>NC_086329.1:101334916-101651166 GCF_036172605.1 Pelobates fuscus | reverse complement strand
ACGTGGACAAACAGTGGATTATTTACCATATAAAGGGCTGTGATGAGCTGCCACAGAATTGGATAAAAAATCTCTACTTTTCTCCTCCACCATCCAACTCCCTTCTTTTTAACTGTATATAATAGCATGTATCAATCAACAATTCGTAAAAAACAAAGGCGCTAGAAAATTCTAACTCAAATTCTAACTCAACTATGGTATCACTATAATGTGATACTATAGTGTTAATAATACAAATTTGTAATCTTTCAGCGTCATCCGATGGTGGGGGGGGGGGGGGGGACCATAAATTTCCCATGGTGGCACGCGGGTATTCTAGGTTACTACTAAATTGTAATGACTTGAAACCAAGGTTCCACCTTCATATCTGTGATCTACATCGGTTTCCTTCCGTACTTGGGTGATCAACGCAATAAGGAAGACTCCCTAAACAATTTGTTAATGAATTACTAACTTTTTCTTCCCACGCAATAAACAAACCTTCAAAGATCTCTGTTTTAATGTGTTTGTTTTCCTTAAAGTCACATTTCACCTTAAGTGCCATGAACGGCAATATTGGCTGTCCAGGGTATTTAGTAACAGAAATATAGATTATGTGTTTTCCACCTGACTTGTTGTTTTTAACATTAAGTGCCAGATAGTAGACTGTTTATAATTGATTTTAACATACGCAGTCAGTTAGTTTTGGTTTTGTTATCGGTTATACGAGTGAATGAACAAACCAGGACACTTTCAGGATATAACTTTGAAACTCTGAGTCGAAGGGACATTAAAAAAACTACCATCTCTGTACCTTATGAATGTCTTAAGAGGCAAGTTGGGTTGACTACACTCCAAATATGATAATTCTCTGTTCATAATATTAAAATAACTCCTCTTATGAACAGCATTCCAAGGGTTTGGGGTCAAACTTGGCCTCAAAACTTGGTTGAGACTGAAGATGCAATTCAATGTATTGAAATATAATTTTATTCTCATAGCTTAGGCCAGAACTGAACACAAAGTCATTCACTCAATGAATCAATTTACCATTTAATTAAATTTCCACTTATTTTGTGGTATTTGAATATGTATCATCAAATGAATGAAAGGTGCAGAATATAAAAAATAATAATTCAATCCATTGTTGCAGTAGTACCATGGACTATATGCCTGATCACCTACCTTTTCTTTACAGTTGCCCAGCCACGTTTCATCCAAGAGCCAACAGACCAGACGGTGGTTGCCGGACAGAAGGTGGTCCTCTCCTGTGTAGTGTTTAACTATTCTGGCATTGTACAATGGACCAAAGATGGTTTAGCTCTCGCCTTGGGACAGAACCGAAAAAGTAAGTCTTGACATTTTTACTATTGATATTCTGTGAGAGGTAACAAAAAATTGGAGAAGGATGTGGACTTCAAGAGATTTCCATAATTAAAATGTTAAAATATTCAGTAAGGGTCCTATATTGGAATTTAATGAATGGCCCAAGGTAGTAGATTCCCTGTACTACAACATTGCAAGAAGACTGTATTGTCACACAGATAATGTATTTAAATGAACAACTATAACATTAGGCATACAAACATATTCCTAACTTTGTAGTGTTATACCACCTATTTTGATATCCAGCCTCTTAGGGGAAGAAGTAAAATAAAATTGTTTTACTTACCTTATTTACTCCATTCAGCTGCCCCACCACCTCAGCTGAGATCATCAACCCTGATAATCTCAACCAATACATTGCTTCCCCATAGGAAGGCATTGGAAGGCTAGTGCGCATGTGCAGCAATCACCCTGCTGTGCCAACTGGCATCTCTTCTGGGAGGTGCATCGACTCAGTGCATCTCTATTGGAGCATTCAGTATATCCATGCAGAGTGTGGGGGCACTAAGCATCGATCTTGCAATCTTTGCAGCACCGAACCCAGGAAGTTCCTCTAGTGGCGGTTGAATGTCAGAAACTAGAGGTAGCATTAGGTAGTAATGTAAACACAGCCTTTTCTCAGAAAAAGCAATGTTTACACTGCTGAGGTATTAGGGCTAATTGCCCCAGAATTGCTACAATAAGTTGTAGTGGGTCTGGTGCCCACAGTGTCCCTCTAAAGATTATGGGTACCTTGGGTTTCATAACTTCTACTAACATTCACATATCGAAAAAGTCCAGACACCAGAAAAAAAACTAACTTTTGGTTTTCGTGTTTTTGGGTGTATGGACATCTCTTTTGAAACTATGTTTGATAAGTAACTTGGTCTGGATATCACCAAGTAATATTCTTCCTTCCTCTTTAGGTTTTCATTGCTTTAGACCTGATCCCCCACTCGTGTAGGGTATAAAAGCAGGGCTACAAGAAATCAGTATAGCTGAAAAGAGTTATCAGTATAGCTCGCTACACCCGTACGTACAATGTGTCTTCTGCTAAAGATAAAGAAATGAATCAGATGACTATGGCGGGAATCCTAAAAGATGTTTTTAACTTTTTTTTTTGTTTTGATCCCTCTTAATAAGAACAATAAACCACTACAATTGAGAATAATGCATTCCTGATAAAGTTGCCAACTTAGCACATTTTAAACCACTGACCGATTCCCCCTCTCCCCACTCCCCACTTGTATTTATTTTCAAAGCTGCAGGCACAATGTATAGATCATGTATAATGCATTCCCACTGTAAACACTGCTTAATGATTCTCAACCCTTCTTCCTCCGAGTTATTGTGTAAATCACTTTTACAGTCAACTACACACAATACGTGTTTTAACATAAAGTAACACTGGTAGAAAGTATCTCCTGACAGATGATATTAACTACTGAAATTTAAAGTCCTAAAGTGTGTCCAGGGGCATTGGTCTGCTGTCTGCCATGTCGCTGCAGAATCCACAGGCTGCTAGTTTTTGGGCTCCTTTGGTCCACGTTATAGATTCGCTCTTTATACCCAGAGGAACCGGCCATATATCCAATACATCAGGACAGGCTCTTTTAGTCATCCCCATCCATCAACTGGGGCTTCTACACCCGCCGCCTGCTCATGCTACAGAAACCGCAGGCACCAATTTATCCCCCATCCTTGCACACAGCTCAGGATTCTGCTGACTAGTCAGGAATGCTCCAAATACTTCATTTTGCTGGCGTCCTGTCGACACCGTGATAGATGCCAAGGTTTTCCTGTCTGCAGCTTGGGAGGCTCTGAATGGGGAGAGCTGATAACTATTGTGGCGATGACCAGTTCCCAGAATCCAGGATTCTGGTGGCATGCTGTAGGTTGTATTTGCCAGATAAGGGTAGGTTAGCTTTTGAAGTCCGGGATTTGCAAACTGCAACACACATCCTCCTCAGGAAGCAACAGTTGCAAATTTAAAAAAAAAACAGAAATCGACAGGTATCCTAGCTGTCAGAGGTGTAACTAGAAATCATGGGGCCCTGGTGCAAAAGTTGCCCTTCCCCCTCCTCATCCCATATGTCCCCCCCAGCCACCCCCATACCTCTAACCTCCCCCTTCCATATGTTCCCTCCCCACACATGCAGACAAACAGATACACATGCAGACACGCACATAGACACAGACACACACACACATACATACAGACACACACACATACATACAGACACACGCACATACATACAGACACAGACACACACAAATACAGACACATAGACAGACATACACACACATGCATACAGACAAATATTCATACAGACACACGTACACAAACACACACACACACATAAATACACATATACAAAATGTTTTGACTTCCCTGGGGTCCAGTGGTGGTTCAGTCTGATGGGAGTCAGAGCTCCTCGGGCTCTATGTGATTGCTGGGAGGAGTGACTGGGGCTGTCATTTCCTGTTAGCGGCTGACATCATCACAGGCGTCCCAGTCACGCTGTTAAAGTGCCCCAGCGCTGGCCGGGCACCCTGGATATTCATTGCCATCGGGTGACCCTAACAGCATGGGCTACCCGATGGGCCCCTTAATGTGCGGCGCTGGCGGTTCTGGGCCACAACACATGGCGGCAGGCACCCAATCGTAGGGGTCCGCAGAACGGCCGGGCCCCCTGGATTGGCGACCTGGTCGCAGCTGCTACCACGTTAGTTTCGCCAGTGCTAGCTGTAGAACCTGCTACGTAGTGAATTGATGATGCTATTTTATGTATCACCCCAAACACAGATAATTCTTAGCCCCAGTCCAAACTTTGTATGACTGTGTAATTAATTAGTGCCTGGATATATATAATTGGACTATCAATTAATTGTCTTACACGCTTTGCTCAGAATAATAGATTGGCCTTTATATTATCTGTTCAGAAAACCACTTGGAATATTGTGGAGGAAATTAAAAAAAATATAAAGATTTGCAGCAGGCTTTGTTAATGGCAGAATATAGAAAACCTTTGTGACTGAGTGTTTTATTTAAAATTCACAAATGCTACCAGTTTAACAAATAAATCCTAAGGTTATTCATTGAACCAACAATTGTGGAAAGCTGACAAGAGAGTTGCCTATTTTAGACAAAAATAGTCCAATTTAAAAATTCTCAAACTCTGCATGGCTATATTATAGCAAATTTGCAGTTCCCCGGCCCATTCTGCACTTGCCAGTTTAGTGCATAAACCCATAAATCTTATTACATAGTAACAAGGGTGCAGAAATCAGAGTAAGAATAATCTATTGAAATATAGCACTTTTGCCTTCCAAGAGTGCTCAAATCTCTTTAGAGCATATTCTTGGGTTTCAACCAGATCTCCTGTTGATTAATAGATGTTACAAAGTACAGAATTGTGACCAATCAATCAATCAATACAATTTGTTAGCCAATATTTACGTCCTTTATTCCATTAACCATTCTAAGTGCGGAGTACTACGGCTGGGAGGATCGAGGGTTTCTTGTCTCCAGTATTGATAAGACCGTAAGAAAGTCCCACGGACTGAAAAAAAAAATCCCAAGATTGACACAATTTTTCCAAACCCTCTCTTACTCCTCGACTTCGATAAATCCACAAGTGTGAAGCTCTCTCACTTCATAGAGCAGATAATGTTGGAGGGATTTGGTCGTGTCGGCTTTCTCTCCATCAGGAGAATCTTGGCCTCTTTTTGAGTAGAATCAAACGTCCAGGGGTGGATGGAAAATATCTCCAGCATTCCATGAGTCCAAAGTCATAACACGAGCATGGAAATAACTAATTAAACTTGGGCGCTCACACTCTAACCTCCACTTGTTATCATCCTGTTGCTCAAACACTTTTGTTGACATTCCACTTGGCTGTGGAGGAGAAGATACAAACTGCTTGATGGCTACATTCTCACACCCTCCTTACAAGTCCAGAATATACGTCAGAGAAGAATTCCCAAAACCGAGGTGTGAGAGGTGGAACGCTTTGCCTTCCCTTCTTTTATTGTAATCATTCTGAATTACATTTTACTACCATCACATCTGTACAAGAAAAATAACCAGTTTTTTTTTAAATTTTGTGGAAATCTAGGCTTTTAATTCTGTGGGCCTAACTATTTAAGCAATATACAATCAGGCAGGGACTTCCTCTTTTGTGACGAAGATATGTTCCTTATCAGTGTGGGAATGATTAGGGTTTTTTGTTTTTTGATTATTTCATTAATTAATGTTCCTCAGAGTGATACATACCTGGAAAAATGGATTTACATACCTTTAACTTGATTGTCACTAACATTAACAACTTGTGATCACTTGACAAGGGTTAAAATGCCGAAAAATCTCCACCTCAACTCAATTTGTAAAATCAAAGATAGGTATAAGGCTATAGTTGCCCTAATTCCTTTTCCTGAATTTAAGCACCTCTTCTACCTTCCACACTAGATTTTAATTTTTTGACATTTTATTTTAAAAGATGTTACCTACAACAAAAATGTCATGTCCATCTTTAGCAATTCATCGTGGCTTGGAGCCACCTTGATTAGTTGATGGCTCTCCTTGAGTCTTTACGAGATGGGGAATGTTTGACTTTGAACCCTGTTTACTTCCATTTCTAACGATTTCTTATGCAGAGAGCCATTGGTACTGAACAGGTTAAGCATGACAAAGTCACGGTAGCATTTCGTCTCGCTATGATTTTAATTCCTGGTAAACTAACTATAGGTCAGAGCCAGGAACCCCATTCTACAAGGTCACCGCTCATTACACTGACTGATATAAACTGGAATGTCCAATGTATCTCATACTGTCATATGAAGAAGAACCTTCCTCATCACTATCAAATTCCTTAAAGCTCCTATACCTGCGCAATAGTGATAAAACATTTGTTCTGGAAACACCTGTGCTAGGATACATGCAGGTGTGCTTAATATTGGCTGTGACAATGTGTATATTTATTTCACTATTGTTTCCCTGGCTTATTGTTGCAGTGCTCGTTTCTGGTTGTTTTTTTTATATTTTAGTGCAACAGCATCACCTAAAGTGGGATCCCAGCATTGCAAGTAACAAGGATCATTTAATGATTACTGGGTGCCTAGGTCCCCACGTCCAAGGATCTTTAACATAATGCTTTCTTATCCCATATATTGAGTAAATATGGGTGTGGATCTCTAGAATAAAATCTAGGAATACACACTGCTGTATTTAGTTCTGTCCTGGAGCTGAGCGCCTCCATCTTAGCTCCCTGTCAATCGTTGTTATCATGCACCTGGCATTTTGCATAGAGAGTGGAAGAGAAACTGCAAAAATGTTTCTTCTTCAATGCAATTTGTGCCCTGGCTGTGCCAGGATTGAACTGAATTGTGATATCAATTTCTAAATCTTTAATATACTTTAAAGAGAATACACAGCCAAGAAACTGGGTACAGGTAGTACAATGTAAGTGTGACGAAACTACATATTTGGGGTGGTCATTTTTGGATTGCATTCGGGGGGACCTTAGTACCGAACCCCTGTTCCCTCCTGGCTTATTTATTTCGATGGGGAACAGAGTTTCACAAGCGCCCTGCTATATGGCTGCCATTCGGATACTGGCTCGCCACGTGCTAGAGACAGCGGCGGCCATCTTGTCCCCAGAAAACGGACAGCAGGACTTGGTTGTCGAGTGTCTGGTACTCTAAGCTTGACACTCGACCGCTAAATTCTCCAGGGCCTCTTTTGGGTATGTGATTGCTGTGATTGTTTTCTCCTCTCTGCTCGCTAGGAATTTCGGTAAAACAGTCGACTCGGCGCTCCAGGCGAACAGGGCTATAATTACAAAGTCCCTAGCCGATTCGGGAGTGTCTAGAACAACGGGTATTCGGGATACCAGCGTTCTTAACAGAAAGTAGTTATAACAATTTAATAATTTATTGACTTATAACAAATATGGTCTGAAAGGAGGAGCTATACAATGTTTTGTTTAAAATATGCCATCTACCTTTCTGACTGTATGTTTACATGGAGAGTATAGGTGTATGATTGTAATGTATGTTTACAGGGAGATTATAGGTGTATGATTGTAATGTATGTTTACAGGGAGAGTATAGGTGTATGATTGTAATGTATGTTTACAGGGAGAGTATAGGGGTATGATTGTAATGTATGTTTACATGGAGAGTATAGGGGTATGATTGTAATGTGTGTTTACAGGGAGAGTATAGGGGTATGATTGTAATGTGTGTTTACAGGGAGAGTATAGGGGTATGATTGTAATGTGTGTTTACAGGGAGATTATAGGTGTATGATTGTAATGTATGTTTACATGGAGAGTATAGGTGTATGACTTAATGTGTGTTTACATGGAGAGTATAGGTGTATGATTGTAATGTATGTTTACATGGAGAGTATAGGGGTATGATTGTAATGTGTGTTTACATAGAGAGTATAGGTGTATGATTGTAATGTATGTTTACAGGGAGAGTATAGGTGTATGATTGTAATGTATGTTTACATGGAGAGTATAGGTGTATGATTGTAATGTGTGTTTACAGGGAGAGTATAGGTGTATGATTGTAATGTATGTTTACATGGAGAGTATAGGTGTATGACTTAATGTGTGTTTACATGGAGAGTATAGGTGTATGATTGTAATGTATGTTTACATGGAGAGTATAGGGGTATGATTGTAATGTATGTTTACATGTGATACCGGAGAAACTGACGGAAGCCAAGGACAGAGAGATGGACACAGGTTTCTTCAGGAAGGAAGAGATTCTTTATTCGATTCACCGAACGGGACTCAGAGGGACTAGTGTCACCAAAATACAACAAGATCTGAGCCCCGGACAATAGTGTAGGCTCCTTATATAGGCATGTAACTCCTCCCATAATAAGCTCCACCCACACATACTCGTACCCAATCAATTGAACAAGAACTAACTTCCTGTTTGACCACATGGCTTGCCCAGCACAATGGAGGAGGGGAATACTGCATCCGGTATTCTCGCACATGCTCCGTACACTACTGATTGTATCTTTGCCACGTGCAACCAACCGACCGATACACCAGTATATGCACGTACACATTCCACGTGGTAATCTCTGCCTATTAAATTTATTTTTACAGAGATTCCACCACACATGGAGAGTATAGGTGTATGACTTAATGTATGTTTACATGGAGAGTATAGGTGTATGACTTAATGTGTGTTTACATGGAGAGTATAGGTGTATGATTGTAATGGATGTTTACATGGAGAGTATATGGGTATGACTGTAATGTATGTTTACATGGAGAGTATAGGTGTATGACTGTAATGTATGTTTACATGGAGAGTATAGGGTTATGACTGTAATGGATGTTTACATGGAGAGTATAGGGATATGACTGTTATGTATGTTTACTGGGAGAGTATAGGGGTATGACTGTAATGTGTGTTTACTGGGAGAGTATACGGGTATGACTGTAATGTATGTTTACAGGGAGAGTATAGGGGTATGACTGTAATGTATGTTTACATGGAGAGTATAGGGGTATGACTGTAATGTATGTTTACAGGGAGATGATTGGGGTATTATAATCATGGGTGTTTACGGGTGGGGAATGCTTAGGAATATAATACAAAATATGTTTACAGGTATATGATATGTAATTTAAAAATTTCTTTATGATTGTTCCTTAGTTTGGCCGCGCTACCAGATCATCGGAAATGCAGATTCTGGGCACTACAACCTCGAGATTACCAACGCCAGCATCATAGATGACGCTAACTTCGAGTGCCAGGCAACAGAAGTCGCTCTGCGATCTGACCGAGCCAAAGTAACAGTCTTAAGTAAGAGTATTTCTATTATTATTATGTTAGTGTGTTATATAGTGCTGGATTAACTGGTTAGTGTGTTTATATAGTGCTGGATTGACTGGTTAGTGTGTTATATAGTGCTGGATTGAGGTGTTAGTATGTTATATAGTGCTGGATTGAGGGGTTAGTGTGTTGTATAGTGCTAGATTGAGGGGTTAGTATGTTATATAGTGCTAGATTGAGGGGTTAGTATGTTATATAGTGCTGGATTGACTGGTTAGTGTGTTATATAGTGCTGGATTGAGGGGTTAGTATGTTATATAGTGCTGGATTGAGGGGTTAGTATGTTATATAGTGCTAGATTGAGGGGTTAGTATGTTATATAGTGCTGGATTGACTGGTTAGTGTGTTATATAGTGCTGGATTGAGGGGTTAGTATGTTATATAGTGCTGGATTGACTGGTTAGTGTGTTATATAGTGCTGGATTGAGAGGTTAGTGTGTTATATAGTGCTGGATTGAGGGGTTAGTATGTTATATAGTGCTGGATTGACTGGTTAGTGTGTTATATAGTGCTGGATTGAGAGGTTAGTGTGTTATATAGTGCTGGATTGACTAGTTAGTATGTTATATAGTGCTGGTTGAGGGGTTAGTATGTTATATAGTGCTGGATTGACTGGTTAGTGTGTTATATAGTGTGCTGTGTAGTGACTGACAGACTCTATAATTAAGCCGACTCACTATAATGGCTCGGTTTTAAACTTGCCACTTTGTGCTGTATGTGCTCTATTGATTGTGTCTATAAACAGTGATACAAATAGAAACAGAAAGTTTCCAGACTTTTACACAAATATTCTAATGTGTGTTCTAGATGTGCACTTTCATAAAGGTTTAAGGGTAAAAGGTTTGACACTTTTAGTTTGGGGACAGCTCATGTTACCTGTGCAGCCGACGGATGACTAGACAAACATGCTGAGTGACGGGCACTGCCATCTTCCCCACATGCCCCTATGTCAAACTTGCCATCTTATTTTTCTTAATGATGCCCTGGAGCCACATGAAACCTGAATCGAATCATATGTAACTCTCCGAGCTTAACTGGAGTAGTCCCAGAAGATTGGAAGGTAGCGAATGTTGTGCCCATTCACAAGAAAGGTAATAGGGAGGAGTCGGGCAACTATAGGCCAGTAAGCCTTACTTCAGTAGTGGGGAAAGTGATGGAAACCATGTTAAAGGATAGGATTGTTGAACATCTAAAAACACATGGATTTTAAGATCAGAGACAACATGGGTTTGCTTCAGGGAGATCATGCCAAACTAATCTTATTGATTTTTTTGATTGGGTAACTAAAATTATAGATCAGGGTGGTGCAGTAGACATTGCTTACCTAGATTTCAGTAAGGTTTTTGACACTGTTATGTAACATTGTTAAATATCTTAATATCTTCAGCAAAAAGACATACCCTACCATCAAGACCTTCTGCAATATCACTAATAAAAATATTAAAGAGAATGGGTCCAAGTACAGATCCCTGAGGTACCCCACTGGTTACAAGCCCATGCTTCGAATATACTCCATTGACTACAACCCTCTGTTGCCTGTCACTCAGCCACTGCCTAACCCATTCAACAATATTGGAATCCAAACTTAAATATTGCAGTTTATTGATAAGCCTTCTATGTCAATAGAAGGCTTATCAATAAACTGCAAGGCTTATCAATAAACTGCACTATTTAAGTTTGGATTCCAATATTGTTGAATGGGTAAGGCAGTGGCTGAGTGACAGGCAACAGCAGGGCCGGACTGGGAAAAAAATTAGGCCCGGGCATTTTTCAATCAGAGCGGCCCCCTAAGAAGGGGGCGGGGCCAGAGAGGGTGTGTTTTGTCATCACTAATGACAAGCACACCCCCTCTCAAAGTGAGCAAGTTGGTTCAATGCGCAGAGCCGCGCTGAAGAGCTCTGGCATTAGAAAAAGGCTTGCGCTGTGTTTGCTTTTAAATTGTCTCTGGTGTCTCCACAAGTGGGATACCAGAGGACAATTGGGCCAGGAAAGTGTTTGGTGCATGTGTTTGGAGCCTGCTTGTGAAATTGCGTGTGTGTAGAGTGTGGTGTGGTATTGTGTAAATAGGTCAATTTCATTTGTGTTTGTGGTGTAATATGTGTGGCTAGGGGCTGTAGATAGTGTGTGTATAGGGGGCATAGTGTTATAGGGGATGTAGCGAGTGTGTGCATACAGGCTGTAGTGTGTGTGTGTGTGTGTGTGTGTGTGTATAGGTGACGTAGTGTGTGTAGGGGTTGTAGAGAGGGTGTGTAGGAGATCTAGTGTGTAAAGGACCCAGAGTGTGTATAGGAGAGTGTGTGTGTGTATATATAGAGGATTAAGAGTGCATATAGGGTAAGGGATCTAGCGTGTATCTGGAGCGTAATGTGTGTGGTGGTGCAGTGTGAGGGGTGCTGTAGTGTGTGTGTGTGTGTATATATATATATATATATATATATATATATATATTTGGACGTATTGTATGTGTGAGGGGCGCAGTGTGTGTGTATTTAAGAGGGGTGCTGTGTGTGAGGGTGTTTTTATCTGCCGTCACATTCTAGGTTTCTAATTTTCTTTGTCTGTTAACTCACTGAGGGTTATTTTATATATGTGTATGTGTGTGAGCGAGGGTGCGGTCTGTCTGAGGGTGCTGTCTGTCTGAGGGTGCTGTCTGTGAGTGAGGGTGCTGTCTGTGAGTGAGGGTGCTGTCTGTCTGAGGGTGCTGTCTGTCTGAGGGTGCTGTCTGTGAGTGAGGGTGCTGTCTGTGAGTGAGGGTGCTGTCTGTGAGTGAGGGTGCTGTCTGTGAGTGAGGGTCCTGTCTGTGAGTGAGGGTCCTGTGTGTGTCTGAAGGTGATGTGTGTGTCTGAAGGTGATGTGTGCTGAGTGTCTGAGGGTGCTGTGTGTCTGGGTGCGCTGTGTGTCTGGGTGCGCTGTGTGTCTGGGTGCGCTGTGTGTCTGGGTGCGCTGTGTGTCTGGGTGCGCTGTGTGTCTGCGTGCGCTGTGTGTCTGCGTGCGCTGTGAGTGTTTGGGTGCTGTGTGTGTCTGGGGGTGCTGTGTGTGTCTGGGGGTGCTGTATGTGTCTGGGGGTGCTGTATGTGTCTGGGGGTGCTGTATGTGTCTGGGGGGCTGTGTGTGTCTGGGGGTGCTGTATGTGTTTGGGTGCTGTGTGTGTTTGGGTGCTGTGTGTGTTTGGGGGTGCTGTGTGTGTTTGGGTGCTGTGTGTGTTTGGGGGCTGTGTGTGTCTGGGGGGGCTGTGTGTGTCTGGGGGGGGCTGTGTGTGTCTGGGGGGGCTGTGTGTGTCTGGGGGTGCTGTGTGTGTCTGGGGGTGCTGTATGTGTCTGGGGGTGCTGTATGGGTCTGGGGGTGCTGTATGTGTCTGGGGGGGCTGTGTGTGTCTGGGGGTGCTGTATGTGTTTGGGTGCTGTGTGTGTTTGGGTGCTGTGTGTGTTTGGGGGTGCTGTGTGTGTTTGGGTGCTGTGTGTGTTTGGGGGCTGTGTGTGTCTGGGGGGGCTGTGTGTGTCTGGGGGGGCTGTGTGTGTCTGGGGGGGGCTGTGTGTGTCTGGGGGGGCTGTGTGTGTCTGGGGGGGCTGTGTGTGTCTGGGGGTGCTGTGTATGTCTGGGTGCTGTGTGTGTCTGGGGGTGCTGTGTGTGTTTGGGTGCTGTGTGTGTCTGGGGGGGGCTGTGTGTGTCTGGGGGGGGCTGTGTGTGTCTGGGGGGGCTGTGTGTGTCTGGGGGGGCTGTGTGTGTCTGGGTGTGCTGTGTGTGTTTGGGTGCTGTGTGTGTCTGGGGGGGGCTGTGTGTGTCTGGGGGTGCTGTATGTGTTTGGGTGCTGTGTGTGTCTGGGGGGGGCTGTGTGTGTCTGGGGGGGGGCTGTGTGTGTCTGGGGGGGGGCTGTGTGTGTCTGGGGGGGGGCTGTGTGTGTCTGGGGGGGGCTGTGTGTGTCTGTGAGGGGGCTGTTGGTGTGATTTTTTTTAATTTAAATATTTTAATTTAAATATATTAATAATTATTTATTTTTTTTATTTAAATATATTATTAATAATTTAAAAAAAAAAAAGTTATATCCCCCCCCTCCCTTCTTACCTTTAGCATGGGAGGGGGGAGCCGTTCTGCCTGGGGCGGATCCTTTCTGCAGCTTCCTTCCCTGGTGGTCCAGTGGTGAGAGTGAACTCTAACCTGCCGGCTAGAGTTCACTCTCGCGAGATCTGAGCGTTGCCGCGGTTACCGCGGCAACGCTCAGACCTCGCGAGAGGACCCGGCGGAGCTGCTGGATTGAGCTCCGCTGGTCCTCTCTGCTGCCTCCCTCACACCCCACAGCCGGCGGCCGCCTGTCAGTGTCTCTGGGCCGGTGAGGGAGATCTTTGATCTCCCCACCGGCCCATGGAGGCTCAGAGCAGGGCCGGCGCTCGGGTAACGCGCTGGCCCTGCTGGGGCTGGCAGGGGAGATCCTGTGATCTCCCCTGCCGGCCTCGGCCCCACGGCCATCGCGGCCCACCGGGCATTTGCCCGGTGTGCCCGATGGCCAGTCCGGGCCTGGGCAACAGAGGGTTGTAGTCAATGGAGTATATTCGAAGCATGGGCTTGTCACCAGTGGGGTACCTCAGGGATCTGTACTTGGACCCATTCTCTTTAATATTTTTTATTAGTGATATTGCAGAAGGTCTTGATGGTAAGGTATGTCTTTTTGCTGATGATACTAAGATATGTAACAGGGTTGATGTTCCAGGAGGGATAAGCCAAATGGCAAATGATTTAGGTAAACTAGAAAAATGGTCAGAGTTGTGGCAACTGACATTCAATGTGGATAAGTGCAAGATCATGCATCTTGGACGTAAAAACCCAAGGGCAGAGTACAGAATATTTGATAGAGTCCTAACCTCAACATCTGAGGAAAGGGATTTAGGGGTGATTATTTCTGATGACTTAAAGGTAGGCAGACAATGTAATAGAGCAGCAGGAAATGCTAGCAGAATGCTTGGTTGTATAGGGAGAGGTATTAGCAGTAAAAAGAGGGAAGTGCTCATGCCATTGTACAGAACACTGGCGAGACCTCACTTGGAATATTGTACGCAGTACTGGAGACCATATCTCCAGACGGATATTGATACTTTAGAGAGAGTTCAGAGAAGGGCTACTAAACTGGTTCATGGATTGCAGGATAAAACTTACCAGGAAAGGTTAAAGGATCTTAACATGTATAGCTTGGAGGAAAGACGAGACAGGGGGGATATGATAGCTCCCTCGGCAAAGGCGACTCTCCTCCTTCGGACGTCATCGGCTGAATGCGCATGCGTGGCAAGAGCCGGGCGTGTATTCAGTCAGTCCATAGGAAAGCATTTTCAATGCTTTCCTATGGACGCTGGCGTCTTCTCACTGTGAAAATCACAGTGAGAAGCGCGGAAGCGCCTCTAGCAGCTGTCAGTGAGACAGCCACTAGAAGCTGGATTAACCCATAGGTAAACATAGCAGTTTCTCTGAAACTGCTGTGTTTACAGCAGGTAGGGTTAATCCTAGATGGACCTGGCACCCAGACCACTTCATTAAGCTGAAGTGGTCTGGGTGCCTATAGTGGGCCTTTAAATTAGCGGGGCAAAGGTTTAAAAATATCAGGACGTATTACTTTACTGAGAGAGTAGTGGACTTCCAGCTGAAGTGGTAGAGGTTAGCACGGTGAAGGAGTTTAAGCAATGGGATAGGCGTGGGATAGGCATAAGGCTGTCCTAGCAATAAGATAAGGCCAGGGACTAATGAAGGTATCTAGAAAATTGTGCAGACTAGATGGGCCTAATGGTTCTTATCTGCCGTCACATTCTATGTTACTCTGTGTTACTATGTAAGCTATTAGAATGTGACATTACCTCCAACAGCACCCAGTTACCTTTAAATGTAATTGTTCTTGTAATATGCTTTAACCAATATAATACACATTAACCTACACAGAACTTCAAGCTTACCTGTGTATAAATATCTTGGAATTAATAATATAATGACCAGATATAAGAAGCAATATTGCATTTTGTGCCCTCCCCCCCCCCCCCCCCCCCCCCCCCCGACAGTTAGAGGAGAGGGTTAAACGCAGTTCCTGAATGAGCTCCTTTTACCCGCTCCCCCTTCCCCCCTTGATCTTGGCTCCTCTGAATCTTCTCACACCCCAAACAGTGCAGAGTTTATTTAGTGGGTGCAGCCCACCCGCCAAACCTTTTTAAGCGGGCGAGAGCTGCAGTAAGCTGGAATTTTTCCTGCGATTGACGGTGGTAGGAAGAAAGACTTGCTGCAGCTTGTCATTGTACAATCAGAAACCAGCGAGGCAGGCCGGCTCCCAAGCAGAGGGAAAGCAACATGCTCGCCCTCCTTGGTAACAATCAAAGGATAGAGAGCCATTGTCAGCGAGCAGAACAATCAAGCCATTGTATAGGCCTTCTCTTGTGTGAAAATCTTTTTATTTTCCCTTCTCTGCCTTTATGTTTGTGAGCACCTATCCCAGTTGACATCATTCCCAGCTGTTAAGTGTATAATTGAAGAGGCCTTGTCGGCCCATTGACTCTAACCTGGGAGGGAAGTTTGCCAAGTTGCCCGCAAGTCTTGATTTGATTCGTCTTCCATTCGTGGAAGAATAATGAGAATCATAGGGGTCTGTATTTCAATAGCACCCGACCGGGTAAGGGAACCCACAGATCAGGGTAACAAACTAACCAGGAAATTTTCTACTGAATTTCAATCACTCTGTACTCAAGGTAGAGCTAAATTAAGACTTCGTTGGTTCCAAATAGATAAATCCTCTAAACCTTTTACATTTTATTTATACGAAGAAGGGTTTAATAAATGGTTTTCCTTTTGTTCCCTTAGTGACAAAATAACCATTTATTACTCTGCTACTCCGGCCCCAGGTCTCTGGCTGTTTTCAAGCTATTAGCAACGCATGTTTGCCGACCACCAGAATTAGTGGGCAAAGGTTTATGGGAATTATTTTGTGAAGACAGGGGTCCAGCACATGCCTGATCTAGGGGGTATTTATTCAACCTTTGTTGTCCATTGAGTCTTGCACCAGTTGTGAATGGAGATTCAAAAATTCAACAAATAAGTATCCAGTCGGAAAGAGGCCATGAATACGCTGAGATATTAATATGACCTAGGCGCTAAGTTGAGAAGCGGATTTAAACATTTTTTGGGGGTAAATTAATGTTTTATTGGAATCCAGCAGCAATAATAGTAACATTAAAAAATGGACACGCAGGTCCTCAGAAATAAGGAGATTTCCATTTTATAAAGTCACACAGCCTCCGGGTTGTTAAGAAATTTATCAGAATGAGCTCGGACATGCAAGTCCGAAAAAAGACTTTGAAAACAGTGTTCACAAAACATAGAACAAAAATATAGCCTTAAAACTGATTAGTTAAACCGTGTGTTAAAGTGCATTTTACAGAAATCATAAGATAAAATCAAACTGCCTTGCCTCGTTCACCTCTGATTTATAAATCAACAGATAATTAGCTTACATTTGTATCACTCCACATCCTCCCCAAGGGCCCTTGTTAGGAATATGCTCTGATTATGGAAGCATTCAGTCTCCTTTAGGGAAACGCAATAAGAGAAAGTGGTCAAGGCGAATTAATGGAGCCACAGCTCCGAGACGTTGTGTAGATCATGTTTACGTACGGCCCGGGATCCCGTCCCTAAGCCTACACTTCTCCCAGATCGTCCTCCTGTCCCTTCCCCTGAGCTCATGTCAGATGTCAACGGTCTCTGAAAGTCAGCTTGGTAAAAAACTGTCCTCTAAAGCGTCCATATATCTACATAGACCTAAGAACGCCCCTGAGCCCAAAATAAGTCAGTTCCTCCAATTGTCCTATATCCTCCATTTTGTTAAACCACACGGTCATGGATGGTGGTGTCTCTCTTCTCCAGAAAAGGGGTATAACTTGAACAGGTTTGTTTCTATTTCCTCCAGTAACTGGGAATCTTTCCCCAACAGAAATTGGTGATGGTTTCTCCGTGGAACATACCATGATATACATGTGGACTATTGACTGCTGAACAGAGCCAAGGTTCTCACTTTAGCACGAGGCACGGCACTCAAAAGTAAATTAAATAAAAATGTATCTAAAGACAGTGGGTCCTGCGAGCCTCATCACCTTCATCCAGTGGTGGGAATCTGAGGCCCCTATTACGTTTCGAGAACATTTCACTATTGACGTAAAGATTTCTCATACATCCCGTCTGGGAAAACCTGCTACAACAAGATGTGCACATTTTTAGAATGACTGTTGTGAAATAGTTGCTTGATGATATTTTGTTTGATACAGTATTGTCTCCTTCATATTCGCAGTACCTCCTGAAGATCCTGTTATAGACGGTGGAGCAGAAATTCTGCTACGGGCCGGGACACCAACTAACCTGACATGCCGGGCTATGGGTGCCAAACCAGCAGCATCAGTCGTTTGGTTTCGAGATGGGAATCAGCTGGATGGAGCTGTCTCTAGCATAGTGAGTAGCCAAAGGCCAAAGACATTCCTCTGACTTACTCACTCCATCTTCCCTTGAAAAGTCTTTGTTCCTCCAATAAAATCCTCCCCTTGCCGTTCCTTTAAACCCTGCGGCAACCTTTGTTTGCCCTGGAGAGCACAGAGATTTTGATCTCTTTCGGCAGTTCTGACATAAAAGGCCTCTCTGGAAGTTGCTTTTTTCAGTACATCCATAGAGCGATATCTAAGATGGTCAGGTCTCTTTTGTTGAACCTTGTAATAATATCCTTTTGTGACATATAACCTTGTCTTTGTAATGTACCTGAACCACAGAAAGATGTAAGAAAGATACGGACGATGGGCATTGTAGAAACTGAAATTATTGCTGCAGACATGTGTTGCTCATAATGTTATAATTATTAAAGTTTATTGTTCAAACTTGAATTGAGAGTAGCATGAAAATTGATGGAAAAAAGTATTTGATCCCCTGCTGATTTTGAACGTTTGCCCACTGACAAAGAAATAAGTTTATCATTTTAATGGTAGGTGTATTTTAACAGTGAGAGACAGAATAACCCAAAAAATCCAGAAAAACGCATGTCAATAAAGTTACAAATTGATTTGCATGTCAATGAGTGAAATAAGTATTTGACCCTTTCGACTTAGTACTTGGTGGCAAAACCCTTGTTGGCAATCACAGAGGTCAGACGTTTCTTGTAGTTGGCCACCAGGTTTGCACACATCTCAGGAGGGATTTTGTCCCATTCCTCTTTGCAGATCCTCTCTAACTTATTAAGGTTTTGAGGCTGACATTTGGCAACTCGAACCTTCAGCTCCCTCCACAGATTTTATATGGGATTAAGGTCTGGAGACTGGCTAGGCCACTCCAGGACATTAATTAGCTTCCTCTTAAGCCACTCCTTTGTTGCCTTGGCTGTGTGTTTTGGGTCATTGTCATGCTGGAATACCCATCCAGGACCCATTTTCAATGCCCTGGCTGAGTGAAGGAGGTTCTCACCCAAGATTTAATGGTACATGGCCCCGTCCATCGTCCCTATGATGTGGTGCAGTTGTCCTGTCTGCTTAGCAGAAAAACACCCCCAAAGCAAAATGTTTCCACCTCCATGTTTGACGGTGGGGATGGTGTTCTTGGGGTCATAGGCAGCATTCCTCCTCCTCCTCCAAACACGGCCAGTTGAGTTGATGCCAAAGAGCTAGTTTTTCAGGACTTTATTTTGGTTATTCTGTCTCTCACTGTTAAAATACACCTACCAATAAAATTATAGACTGATCATTTCTTTGTCAGTGGGCAAACGTTCAAAATCAGCAGGGGATCAAATACTTTTTTCCCTCACTGTATCTCTTGTTGGGTGGAACTTCGCTCTGACATCATAACTGCTTTTAGAAGAAAAATACAGTGTTTGATGGAAACATTTATCTCCTCAAATAATTCCTCCCTCCCCCTTGAGTGAGCCAGTGCTGGTTATTCTCTTGCAATTGCTAGTGAGCTGGCATTAAGTGACAGTACTTATGATCCCTGTTTTTCGGTTCCAGGAGCAGTTGACAGGCGACAAGAGAGAAACGACCGTAAGTTTTCTGCTGATTGTCCCAACGGATCAGGACACAGGCCGAGTGTTTACCTGCAGGACATCCAATGAAGCCATTCCATCAGGGAAAGAGACATCTGTCCGATTAAACGTCCACCGTAAGTTCCCTCTCTCAAGCACACACAGAGCAGTGTATTATCTAAGCATCAGAAGCCTTTTTGCCCTTACAAATGAACCGATCGGTTTTGCTCCTCTTTTTACAACTTTCAGTAGAAAGTACAGATAAACTTCATATCTTGTAAGCCAGTGGAGTCTCCGGGATATGCACAATGCTTTTGTTAAAACCACAGGGAGGACCAGGACTGGCTGAGAGACATCAGCCACTTCCTGGTCCCTGCACTACCTTGGAATTTGCAGCATGGGAATATGTTTTCTAACATACAGAATTGCCCCTGAATTTGAATATTTAAAAGAAGACTCTGAGAATTCAGTTTTATTTTATTTTAAAGATATATAAAACAGAATTTGACAATCAAAGCCTGCAAGGGGTTAGAAAAACTATATAAATAAACACACATTTTACATTAACCTTCACACTGCCAATCATTGTGGGGGGGGGATACGAGACATCCCATGGAGACACTTGCTTCAATCTATTGATTTATTTATTACACATACATAAAACTCCTAACTACATTTCTAAGTAATTTGTGAGCTAGCCATTCCCTGTTGGAGGTATGTTGGGCATTCTTGATTACATTCTTAATCTTCTCTAAAAATTCCGTTTCCTGACTAACCCCAATGGTCTGGCATCAAGGCACTAGCAGCAAAACTCTACCGTGAGAAAGTAGTTTGGCTACAGAAATATTGGCGTCCACACCTAACGTCTATAAATGTAATCATGCGTCTCGCCTCTATATCTTTATTTTCATAATAAGGAGGATGCAGGATCCAATTAAAATACCACCGTAAATTGAAAAGAATTTCCCCATTAAGAGGCCTGTACGATAAAATCAATTTGTTAGTCAATCCCAGGCGAATTAAATCACCTAATCGTTTGCTCTTATCAGCCTTTTATTTGATTAGCGCATCCAGTTATAATATTACATTGATTTACCAACCTCTGCTATTTGGAATTGCACCTAAACGGGGGAAAAAAAACACACACAAAACTGCTGACTATCCATTCGTTGGGCAGGCAATAAGTCTCTGACGGAACAAGATGTTCTGAATTACTGTAGGAGTCTCTCCCTCCAATCTGACTGATTTTCCCTGGCTGTCTCATTGATCCTCTCCCCATTCCACTCTCTTTCTGCATCAGTGGTTATCAGGCAGTGCTAAATGGCATACTCGTTTTTTTATTTTTATTTTTTGCAGGGAGCTGGTGCAAACTGATTTTCTATGTCGGTTAATAGTTTATTACAGTGTTACTATTTAATGTTCCGAAGCTGGCTGCTTCTAACTCAGAGTCTACGCCAATCTAACGCTCTCTGCTCCTCCGTTACAGATCTGTCTCTCCTTCATACTAAAGCTCTCTCTTGTCTTTTTTCGCTATCTCTCCTTGTCTTTTCAATCTTGCTATTTTCCTCGTTTTCTCTCTTTATCACTACCCCTCTCCCCGCTCCCCACTCTCATTTTCTCTATATACAGTACAATGCAATAACGCTTTATTGGCATGACTTGAAGATACAAGTATTGCCAATGCTGTTATGCCTATGCTTATCACTCTCTGCCTCTCATTCATTCTCCCTCGCCCCCTCTCTCTCTCTCGTTCAGAAACTGCAGTCCTTATATTTGCCAGTTGAACAAGTCTCCATTTGCATAGACAGCATGACTGTGTGACTTAAAAAACAATTTACTTAATAGCATTTATCTAACCTGGGCTTATTTTAGATTCAGTGGATCTGACGCCAAGCGAATTTAGATGAGGAGAGAAGACAATACATCTCTTTGATAGTGATTTAAGATATTCCCAGCTATTCATCTCTTGTGCATAGGGAATCCAAGCACTCAGTTGCTGATATAAGCCAATATTGTGGCTGCCTTGGTCCACACAACCTGTATTTTTGGGGGGTTGTGAATATGCAAATTACCTGCCCCAGAACTAACCATTACCCCTCCAAAGTCAACAGACTTCAATAAGCAGAGGAGCGGTTTTATAGGCATTTGGATTTTTGCAATATTAAAATTCAGCCATGTAAGTCCACATTAAGATTCATAATGAACAAGAAAATTAGAGTTTTTTTGTTCTTAACTTCCCCAGATGTATTTCAAGAAAATTGGGAAATACAAACCAGACTGATTTAGATTTGGACTTAGACAGTGATGTAACCATATGTTTGGAATACCGTAACAATGTAGCATATTCCTTATGTGATGTACAGCGGAACAGAGACTACTAGAGTACCGTTTTTGGCACGGTATAACTGGCATATTTAAAAATAAAAAATCTAAAAACACAGAAAATCCCAGTAATCTATTGACGTGTGTAGCCTCGTCACGCCAGTTTGACAAAGGAGATGGCTATTTAGAAAACTGTATTTTGTAGTTCTATCTTTTGTTCAATGCTCCCGTAATCTGATCGTCCCCCATGAAATTCCATTGTGGCTTCTTCTTTCCACAGATCCCCCAACTGTCACCCTCTCCATCCATCCCCAAACAGTGCAGGAGAGTGAGAGGGTTCGATTTACATGCACTGCTTCAGCCAACCCGGCAATCAAAGGCTACAGGTCAGTGCTTTGAGATGTTCTAAAGATGTCCTCAATTTGTCATAATTCAACTAAAAACGTCAGAACATCAGAACGCTTCACTTTTCTTTTCTGTAATCTCCCCCACCCCCCAACCCTCTGACCTCACCCCCTGCAGTTCTCACTCCAGAACACGACTGGCAGTTTGAGTACATTATGAGCGTGTTAATTTCTGCTGCACAGTTACTAAATAGAGTTTAATGCCAATATAAATATTTAATCTCTCAGTCCTAGACTCACCTACGTTTGTGGGCAATGGGGATCTAGACTTTTACATAGCAAGCGGACACCAGCAGGATTGCATGCATTAGCAAGGCAGGCCCAGGCTGTCTCTTAAACACCTTATCTGAGGAATTTAATGCCTTTTTATTTTACGACCCTGTTTATTGCCAACTGCTTCTCTTTTACAACTCTGCATATTTAAACTGAATGGGGATATTAATGTTTAATTTATTGCTCGTTGTGTATGTGTTGTGCATGCGGTAAGTGGAGGTTCACTCGGCATTATGGGAGGGGGTAAAGAACCTCTGATTAGCTGGTCTCCTGTGAGAGTTGTGTGCGCTAATCCTTTGTCTTACGTAGCTTGCCGCACTATCTTTATCACGTTCACAGCAAACTCTGAATGCTACACATAAAGAGAGAGACTCACACTCAACTTCCCTGTCTTCCAATGAGTAAGAGTGACTCAGATTCATTGCCTTAAAGGAACACTTTAGCGTCAGGAATACAAAAATGTATGACTCCTTGAGACTTTCAGAGTGTAACTGTAGTGCAGTGGATAAGTTTGTGCCCAGCCCAACCCATTCTTAAATGACCTGGTACATCTTTCTCTCTCCCTCCTTAGGTGGGCTAAAGGGGGTGTGATCATTGAATCTGCAAAGGAAAGCACATTTGAGACACAAGTGGACTATTCGTTTTTCACAGAACCCGTCTCGTGTGAAGTGCATAACGAAGTGGGCAGTACCAACGTCAGCACGCTGGTGGACGTACAATGTAGGAAATCATGCAAAAATGGGAGACATATATGAATGTATTGAGAGTGTAACAAGTTTGAGATGGATTATCAGAAAAAGAGCGAAAAATATCATGACCTTTCACGGGCAAATAGAGAATCTGAGTAGAGATACCCGATGGGGTGAAATGAACAGATATAATTATATATGAAACATGTTTGAGTGCGAGTAACACGTAGTTTAGAAAGGAAAAGGAGACCTCAAACAGAGTGATACATTATGAGGACAATGAAGAGACAGATATGGTTGAGTTAGGTCATCACAGAGGGTTATATTATGGATGGGGGTAAGAAAAGAGAGGAACATGATGGAAAAATTGGGAAGAGAGACAGACACAACCAGGGGAAATAAGAAATGAGATCTATATGATCAGACCATCTTTGCCTGTTTAGTAAGAAGAGCTATGTTATCTAAGAGAATGTTCTCTTCTCCTTGAGGCTATCTTACAATTTTCCTATTTCTCATTGAAAGGAAAAAAAAACTCTTAAAAGCAGAAATTAGACTTTTTGAATGATAAAAAAAAATTTACAATTCTGCTACATTAAGGAACACATTCCTTATTCTTTTGAAGGCAGCGTGGGAATCCATTTCTCCAGCGATAAGCTTTTGATTTGTAATATGGTCTCGGTTTGGTAATATAGACAGGCATGAATAAATGATGACCAATACCCCTGACAGGGAGCGGGATTTCTATTTTAAGAACTGGTGGTTGCCTGAGTGAGTTAATCACTTCATGTGGCTGCCTAGGGACCAAACTAATGAGAATTCTTTGCCCACAGTTGCCCCTCGTCTTCTAGTCGATCCTAAACCTGTCACCACTGACATGGGTTCCGATGTGATGCTGACTTGTACCTGGGCTGGAAATCCTCCGCTGACCCTTACATGGACCAAAAAAGGCTCAAACATGGTAAGTGGGATTCTGATGGAAAATACGTACCTTTTTTAAATGTTTCCTGAAACACAACGTTATGTAATAAGTATATGGGCTAGTCCTAAGTAAAAATATAGCTTTGTATGTTAGTTCCATTTTGAACTGGGTGTACTGTGTGGATTGTTAGGGATCCTAGTGACAGTCTTTGGACCTGTTGGTTGGCTGCAGGATCCCTCTAGCCCTGGGATAAATCAAAAGAGCTAGGCCTGAGAGCCGCAAGTGCCTTTGCAAAGGCAATAGCAATCAGTGTAAATAGGGCTGCAGATTAATACTCAGAGGGGTCGATACCTGCCTGGAAGGAAAGCTGCAGAGGAATAGGCAGAGGGGACGATACCTGCCTGGAAGGAAAGCTGCAGAGGAATAGGCAGAGGGGACGATACCTGCCTGGAAGGAGAGCTGCAGAGGAATAGGCAGAGGGGACGATACCTGCCTGGAAGGAGAGCTGCAGAGGAATAGGCAGAGGGGACGATACCTGCCTGGAAGGAAAGCTGCAGAGGAATAGGCAGAGGGGACGATACCTGCCTGGAAGGAAAGCTGCAGAGGAATAGGCAGAGGGGACGATACCTGCCTGGAAGGAAAGCTGCAGAGGAATAGGCAGAGGGGATGATACCTGCCTGGAAGGAAAGCTGCAGAGGAATAGGCAGAGGGGACGATACCTGCCTGGAAGGAAAGCTGCAGAGGAATAGGCAGAGGGGACGATACCTGCCTGGAAGGAAAGCTGCAGAGGAATAGGCAGAGGGGACGATACCTGCCTGGAAGGAAAGCTGCAGAGGAATAGGCAGAGGGGACGATACCTGCCTGGAAGGAAAGCTGCAGAGGAATAGGCAGAGGGGACGATACCTGCCTGGAAGGAAAGCTGCAGAGGAATAGGCAGAGGGGACGATACCTGCCTGGAAGGAGAGCTGCAGAGGAATAGGCAGAGGGGACGATACCTGCCTGGAAGGAAAGCTGCAGAGGAATAGGCAGAGGGGACGATACCTGCCTGGAAGGAAAGCTGCAGAGGAATAGGCAGAGGGGACGATACCTGCCTGGAAGGAAAGCTGCAGAGGAATAGGCAGAGGGGATGATACCTGCCTGGAAGGAAAGCTGCAGAGGAATAGGCAGAGGGGACGATACCTGCCTGGAAGGAAAGCTGCAGAGGAATAGGCAGAGGGGACGATACCTGCCTGGAAGGAAAGCTGCAGAGGAATAGGCAGAGGGGACGATACCTGCCTGGAAGGAAAGCTGCAGAGGAATAGGCAGAGGGGACGATACCTGCCTGGAAGGAAAGCTGCAGAGGAATAGGCAGAGGGGACGATACCTGCCTGGAAGGAAAGCTGCAGAGGAATAGGCAGAGGGGACGATACCTGCCTGGAAGGAAAGCTGCAGAGGAATAGGCAGAGGGGATGATACCTGCCTGGAAGAAAGCTGCGGTTACTGGGGCAGAAGCGTTTTATGTTTCCCGGTTCCAGATGGGAAACAAGCTTGGCGGAGGTACCCAGCTGGGGTACAGGGAGCTCCGTCACAGCATGTTTCTTTAAAGCACTCCTGTGGACATTGCAGTCTGTGTTTCTTTAAGGTGCCTCTCAACAAATACTTCAGGTTTTGCATTATATTGTGTTACAATGTAGTTACAGGGCTTATTTGTCCTTTGATTGGTCCAAGTAATTAACGAGCAAGCAATGTCATCAAGTTAGAGAGGTTTTGTGGTGCTCATTGTGAACACGCACCAATTTTCCAAAATTATTTTAGGTAATTGTTAAAAACTATTTCAGTACCTGTTAAGTCTTTTTAGGGTTTGAATTCGCCAAGTGTCCAATGGCTACAATGGTGTCAATAACTCTTCTTCATAAGATTTTAATGTTGTGTAGGACCTTTTTTCACCAAACTGTGGCAAAGTGTTGCCACAAAGTATCAGAACTGTGGAACTGTGATTCTTGTGACATTGTTAACATCTCATCGGCAACCATTATCGTGTTGATAATTATATAGCCATAGATTAGAATGTACCCCAAAATGTGTGTGTTCTGTAAAGATTAACGTATACTTCTTCAAAGAGAATGGCTGAACAAATTAAACAGCTACACTTTACTTTAAAATAGATTTTTGAATTAATTAACGGGCTGTTAGACACTCTAACATAATTAATTTTGATATTAATCAAATGACTAACCGTAACTGTAAAATAGCTGTCTGTATTGATTTACAGACTACTCTACACTTTAAAATAGAAATCTGTATTCTTAGGTGATATTCTACACTCTAAGATAGATGTTTGTGTTAAGTAAACCATGATTTTAAAAAACTCACAACTTGTTTAGATTAAAATTTGGAAAATTGTAAAAAAATAACATTTGGGGAAATTGTAAAAATTTTAATCTGGCAAAATTTTAAACATTTTTAGCATCCTCTTAGAGTCCAGGATTAGGAAGATATTTTTATCTCCCAAATATGAATATACAGGAGGAATTGAAAATAAGTTAAAAATTTAAATTGCGTACATTTTGATTTTTACAATTACATTTTTAGGAATTATTGAACAGCAGTCTACAAACAAAATTGTTTCGTTTTTTTTTTACTTTCTTTCTCCTCTCATTATGTGTTGGGTAAATAAACATCTCAGATTTTTTTTACGGTTATCCCTATCATTCACCATTCTTCTCGTAAACAAACTTCATATCAAACCTGTTTCTTAACTTGCCATTTTGGCGTATCTTCAGGTGTTGAGCAACAGTAACCAGCTTACGATCAAGTCCGTGAGCCAAGACGATGCTGGGCAGTATGTGTGCAAGGCCATCGTCCCTCGCATAGGAGTTGGGGAGACTGAGGTGACACTGTATGTCAACGGTAAGTGCTTTTCCGATTCCTATAAACTGCAAGTATTGGTTTAGGAAAGCAGTCTCTGTGGACTATTCCAAGTATTACCAGAATCTGTTTCATTCACCTAATATAAAACATGCAACATATAAACCATTTTTCCCTGAAAATAAGCCCTAGATTTTTTTTGGGGGGGGGGGATGCTCGTACTATAAGCCCTACCCCAAAAGTAAGCCCTAGTGCTTCGGGGCAGAAATTAATATAAGACCGGTTTTATTTTCGGGGGGAAGTGGTAGACTATGTATGCTTCCCCGAAGTTTTCCAACCATAGATTTGCGGGATTCCATGCCCTAGTGAACTAGTCTATGTTTGTGGGAATTACCCCGAAAGTAGACCTGCTTTCTTGCACGTGCTTGCTACCGTTTTTCTCCGACAATTAAGACATCCTCCGAAGATAAGACCTAGTGCATTTTTCAGGGCACAAATTAATATAAGACCCGTCTTATTTTTTGGGGAAAACGGTAAACTTTGTATGCTTTTTGCAGTATAATAATTCTGCGTACTGTGAGCTAGCACTTTTCATATACTCCTTCGTCAACATGTTAAAGATCCTGGGAATGCATGATGGATCACTAGCCTAGCCTGTCGCATAGCTTATCTCAATCAAACCCCAAAACTACCCCTGTGTAGATTGTGTACCCTAATATTTCTGCTGAAAGAATAGGACTCGTTGTTTAGTAATAAGTTTGTGTAATTGACAGTTGTTAGCTTCTATAATTTTCTTGTAACATTATTCTGGTCAAATTGGCTAGCATCAAAAAGACAAATAACCATTAACCTATTGTGAAACTATGTCCATGAATGAATTTATTGTATCCAAAATAAGCCAGTCTTATCAGCAGAGTCAGCAATCCGTTAAATTGTTAGGAATCAAAGCTAATTTCAGTTTTCACCAACCAATGTCATCGGTAAGTACGCGGCCTTTAAATCTTTTCTGAAAGTGACCTTTGTAAATTTGTGATGAGACATAACTATGGTACGAAAGAAAATATATCATTATAATATCCCATTCTGTTAAACTGGCACGGGCAAATTATACACGGCGATAAAAATCAGCAGATTGTATGATAACACACAGAATAGATAGAGATAAAACAAATAGTGCATATTGTGCATAATGAGAGGGGGAATTTAGTGGGATTGCATCAATTTCTGTGGATGAGATAATGGGTCTTCTCTCTATCAAAGAGAGCAGAACGTCTGCTCACTGAGCTGTTAAACACAGCCAGCTCTGTCTGATGTTATCGCTAATAAAGGGAGCCGCGCTGTCTGATGTTAACACTATACGGACACTAATAAAGGGAGCCGCGCTGTCTGATGTTAACACTATACGGACACTAATAAAGGGAGCTGCGCTGTCTGATGTTAACACTATACGGACACTAATAAAGGGAGCTGCGCTGTCTGATGTTAACACTATACGGACACTAATAAAGGGAGCTGCGCTGTCTGATGTTAACACTATACGGACACTAATAAAGGGAGCCGCGCTGTCTGATGTTAACACTATACGGACACTAATAAAGGGAGCTGCGCTGTCTGATGTTAACACTATACGGACACTAATAAAGGGAGCTGCGCTGCCTGATGTTAATACTATACGGACACTAATAAAGGGAGCCGGGCTGCCTGATTTAATACTATACGGACACTAATAAAGGGAGCCGGGCTGTCTGATGTTAACACTATACGGACACTAATAAAGGGAGCCGCGCTGTCTGATGTTAACACTATACGGACACTAATAAAGGGAGCCGGGCTGTCTGATGTTAACACTATACGGACACTAATAAAGGGAGCTGCGCTGTCTGATGTTAACACTATACGGACACTAATAAAGGGAGCTGCGCTGTCTGATGTTAACACTATACAGACACTAATAAAGGGAGCCGCGCTGTCTGATGTTAACACTATACGGACACTAATAAAGGGAGCCACGCTGTCTGATGTTAACACTATACGGACACTAATAAAGGGAGCCACGCTGTCTGATGTTAACACTATACGGACACTAATAAAGGGAGCCACGCTGTCTGATGTTAACACTATACGGACACTAATAAAGGGAGCCACGCTGTCTGATGTTAACACTATACGGACACTAATAAAGGGAGCCACGCTGTCTGATGTTAACACTATACGGACACTAATAAAGGGAGCCACGCTGTCTGATGTTAACACTATACGGACACTAATAAAGGGAGCCACGCTGTCTGATGTTAACACTATATGGACACTAATAAAGGGACCTGCGCTGTCTGATGTTAACACTATACGGACACTAATAAAGGGAGCCACGCTGTCTGATGTTAACACTATATGGACACTAATAAAGGGACCTGCGCTGTCTGATGTTAACACTATACGGACACTAATAAAGGGAGCCGCGCTGTCTGATGTTAACACTATACGGACACTAATAAAGGGAGCCGCGCTGTCTGATGTTAACACTATACGGACACTAATAAATGGAGCCACGCTGTCTGATGTTAACACTATACGGACACTAATAAAGGGACCTGCGCTGTCTGATGTTAACACTATACGGACACTAATAAAGGGAGCCACGCTGTCTGATGTTAACACTATACGGACACTAATAAAGGGAGCCACGCTGTCTGATGTTAACACTATACGGACACTAATAAAGGGAGCTGCGCTGTCTGATGTTAACACTATACGGACACTAATAAAGGGAGCCGCGCTGTCTGATGTTAACACTATACGGACACTAATAAAGGGAGCCACGCTGTCTGATGTTAACACTATACGGACACTAATAAAGGGAGCCACGCTGTCTGATGTTAACACTATACGGACACTAATAAAGGGAGCTGCGCTGTCTGATGTTAACACTATACGGACACTAATAAAGGGAGCCGCGCTGTCTGATGTTAACACTATACAGACACTAATAAAGGGAGCCGCGCTGTCTGATGTTAACACTATACGGACACTAATAAAGGGAGCTGCGCTGTCTGATGTTAACACTATACAGACACTAATAAAGGGAGCCGCGCTGTCTGATGTTAACACTATACGGACACTAATAAAGGGAGCCGCGCTGTCTGATGTTAACACTATACGGACATTAATAAATGGAGCCACGCTGTCTGATGTTAACACTATACGGACACTAATAAAGGGAGCTGCGCTGTCTGATGTTAACACTATACGGACATTAATAAAGGGAGCTGCGCTGTCTGATGTTAACACTATACGGACACTAATAAAGGGAGCCGGGCTGTCTGATGTTAACACTATACGGACACTAATAAAGGGAGCCGGGCTGTCTGATGTTAACACTATACGGACACTAATAAAGGGAGCTGCGCTGTCTGATGTTAACACTATATGGACACTAATAAAGGGAGCCGCGCTGTCTGATGTTAACACTATACGGACACTAATAAAGGGAGCCACGCTGTCTGATGTTAACACTATACGGACACTAATAAAGGGAGCCGCGCTGTCTGATGTTAACACTATACGGACACTAATTAAGGGAGCCGCGCTGTCTGATGTTAACACTATACGGACATTAATAAAGGGAGCTGCGCTGTCTGATGTTAACACTATACGGACACTAATAAAGGGAGCCACGCTGTCTGATGTTAACACTATACGGACACTAATAAAGGGAGCCGCGCTGTCTGATGTTAACACTATACGGACACTAATAAAGGGAGCCTCGCTGTCTGATGTTAACACTATACGGACACTAATAAAGGGAGCCGCGCTGTCTGATGTTAACACTATACGGACACTAATTAAGGGAGCCGCGCTGTCTGATGTTAACACTATATGGACACTAATAAAGGGAGCCACGCTGTCTGATGTTAACACTATACGGACACTAATAAAGGGAGCCACGCTGTCTGATGTTAACACTATGCGGACACTAGTAAAGGGAGCCACGCTGTCTGATGTTAACACTATACGGACACTAATAAAGGGAGCCACGCTGTCTGATGTTAACACTATACTTACACTAATTAAGGGAGCCGCGCTGTCTGATGTTAACACTATACGGACACTAATAAAGGGAGCCGCGCTGTCTGATGTTAACACTATACGGACACTAATAAAGGGAGCTGCGCTGTCTGATGTTAACACTATATGGACACTAATAAAGGGAGCCGCGCTGTCTGATGTTAACACTATACGGACACTAATAAAGGGAGCCACGCTGTCTGATGTTAACACTATACGGACACTAATAAAGGGAGCTGCGCTGTCTGATGTTAACACTATACGGACACTAATAAAGGGAGCCACGCTGTCTGATGTTAACACTATGCGGACACTAGTAAAGGGAGCCGCGCTGTCTGATGTTAACACTATACGGACACTAATAAAGGGAGCCACGCTGTCTGATGTTAACACTATACGGACACTAATAAAGGGAGCTGCGCTGTCTGATGTTAACACTATACGGACACTAATAAAGGGAGCTGCGCTGTCTGATGTTAACACTATACGGACATTAATAAAGGGAGCCGTGCTGTCTGATGTTAACACTATACGGACACTAATAAAGGGAGCTGCGCTGTCTGATGTTAACACTATACGGACACTAATAAAGGGAGCTGCGCTGTCTGATGTTAACACTATATGGACACTAATAAAGGTTATTGTAATACAAAGGTGTACATTGTAAGGATGTCACAGACTTGGTTTTGCATATGACACTCCTCTCTTCGAGGAAGACCCCACGTAGTAATGCCCCCCAAATAAGTTTTAGATCAGGGCTGTCCAACCTGCGGCCCCCCAGATGTTGCTGAACTACAACTCCCATGATTCTTTCAATGAAACAGCCAAGAAATCATGGGAGTTGTAGTTCAGCAACATCTGGGGGACCGCAGGTTGGACAGCTCTGTTTTAGATCAAAGAATGTTTCTATGCCCATTGCATGCTGTTTGCATGAGCTTGTTCCAGCTGTTAGTTATAGTGGTCAGTATTTGATTGGTAATGAATAATACCCCCCCTAGACATATCCTTATTTTGTTTGCCTTATAAACTTTGTTCTATTTAATGAACAGCAGACATTTTCTGAACTTACTCCTTTGTATCATCTGTCATTGAGTGTCTCCAAGATCTTGGGGCATGGTATGGTCTGGATAGATATACAGGTGACTTGTTTTGCGACCTAACTGTTTTACGATGGCTCGCACTTACTACCAGCTCTCATGGGGTGGTAAGTGCGAGCGGTTGCGGGAATTAAGAGGGATTCCCTGAAATTTCCCCGAACATAGACAAGCACACCAGAGCAGGGAATCCCTTAACTCCTCACTTACCAACCAATTAATTCTATGACCGGGTCGTAGGAACAGAACCTGGTCGGTAATTAAGGAGTACCTATATAAGGCCATGGCAGGGAATTCTGACGATCGCCAAGGACAGATATTCCAACAATGGGGAAATGGCTGGGCAGATACTGAGGGCTACTGGGCCAGCTCTGGGGATCGAATTATAAATTAATAGATTTCTTGGGGTGTTGTACTTGTTCCAATCTCAGAATTTCAGTAATTGAGTACAACCGTATGATCTTGATGGAAATGTATAGATTCATGCGGGTTTAATTCACTAAAGCGTGAACTATCTGGGAATTCAGAGCAAGACCAAAGTGAATGTCAAATTGTATGCAAAGTAGCCAATCTGAAAACACTGTTGAATTTTTTTGGCCTAAAAGATCATAGTTACTCATTTGAAAAGATAAACATAGAAAACCTTGTATGTTGCTCCAGTCACTGTGAATAGGAGTACAGCAAATGATTAACTGTTTTCTTAATTGCTGTTTTTTTTCGTCCTTGAAGGCCCGCCGAAGATCGCCAGCGAGGAGGTGCAATACGCAGTACGTGGCGATATTGGCAAGGTGGAATGTTTCATTGGCAGCACCCCACCGCCCGACCGCATTGTGAGTACACACTAAACCAGGGTGCATTCTGATCCAGGTCCCCCCGTAAAACAAGCATTTCATACTTGATATGTTTTGACCAAGACGACTGGAAAAATGTCCATTTTGGCAATGTTAGCTTAAATTAGCTGAAATGTTTTACTTTTCAAATTGCAAATCGGCGAAAGTCAAACTGATATAACATTAAATGAAACCTGTTTAGTGCAGTGTTGATGAAGTCATTGATTATGTATTTAAACCCCCTGTAATGCATGTGAGGGATGAGATCTGTGCATTATACTTTGTAATGAACGGTTCAACTGCCCACAGTAGGTGCAGGAAAACAAATCTCTGGGCTTCGATGGCACCTGTTATATGCAAATGACAATTTCTTAATTCAGCTCTTACCCAAATAGTAGCTGCTACCTTGGATGGTACCTTCCACTTGGGCAGCGCTAACATTAAAGGAACAATAACAGACTAACCCTGGCACTATCATTAGTGCACTAACACTAGTACTAACACTAATGCACAAACACATTAGTACACTAACATTGATCTTAGCCCCAACACTAACACACTAACCCTAGTACTAACACTAATCTTAGCACCAACAGTAACACACTAACCCTAGTACTAACCTTAATCTTAGCACCAACACTAACACACTAACCCTAATACTAACCCTAATCTTAGCACCAATACCAACACACGAGTATTAGTACTAACACTAATGCACAAACACATTAATACACTAACACTAACATTAACCGGAAAACTAACACACAACACTAGTACTAACACTAATGCACAAACACATTAATACACTAACATTGATCTTAGCCCCAACACTAGCACTAAAGCACTAACACTAACCTTAGCCCCTAACACACTAGCCCTAACACTAATGCACAAACACGAATACACTTCCTAATAGAACACTAACATACTAATCCTGGCACTAACACACTAACCTAACTCTAGCACTAACGTTAACTTTAGCCCTGACACATATCTTATTTGTATTTTTTATTTTTTTTTAACAGTGAAATATGTACTAAGGAAAAATAGTGCTATCGTTTGATATTGTGCTTTATTGTAATGTCTTGAGGACCCGTCACAGACACTATTTTCCCATAATACCCGGTTAGCAAAATACAGGCTGTGTGTGAGGAAAATAAACCTAGTGACACTGACATGTTCATAACGTGGCCATTGGAGACCTTACGTGGCTCGGTAGTGACGTGTTCCACCAGCCGCCCCGATTATCTCGATTTTTCATCACAGTGCAATGAGAAATGGTAATATCGCTCTTAATTTGGCCAAGCTGGAAGATCGGGAGCTGGTGGCTGATGCGAGGTTATTGTTCAAGATGCAGGTGGTTATTTTGGGGGGCCAAATCCTGGTAGAAGAGAGTAACCTTACTCACCCCTTGTGTGTGTGTGTGTGTGTGTATATATATATACACCTCCTAATTTGCTTTTATTTTTATTGTTAATTAAAGAGCAGAGTTTGGCAGCTTCCACCGCTGCCTCCGCACTATCTCTCTAGGGACAGGCTCCATCTAAGTAGCATCCATCGCGGCTGAAATCATTTTATCATGCCTTGCAAAATGAAGTGTTTAGCAATTGAAGTGACTGGGGAGAATTCATTGCTGGTCTGCAGTAATGTGGCTCATTCTGTTTAACTACTTGAAATCTGGAGCACACAGCAACGTAGCTACAAGTCCTAATGGCTAGCAACAAAACCCCAGGCTCTGTGATATATGTTATAAATGGCACAATAATTACCTTCTCGTTGTGCGATTTTGCAGAACATCTGGCACTGAAATTTGTACTTAACCTTTTCAGTAGCAGAACGGTAATTCACACCCTGTGGGGGCTGAAGGGTTACTTAAAGGCACACAATATCCCAAAAGATCATTTTCGTTAGCATTTAAAAGAAAAGAAGGCCGTCAGTCTGCTCTGTGCTGTAGGCACAGCATATTGGTAGCTCTGAGCAAAACGACCAAAACGATGCAGCTGCCATATTGTTTTTGAACAAGATGCCAATTGGATATATTGTTATGAGCCAAATGATGGAGCAGACATTTTGGGGGCTCGTTTATCAGAACTCAGCTGAATAATATTATCATTGTATATAATTGGAAGATTGTGTATTTATAGCAGACATTGTCAGGGAAATATTATCCATGATGTATAATTAAACAATATATCAAAGCAAGCATTTTGGGTTTTTTGCAGCAATGATATAGTGTATAACCTAATAATTAAATATTACATTAAATAAAGCCGCCACTTTTCTTTTGCAACAAACCTCACTTGAGTGTTAACTTGTTGTATTCAGTAGAGGCTGAACACCCCAAAACACTATATATTCTTCATATAACAAACTTCAGTTGGTTATCCCAGGCCAATTTATTAATGTACAGCCAAATAATCCTGCAGCCAGTCTGATTTTATAGCAGATGTCAACTGAGCAATGTTATTTATTGATTAAAATACCCCAGGAGTGCTGGTACTTGTGATCCATAGTTGCTGTCACAGGATCCTTTTAATGGCAGTCCTGGGTTTAAATCTCAATTGCCTATAGACACAGGATTCTCAGGCGTCCGCACCTCAGTCCAAAAAGGATTGACAGGACGTGCATGCCTCCCTCCAAAAAAAAGAAATAAAAATGCATTCAAAATGGGAAGTATACGAAAATATATTTAGAAAAGAGATAAGAGACTTTCGTGCTTGGATTTAGTGTCCCTTAAAAGTGGGGGTCCAGTGGGGCGGAGCCTGAACGCTGAAGCGAGCGGTCGCAAAACTCAGAGCTCCGACATACAGCTAAGACAATCCGCGTATTAGCCACCTTACCTTCAGCCATCGGGACCTGGGGAACCCCCACACTGAACTTAACTGACATGGGGAGGAAGAATAAAAAACAAAGACCCGACAAACCAAGCCCGGGGATGACGATCGGCGACATGTGGCGCCAGGCGCAGGGAATGACTGGGCCTAAAATGGCCGCCCCCTCGGACTGTGAATCCGACTACTCGGATGATTACTCTGGCGGAATGGAGGAGCAGACCCCGAAAGGGGCAACAAGACTGCAGCGTGACCCAGACAGACCTGACAGCGCACCGGTGACCAAAGCGGTGCTGCAGGAACTTCTGGCCGACCTCCAGAAACATATCTCAGCTGATGTGGCAGCGGTCCGCAGCGATATACAGGGCCTCACGGGCCGCATGGGAACTCTGGAGGGCACGACCACCCAGAACACCCAGCATATAACAACACTCCAACGGGAGATGGCTGACCTACGTATGCAAAACTTAATGCATGAACGCCGCTTTGCAGCGCTGGAGGATACCAGGCGCCACAACAATTTAAAGGTGCGTGGGGTGGCTGAGACCATTTTGGATGCAGAGCTACCGCACTTCACAAGGCGGCTGTGGGAGACCTTACTACCATCGAAACAAGCTAGGGCAATGCAGCTGGAAGGTCTGTTCCGCATCCCAAGATCCAATAAGGCTCCAACTGCGGAACCAAGGGACCTGGTGGTCCAGTTCAGAAGTGGAGCAGACAAAACCGCCGTGCTTAATGCCCTGAGGGGGAAAACCCCATATCAGTTTGAAACAATGACACTCACCTTTTACGCTGACCTCTCGGGGCATACATTAGCCTGGCGCAGATCCCTCAGACCACTTACTGCACTCCTCCAACAACACAACGTGAGGTACCGCTGGCGCCCCTCCCATACGCTACAGGTCTTCCATAATGATACAACTCACCAAGTTCAAGAACTCCAGGAGGCCACGGCCTTGCTGCACGTATTGGGACTGCCTATGGACTCCCTCGACCAACACAAACCGGAGAACGGACGCACCTACAACTGGGACCCAAACCGGATCACCCCCTTCGTTCCGCAAAAACGCACGGAACAGTACGCAGCAGCAACAACTTGAACTGTGACTGAAGCTCCCAACACCATATCCAGGGAAAACCCCATGAACTGGATGTCACACTGACCCACTGGACTTGTGTCCACACTTCCTTTGTTTCTCCCCTTCCTTTTTACCTTTATACTTTTGTTAAACCTTACTTGACAACTATTACTCACCCATGTACACTGGTGGGGCTCCCAATGCACGTAACCGTTACATTCTCAACACCTCTTAGGCGGCAAGACCGGTTGACATACACAGGTTACAGGCACACATGACCGCGGGACCACCCAACAATGTGGGACAGTACCCGATTCTGAAGCGGCATGGGCCCTTGCAGAGTAGCACACTTAACTCAGACATCACACGAATGTCTTGTATACCTTCTTTATGTACAATACGGGCTTAGTATTGACCCAAGCTTTTATTAATGTTACTAATTTTATTCTTTTATTTTATTTTATTTATTCATTTATTTTTTCTCCCCTTTCTTGTCGTGTTACTCATTAGACAGACACAGCTGGCACCAAGACACTGTACTCGCCTGTAACATAAAACGAGAAGCTCTCACGCAACCTCTTTTTTGTTTATTTATTTATTTATTTTTTATTTTGGTTCATATCTCACACAACTACTAATGTGATACCTCTCAGGGAACAAAGCTCACATCTCCCTCTGTTCTAAGCTTAGACCACGATATAGTCGTTACCCACACACACAGATCTACGCTAGGATATTGCTTAAGACAAAACTGATACGAATGTTGCTAAACCTATTGTTATACGTTTAAAAATATATATGTGCATGTTTCTCTTTTACCAATGCCTCAATGCCTACAAATTGTGTAAACTGCTTTCCTGGTCGCAAGCTGTTGGGGCTTGGCGAGTGGATGTGTATTTATCTGCACTTCAAAAATAAAGAATTAAAAAAAAAAAGTGGGGGTCCATAAGCAGCTGCCTGCTCTGTGTATTGGCAATTCTGTCCCCAGGAGTAAACAAAGATCGTATATGTCACAGACGTTGCCTTCCTACCCAGGCCGGGATAACAAATATCGGTGTTACAACCAAAAACGTCAGCAAGGGAACTGCAGCCCATCACAGCTTGGAAGCAAGACTTTCCGATCTGCAAGGCAAGATTTAATACAGGAGTCCGCAAATTAGCAACCTGATTAGTAAAATAAGGGGACGGAATATTGAGAACTCATTATGATTAATGTGTTTATTGCCCTCTCTTATCGGGACTTACAGGAGATTGGCGGAAAAGGCCAAGTATATTTTATAAATGAATTGACCGGTAAACAACACCGATCAGAAAATTATATTTGTTGGCGCTCCGTGATCTGAACCCCAAGTGTATTATTACTTAAATCCAGTTCTGGTTTTTTTTCTGCTTTGAAAAATTTCTTCTGATCTAAACCCACATCCACTTTTTTACCTCGCACTGAGTTGCTAGATGTTTCTGTTTTGATGTTCCCATCAGCAATGGCTGTACAATGAATTTATAGTGTACAAGGCCCTTTTCGTCTCTTTGCCTGTGCGTCTCAAGTGGTGCCTGGAATACGTTCGGCATTCTCTGCGGGGTGTAGAACAAAGTTCCATACTGCGATCACTCGCTCATTCCTCATTTCATTTGAACACGCCAAATAATGTTGCAACCATGCTGTTTTTGTAGCAGGCATCAACCAAGTCTTGTTGTGATAAATGGAAGATAACAAATCCATTCAAATGACATTTTCCTTTTCATAGCAGTCATTTTCTGTTCAGCCATGTTGCTTTTACAGGAGACCTCACCTTGCTATAGTTCTGATATCTGATGACATTTTGGCAAACTAAATAATGCTGCTGACACTCAATGTTGCTGAAAACACAAAAGCTATATTTAGCGATATTTAAATTAAAATAATAAGACATTCCATTTGCTTTTATTGAAGGCCTCACTTCATAATTATTAAGTATATTAACAGTGTATTGCAACAAAGTACTGTTACTTCAACTGAGAAGCAAGTAACCTGATATAATTTTGTATTTTTATTTTTTAGCTATAACATATATTTCAAGTGTCCATGTTATAGAGGGACAGTCCCTATTTTGGACCCAAATCCCTCTGTCCCTCTTTTCTCTCCTAATGTCTCTCTATTCGTTGGTGTGTCTGGGTGTATAACAGAGCTCCACAGCAATAATACTCCCAGTAATGTGTCTGGGTGTATAACAGAGCTCCACAGCAATAATGCTCCCATTAATGTGTCTGAGTGTATAACAGAGCTCCACAGCAATAATACTCCCAGTAATGTGTCTGGGTGTATAACAGAGCTCCACAGCAATAATGCTCCCATTAATGTGTCTGAGTGTATAACAGAGCTCCACAGCAATAATACTCCCATTAATGTGTCTGAGTATATAACAGAGCTCCATAGTAATAATACTCCCAGTAATGTGTCTGAGGGTATAACAGAGCTCCACAGCAATAATACTTCTAGTAATGTGTCTGAGTATATAACAGAGCTCCACAGTAATAATGCTCCCAGTAATGTGTCTGAGTGTATAACAGAGCTCCACAGCAATAATACTCCCAGTAATGTGTCTGAGTGTATAACAGAGCTCCACAGTAATAATACTCCCAGTAATGTGTCCGAGTGTATAACAGAGCCCCACAGTAATAATACTCCCAGTAATGTGTCTGGGTGTAAAACAGAGCTCCACAGCAATAATACTCCCAGTAATGTGTCTGAGCGTATAACAGAGCTCCACAGCAATATTACTCCCAGTAATGTGTCTGAGTGTATAACAGAGCTCCCCAGCAATATTACTCCCAGTAATATGTCTGAGTGTATAACAGAGCTCCACAGTAATAATACTCCCAGTAATGTGTCTGGGTGTAAAACAGAGCTCCACAGCAATATTACTCCCAGTAATGTGTCTGAGTGTATAACAGAGCTCCCCAGCAATATTACTCCCAGTAATATGTCTGAGTGTATAACAGAGCTCCACAGCAATAATACTCCCAGTAATGTGTCTGAGTGTATAACAGAGCTCCACAGCAATAATACTCCCAGTAATATGTCTGAGTGTATAACAAAAAGGTACTACATTGAGGGTGTAGATGCACGCAATCAATATGGTCTGACCATAACCTTCTACATGATGTTGGACCAAACTGTTGGATGGAGATACAATAAATACAGACCAGGATAGCTGGAGGATTAAGGTTGGACAGCCTTGTTGTAGGTGGATTCGTGGGTGTCTCTAACCTTTGTCCTATTCTCTCACTTAACTCCGAACTTTAGGCTTGGTCCTGGAAAGAAAACTTTTTGGAGACGGGCACCCTTGAAAAATATACTGTGGAGCGAACCAACACTGGCATCGGCGTCCTCTCCACCCTTACCATCAACAAAGTGATGGATGCCGATTTTCAATCCCACTATAACTGTACGGCGTGGAACAGTTTTGGGTCTGGCACTGCCATTATCCAGCTCGTGGAAAAAGGTAATTTGTAATGCATTGCTGAGTCTTACGTCAAAGCTACACAATGACTCAATATTTCATGTATTTTTATATATACAGTATATATATATATATATATATATATATATATATATTGACATAGACTGTGTCTCTAGCCATCAGCCGCCAACCATTGATGTAAGCTTTTACACTCTACCGATACATAAACCGTATCTGCAAACTCGTGGGAAAAGTTCTTCTTCATTTTTTAGCAGACTGCGACTGAAAAGACGTGAATGCTCAGTTCACAACTTCAAAACGAAATCAATTTTATTTTTGTCAATATAGCTTATCAAACATCGTATTAACAAGGGGACGTCAAGAATTCCTGAGAAGTTGATAAAGATTTGGTTGCCTTTTTGTGCAGTTTTATTTATCTGTAAGATAAGTCATCATTACAACGTGGATTCTTTCCCACTCACTCAGATATATGTATATTTGCGTGTTATATAATGTGATAAAGTGTTAGTAATTGACTTATTGTGAAAGGTGAGTGAGTGAGCGAAGCGATCACTCAATACACCGCTTCAGTAGTTAATTATGGTGTTAACCCTGCGTGTATAAGACTTGTGACTGTCTAATGGTCCTAAAGGTGTATCGGTGTACACCAGCATTGTCTATCCTTAACACTTTAGTTGGACTTAATTTCTCCAAATTCTTGACCTGCCACAGTTCACTGTATTTTTTTGTAACTATATAACAAGGTGTAATTCTCAGCTCCGGTTAGTTACTGGGTTCAGAACGATTATGGCAAATGACTGTTGTGTATGTAACATGTGACTTGACACACTGGTTTATTTGATCCTTCCTTTAACTTTGGCAGAAGTGGTCGCCGTGGGAATCATCGCAGGGGCGACCATCGGTGCAGGGATTTTGGTTATCATCTTCTTCGCCTTCTTCATCTTCTTCCTTTACAGACGTCGAAAAGGCAGTGAGTACTGAATCAAGGGCTGGTGTAGGTAGGCCTCTTGGTTTCCCTGTGGAATCAACAAAGAGGTCATACGATGGTTTTAGAAGAAGACATTGTCATCATTGATTGGGCCACAATCTGTATATTTTAGAATTACAGTCTGTGCTGGGGAATACACCAATCAGAGGCTTCTCATTGTTATACCTGTTTCACGATTATTACATGAAGTAGATTTTATACATCCATACATTTTTTAAGATTATATACTGGTTTAAGTGAATTTATATTTTGACATGCTATTTTCTGCCATCTTATGTATAAGATGATAGTATTTTAAAGTTGGTAGTTTCTGTTTGACTCTTTACCAACGAATTACCGTTGTCAGGGTTTGCAATGTTTAGTAATGTACAATGAGTTTGACAATGAGATCTAACGTAATTTCCCATCCAGGCCGCAAGGATGTCACGTTGAGGAAGCTTGACATAAAAGTGGAAACGGTGAACAGAGAACCCCTGACTTTACACTCGGACAGGGAAGAAGATACGTCCAGTGTTTCCACTGCAACTCGGGTCATGAAAGCCCTCTATTCGGTAAGAAAGGGAGCAGGAAGGGCTGTGTGACTTTATAGAATGGGGGCATTTCTGAAGTAGTGCCCTGTTATGAGGGAAGCCTGGTTTGTCTCTCTTGCTTTTATTGCTTGTTTATAAATCTTCTTTGAAGAACTGTTTAATGGACTCTTTACCAATCCACTAAAATATCAATGACTGTCTTTAAGGGAAGTTAAAATTATTTTTGAAAAGGATACACAACTCAAAATATTTAGTTAGCTTCATATCCATTTTCTCCTCCCCAGATGGCATCCGACTTCTGAAATTTCACATTTAGGAAGAGTGGAGAGCCGCCGGCCGGGTGGAGGGGGCCCTGATTGGCTGACAGCGGTCATCTGACCCTCTCAGCCAATCAGTGACTCCCCATTCACAAAACTGGCTTGGAAAGCAACATACCCTTTTCCAAGCCAGTTTTGTAAATGTGGAGTCACTGATGAAGTTGTTATGGTGCCTTGTGCTGCATAAACTGTCCCTGTAAGTAAATTGACAGTATCAGTATGATTGGTTGTGTTTTAGTGGGGGGTTTTAACCAACAACAGCAGCATGGAGACAAGGAGCCAACTGGGGCCATTGTCTTTAGAAATTCCCACAATTGGTTGGTTTGCTGGCTTAGATCCCCGTTAACGCGTTTTGCATGAAAGTGAGAAGAAAGAAAGTGATGGATTTTCTGTCGATTTCACCCTCTGTATTCTCTCTTCACTTACAGTCATTTAAAGACGATGTGGACCTGAAACAAGACATGCGTTGTGACACCATTGACAGGGAGGAATTTGAGTTGAAGGTGCGGCACCCATCTATTCCCAAACAATGAGATTTAAAAAAAACATTCCAGAGGTGGAGGTTGTAAGGTTTTCTGTAACCTGTGAGCCTTGATGCTGCCAGATCAGTGCAGCACTGATAGGAGCTGCGAGACTTTAATGGGTTCACCTTAAGTCAGTGGCGTGAAAGTAAAATGTAACGCTTGTTTGTATTTGCATGAAAACATCGTCTTGCATGACAGATCCGAACGCGATAAAATCTGTGTAAAGTGTGATATTTAACTTGAAATTGACTAGCTTATATAACACCTCTTTCTGCTTCTCTCTCTGTGATTTATATAGAGTGAGGCAAATTTTACTATACAGTTGCATTCATTTTTTTGGCTTAATTCAAATATTTGCATTGTGACTGGCGAGATTTGTAAAACACGAGACGTCTTGACCATTTGTAATCTGCTTGATTGAAAATGATTCTTCAGATTCCAGGAGGTATTTCTTAGGAAAACTAATGTTAGCTGCTTGTGGGTCGGAGCTGTGACAAAATGTTAGAATGATAAGGACACACAAATTCTGTGTTTTGGGACAATGAAAACTTTTCACTCACGCAGGACGGAAGCATCATGGAGGTTATATCTCGGGATGGATTTATATAACACTGTTGCTTAAATCTACTTTGATGGAGCTATTATATGCATTTTTATGCATGTGAGAACATTTGCCTCCTTTCATCTACAGCAGCCTACTGTTTGTGGTGGACTGGACTATAATTCTAACCAGAGGGTGTAATCTTTAATTTTGCCTTTTTGGGAATCTATCTGCTTGCTGGACTTTTTCTTGAAAAAACTTGGAATGGCCTGCAAAGTATTACTTTACATTTCTCGACTGGATATATATTTATTTTCATTATATTTTATTTTTTACGATTGAGAAATGGCGATACGCAATGGGGTCATTAAAAACACTCCACATAAACTGTGTGTGTTATATCAAGAACTCTAACCATCTGTAGCATGATCAAGTTTGGCAAACATGTTTGTCCGCTGATTGTCAGGAATACAAACAACTTGTGTTGCAGAGCACAAAAACCTGTATCTGTCTGTGGATTTTTTTTTTTTACTATTTAATCAAATTGTATCAATAAATGTGTGCAACTGTATAGTGATTTATGCTTCACCCTGTATGTATACACAAGTGTTGTGCGAAAATAATGGATGAAAGGTAAGATGCAATGCATGACTTGTATTAACCTACATTCTGCCAATTCTTCTGCTCTTTCCTAATACTGACATCGTTTTGTGAATTTCCTAGGCTTTACTGAAACTGACCACTCTGCTTTTATTTCTTAGGATCCAACCAACGGGTATTACAATGTCCGCGCCCATGATGACAGACCGAATTCCCGAACAGTGCTTTACCAGGATTACCGTACTCCTGGTCCAGCGCGTTTTGATGCTCGTCCTTCCTCTCGTCTCTCGCATTCAAGTGGTTATGCCCAACTGAACACGTATAGCCGGGCTCCTGCTTCAGACTACAGTACAGACCCAGCTCCTACAGTGACATCTGCCACAACAGATACTACCAGTCAGCTGTCATATGATAACTACGAAAAGTTTGGGACACATGGGTTCCCTCCAAACTCTGGGTACCCTACTTTCCGACTTGGTTATACACAGCCGACCACTACCGGCATGGATAGGGGACCATATGACACATATGACCCAGTAGGGAAGTACACAGGTGCCACTCGCTTCTCATACACTTCCCAGCATTCTGATTATGGGCAGAGGTTCCAGCAGAGAATGCAGACGCACGTGTGAGGACGGACTAAAAGACTGGTTGGCAAAAATGGGGAAGGACAGAAGGGGAGGGTAATCCTTGCTAGGAGAATCCTCTCTGGAATGACATCACAAGATGAGAGGGGACTCCGAGAGGAGCTGTGACCTCTCAGCGTGTCTCCTGATACTCAGGGACCCTTACGTCTTGACCTCAGACGTCATCCAAGACACCAGTCGAAGACATCCAATCACGCTGAGCCTCAAGGCTATATATGAAAATATTCCAAACAGAAGGCTGGCCTTTTAGCACCTAATCATTCCTTGAATACCACTGAGTTTGCTATCGGGAGTCATATGGCAAATGGTATAACTATGAGCCAACTCGGTACTGGTGACAGTTTTTTGTCCACCAACACTTATTAATGAATCCCAGCAGCTGCTCTTTTTTGGGTGGGGCACATGCATACTTTCCATTTTCCTGCTTTTTTTTTTTATTATTATATTTCAATAATTTCTCCTAGTTTGTCACGATCGTTGCCATCGTTGAAAATTGTCACTTGTGTCCATGTCAAAGAAAAAGGGTATTGGTTGGTTGTAATACATTCCAGCTGCTGGGGCGAGGGAGGTTTATTGTAAAGGAACGTGCATGCCATTTTATAGTCTTTACCTCTCTGGTTCTACAAGAAGGCTTATGTTGTCGGCAAAATGTTTTGCCTGTGCTAGCCACGTCTGAGAGAATGCAGAGAATGGAACATTCAGACAATCAGAAAAACAATCTTTGTAAACGTATTTATATACTTCTTTATACGGCCCTTTTAACGACCACACACACACACATTTTTTGAATAGCATTGATGAATGATCCCCCTAATTACTGCCCCCAAGGAGACAGAGGTCACGGTATATATCTTTTTTTAAAAGGGCTCCACATTATGTGTCTATATAACCTAGAAAAGGCTCACTGATCACACCACCAGTCGAGCTACTACAGAAGGAGCGAGAGAACATTAAGAGAAACTATATTGAGGCGGCCTTACGGATCAATCATTCGTTAGATTACACTTTCATCCTTGTTGCATATTTTGCACATTAATAGAATGATTAAGTTTCAATCTCATGTTGGGAACTGGGGAATCATACACAGGGCTTTTTTTCATAGGGGAGGAGAAGGCCTCAGCAGTGCGGCCTCCAGATATCCAGTATTGTTGATGAAGAGATCAATATTCTGCATGGTCAACACATCATCCCTACAAAAGGTTACCTTCTGGAGCGTGAAGGGTTACGGGCTTTTTAAGAGGTTAAAGAACATTTGTGTTAAGCAGTCTGTTGACACAGATGGATTCTTGCACTTCCTTCAACTTAAACGAACAAAATGGAGACATAACTAGTTATGAAAAACAGTAAGTTTTATAGCTTTACTTGTTGAATAACAAAAAGGTACTTCGTCCTTTGCGGATAAGCTGGTTTTTGGTTGTTAATTTTAGGTAAAATTACAGCTTCCTTTGGCAGTCTTGTGCTGTTTTTACCTACAATGATTAGTGTAACTGGTACCATAACTGGTCGTTGCAGAAAGCTACAGCAAACCGCTCAAAAAAAAATAACAAAAAGGCTGCTGCACTCTCAAATATATACACTCCGTAACAATAATCATTTCCTGTAGTGGGGAGTGCCTTGTGCACATTCACTATTAAAAGCACTATTATATGTATACTTTTTCAGAACTAGCAATATTTTGTCCTGATGGGATCATGTTCTTCAGATGACACTGTACACAGAACTTTGCTACGAAGTGCAACAAATAAGCGTATGAGGGTGGGAATTTTTAGAAGTGGCAAAAGTGGCAAACTTGTCACAATGTACAGAGGCTCCCACTTTTCTAAGAGCAGACAAAACTTGGTTGTCAGCTCTATTATGGGGTTCACTATGCATAAAACAAAACTAAAATAGCAAAGTGTGTTAATGTGGGAGGCCCCCTTATTGCAGTGGAGTGTCCACCTGTTTTTTGATTGATCCATGAGACCATCATATTGTCTTAATGCACGGAGTACTAGACTTTTGCATGAATGTGTTTCAGCAGGTAGGAACTAATAAAATACCTTTTAATCTACATCCAAACGAATCCTCTTCTGGGATTTACCTGTGGAGTCTTATTGGGTAAGTCTAAGACGGATCAATTCATTCGGGCTTAGATTAAAAAGGAATTTGATTTGTTTCAACCAGCTGATATACATTAATGCAGAAGTCTGTTGAGAACAAAGATATCAACCAAGCTTGATCATACCAGCCCCAAGAATCCTTCGTACCAGGCCTTGTTCAAATAAATGCAGATAAAATGTCTCTCCCCGCCGAAAAAAGGTTGATCTCTCAATTAAGATTTTCGTGTGTTTTTCATAGTGATCGAAGACCGTACACATCCTTTTGTTAAAAAAAAATAAAATAATAATTCATATAATTATGGTTTGGCTATGGTTAGATACACCATCTAATGGTAGTTAACAAAAACTCACGTTACTGTATTCCATGTAAAACTGCAAGTTACAAACCTATACTTTGGTTTTCTTTCGTACCAAAAAAATGACTCATTGTTTCTGAATGTCTGGTTATATCTTATATTACATTATTGGTTCCCAAGTTTAAGTTTTATCCTATTGGTCTGCAACATCAAGTTGTTAAAATTTAGCTAGATTTTTCGGACTGACTGACTTGCTTGCAGAGCCAGAGGACTGACCTCGAGATCGGTTTTGAAAGACATCAGTGAACAACCAATTAAATATTTTTTTTTGTGCACTGACCAGGCAGGACAGGCAGTGAGGTAACAGTTTAGGAAACTAAGTGAGCAAGAAGTAATTTCTATGCTTTAAGAGTAATTGTGTAAATCACAGTGTGATATCAATATACGTATCGTTTCAATACAAAAGCCAGCCACAGCTCCACACACTTAGGTTGTGCACCCAAGAAAACTTACTAGGGAGCTTGTCCTTTTAGTAATTGTTGTGACATATTCACGTAGTGTTAAATAAGACCAAATGATGGTTAAGTGAGGGGGGCACACGTATTGAAACTGCATTTCCCTAAATAGGAATTAGTAATTCCTTTTATTCCCCAAACCACTGATTTCTATTCTCCTTTTTCTTTTCATGCTGCAGATAATCGTTGATCTCATGTGAATCATTTTAAACCGCAAAGGCATTACACAAATGTGACTCTTGTGTCTGTTATGGGCAAGTTCATGCATGCCACCAACTTGGTTTTAAACCTATCGCGATGAGAAACCTGCCATGTTTCCTGTTCCATTATAGTCCATTATTTAACTTACTGTGCCTTAAAGGGACCCTCTGTGCACCGTAACAACTTTGTCAGAATTAACTTGATGTGGTGCAAGGAGGGCCCGGAGTGCCGGCCTACCTCAATGGGTTACACCATTAATTAACAGTTTAACCACAAAATCTCAAACCCAGCGCCCAACAGCTCTTTTAAGCTACTTCTGTTGCAGTTCGGGGCTTTAATTCGGAAGCCACGGACACTCTCAGCCTATCAGCAGCTCCCCATTTTCAAAATGCAGCAAGTAAAATGTGTACGTTTTTCTCTGTTTTGTGAATGGGGAGCTACTCCTCCTACCAGCGGCTCGCAGTCAGAGGCTTACTGATTTAAACCTCGTAGATGGCAAAGCTGACAGGTGTCGTATTCGAGACTCTGGAGTTAAACTGTGTTGTAATGGTTTAACCCATTGAGGTAAGCCGGTGTTCTGGAACCTCCTCACCATAACAACTTCAATGAAGTTGTTATGGTGCCCAGAATGTTCCTTTAACATTTAACTGGTATTTAAGAAGTAGTATTTTGCAGAAACATTTGTATAGAACACTTTTTGTTATTACAAGATCTCCACCCTACGGTATTCCACCGTTGCCCTGGGCTACTTAGTGCCATAAAAGATGGAATTTTAAAGGCACAATGCCAAGCAGTGACGTTTTTTAATACTTAACTGATTATACTATTTAGTAGAGGAATGATTTCTACTAAAGCTGCCGCAGTAACATGTAATTACCCCCAATGCACAGTTTTGCATTTTATTGTTTTTTTATAGATTGAAAATTAATTTTCTTTAATATTCTTGAACATATTATTTTTACCAAAGTACCTGATTTACAGGAAAAATATAAAAAAAAAGAAATATGTCCAAATACATGCTGTTTTTTTAAGTTATTTAATCAATAAGTTAATTTAGTTAATGAAAGAGGACGGTTTATCGATGATATATTTACAGGCTTGTTAAAGGTATCATTTAAAGATTTTCTGTGCTTTCTTACAAATCAGTGTCTCTTAGCCAGCGCCAGGCCTCGCCTATATTGGGCAAAATGAGGACGATTTGTCAAAATGTTCTCTTCTAAAAACTGGTGCAAAAAATGTAAAAGCAGAGTGGCCATCAATGGACTGTGCTTTCTGGTTCCCATGGTGATTACCCCACTTTTCGCACTCTAAACCACTTTTAAGAGCAGAGCACATTGAGACTCCACCACCAAGTCAGTCTTGTCTTAATGATGCTTATAAAGGGACAGTCTTTGAAGCCTGTTTTTTTTTTTTGTAAAATGTTTTTACATTGTAAAGAGCTGTTGAGTATGTCTTATAATATGAATAGGGAAGGTACACATTTACATGCTGCTTAAACGTTTTTGAGGGGAGATATTTTTAATGTTTTTTTCATATAAAACTAATATTTTGGCCATATAGTATTGCACATATTCATGTTAATCTAAAAACATAATACACTTGTAACATTCCTTGTTTTTTTTTTTTTGTTTTTTTTTTTAAGTATTATAAGGAGATTTTCACAGTAATTTAGTTATCCACCAAATGGGTTTGTTTTTCATCAATCACCTTTGAGATTCAACTTCATTTCTTCTGGGTCCCACTTAGCGGAATTTCTTGTTGAAACTCGCCCTGTGGGTATTCTGCCTAACCCCCGAATATTGCATTGCACAATGCAGGGGCCCACGCAACCCATTACAGCAATTAGATTTGGTCCAATTGGTGTTTCCCTAAAAAAAAAATATCATATCTTCACCTAAAAACACCGTCTTTTCTTATGCCTGTAATCTGACAAGCCCTAAAATGATGGAAAAGCAGAAACACTGCTTGTTATACTATCAACGCTCTACTGTATGATAACACAGAACCCCGATACACAATGTATAGATTTTTTTAAGGTAAGAAAGGGCTTTTTATGTCCCTGTACAGAATTTGAGTAACTTAAGAAACATACTTTGGAGTATGGATGAGGGTAGAAAATCGCATCAGTTCTTTTTATATATATATATATATATATATAATGTATGATTTGAACCAAATTTTTTTCCTTTCCCGGAACGTCTGTTCCCTTTTTTTTGCAAACAGATGTTTGTACGCAATCATTTTTGTACAGTATGTGTGTAAATATACATATCTATTTTTTGATATATATTGTAAGCCGCGAATCTCATACACGCGCATCATTAGCAGTATTATGATCTATTTTTTTCATGAGCACAATTTTCTTTTTGACGTTTCTTGCGGTTTGATGCCAAGAAGAATTTTTTTTATTTTTTTTTGCCTAGATTTCGATTATCGCTCAGTGAGTCAAAAGGATTTAAAATTGAGACTTCTTGTTCCTCACTTTTTTTATGTTTGCCAAAGCCATTTTGCTTCCTGGAAATTTGAGGAGAGTGACTTTTTCTTCTATTTCATGTCTGTTTTAGAAAAGGAATATTGCTAGTAGATTAACAAACAAAATCTGTCGATAAAGAATGCAGAACTGTGGCTGTTCTTAGACTATAAAACATATGTCTCGTTAAAGTCCCGGGGCTGCTGGTATAGTCCCAATTTGGGTTACTTGCTCCAACATCCCATGTTTTTTATCGTTCTTCTGGGGATGCCAGGAAATGTACTCAAGGCCATTTAAAGACTCTCAAGGTTGTTCCAAGGTCATTGACAGTTGCATTACCCGCTTGCCCTGTCTTTGACCCGGTCATCTTCCAAAATGTCATACTTTCCCAGTAGAGGGAGGTATGGAAATTGTAGTGTAAGAACAGCTGTAGTAGAAATGGTTGTCCATTCTTTTTCTCAGATGACAAACGTTGAAATGCATCACTCAGTCCTTAGAAAAAAAAGTATCGTTTTTTTTTTGTCACGTGTTTCTCTAACCACTATCGTTATTGTGTGGAGCCAGTTTAAATCTGGGAGGGACCTTCTTTCAATCATCATACTTGGCTGTCAAGTTTAAGGAATTGGGTTTTGTAGAAACATGTGACTTTGTGAAACCTTCCTGCTTAAAAACCTAGAGGGACTAAAGGAATCTAGAACAGTTTGTAGGCCATATTGGTAAATAGTCATTAATCAGCCTTAAATGGGTTTCTGCTTGGCATTTATCACAGGCGTTATTTGAAGTTATTGACTAACGCTTTGCCAAAAATCAAGATGTAGAAGAGTCTGATGTCCAAAGAGAATTGTGATCCTGGTATAAAAAAAAATGTGATGTGTTAAAAATACAAGAAACTGAAAATTAAATTGTCTTGCACTCATTGATTTTTTTTACCCTCCAAACATGGCGGTCTATGGGTTTGGAGAAATGGGGACGTATCCTAGAATATCCATATGTAAGAGAACCCACGCTAAAATATTTATTGATTTTGAATTTGCTACTTGAGTTTTTATAGAATTAAAACGTTTTTTGAAGGAGTTGGTGTAAGCCTTAAAGGGCAGAGAACAATCACGAGATTCCAAGCTAAATGCTGTGCAGATGTTGTAATGAACCCATTTTCTCACATTCTGATGTTTTGAAAGATGTACAATAAGAGGTGTGGAGCCCCATAAACATCTCTTACCAACATGTATAAAACATGGAATTATTACCCTGCAGTATTCCCATGATCAGACAGTTTAAGGTGGGCTTTATGTGTTTTATAGGTCAATGATTGACCACAGGGCCTTAGAACAAGTCAAGGATCCATTCTCCAATTTTGAAACTTTGATGCTTTGAAAATGTAGAAAATTGTGATAACTTGGGACAGCAGATAAACTAATTTGCTGCTTCTACTGGAGGGTTACTCCGGGTATGTACTACCATTTCTATATCACTGTTTTCCCAATGAGGCCATTCAATGTATCTACTGCCCTTTCTGTTTCACTTGTTAGCACGTGTGCTTTTCAAGATACTACCTCACTAAAATAAAGATGCTACAATAAATATCCCTTTAAGACCCAGAAATGATATGAATTTTCTGTAATTCCTTATCCCCATTATGACAGAATCATATCTCTGCATTTAACCATTAGAACTATCCCTGCAATTAATTTCCCAGGCCTCTGCAGAATTTCTACACTGCATTATAGATCCCCCTTAATGTCCCTACACAACTGAATTGGTTACAGATAATTAAATCACCCAGAGACAAGCTCATGAGTCTTGTTTGCATATATTAGGCCAAGAAAATAGTCGAACAGGCAAATAAAGGAATGATGGATCTAAGTGCCTGGGATTATGGATCACAAAACAACAAATGCACTTGTGGTATATCAAATCTTTCCACCCAGCTTTTAGACAATGGAGAAGAGATAATTCACAATCAAGAAATAATCTACATAAATGCAGATATGGGTAGACCAAAAAACAAGTAATCTTTACCAACTACCAAACTCTAATTTTACCATCCTTCAGTAACCTGGATTTCTTTGAAGCCAAGTGTGCGTTTAATTTTGTATTGCATGCCATATACCAGAGACCTGACCTTAAATTGGTGGTAGAGTTTGTACATGGCTTTTCACATCCTAAGAGGACTGTACAACAGAGAAGGATTAAGATCCCACAGGGCCTTGGGCAAGTTACCGACGGGACACCCTTCATTCTTAACGTAGGTATCTAGAATGAGGCCAATGAACTTCATGGTTCCAGTGTCCATGTCTAACCTCTGTGCCCTTATGGTTAGTCCTGTTTTGCTTTAAAACCGTAACTGTGGTAGTATTGGTGGGGCAGTGCTATACTTGGAGAGGCATAAAAAAAAAACTAACGTGGCTTGGGAACAGTGGATAAATTAAGAACGAGGTCACAGAGTCCCTGTGGGATTTAGTGCATTGCTTTCTTTCCTAAAGAATTGGGAACAGATGTATTTTTGCATTAATGTTCAGATGAATGGGATATATGTATAATTTGAGCATAGGCTGTTTATTTGAATCCTTTTGGCAATTAGTAATCCTGATCCAAATCTAATTCTCATTGTATGTCATGGAAAATGCATTTTGAGTCCCCCTTTGGCGCTGTGTGACGTTGAGAGTTGTAGAAAACATAATTACACCGGCACTTAATAGAATCTTCCTATAGCTTATTACATCCTGCGTAATGTGTATTTAGTGTTGAATTCTAATTACACAGCCATCGAAAGGACTCCGGGGAAATCTCCTGCCTGCAATAGGTATTAAATGGTCAGCATTTCTCTAAATGACCATTAAGCTGGTCTGAATTGTCAGCATAAAACTGGGGTTTTATCTTCCTTCTACTGGATCTTCCTCGTAAACTTAACCCGTTGAGAACCAAAATGGCAACAAATCATTAGAATTAACAAAGCCAACTGCTGGGTACGGGTTACCAGAAACAAACAGAAGGTGTTGTAGATACATGGAATATCCTTCCTGTAACGGTGTAGATAACATCCTAGTGAAAAAGTTTTAGAATGTTTGATTGACCCACTTATTCAAAGTCCAGGGAATGTCATGCAAGTCATCGTGTGCTTTATACATTCTGCTTGCATCCTCAAATCAAATCCATGGGTGGAAGGAACAACTAACATATAATAGAGGCCTTTGAAATCGATATGTCTGATCTTAGACACAATCCAAATTAGGGCAGAGATTCTACAAGTATAGATAGCGTTAGGCCTAGGAGTCATAGGTCATCTTGCTAACTTGTTCACACAGATATGTTTCACTGTATGCCCAAAGGGATACCGAGTCTTGTGCTTTTTTTTAGCGGTCCAGAAACTATTTTGATGCATATATTGGGGTGTTGTGTTCAGACTCTGTATTAACTTTTGAACAAACAAATGTCTTGGGTCTAACTTTCCAATAAACCAATGAGCTTCATGATTCTCGCTCACATTACACAATAATGACAAACTCCATATGTTGGCTGTTAACTAGATCTCTGATCTCAAATGTGGAAATGGGTATGAACCAATGGAACTATCCATCCTTTGCGGTACAGAGGGTCGCGTGAGAAAGTCTAGATAGGAATTTGTAGTATCCAACCCTTTTCCTCAAATGTAACGTCCGCAAAAAGCATCCTTTTAGAATGGTACCGGAACAACGGACATACATAATGTTACTTAGAACCCCCATAATAGTGGGAATGGTGTTTAGTGTGATCTCGTAGCATTTACCACCACAAAAAGGGTGTCTATGGTACTATGCTGCAAAATGTTTGTCTTGCACCAGAAAATTGCACATTTTCCATGATATCAAACTGGCTTGGAGTCTGTGTTAGAACCAGTGAACACATAAGCCCTATAAGCTTTGTTAACACATGCCTGAAGAAGACAATTACTGATTGACGCATCAATGGGTATATTAAACTCAACAAAACGTATTATTTTTTATTTTAACATTCACCCTTGTAGAATAATAGAAATTTTGTGTTTCACCATTCCTTGTATAATGCTCACTTATTTTTGTTAATTTGTTTTATTTTCTCTACTTTTATTTTGAAATATTATGTACTATATTTTCTAGTCTTAAACACGATATATGATATATATTTAATTTTTTATATATATAAATATAAATGTTACAAAAAAAAAAAGTGGTGGTCTGGTGGTGTCTTTTTATCCATAATGAGTTTATTGGAAATGGATTGTATTTTTTTATTGAATTTTATTTTTTTAAGATTTGGTTAAAAACTGTTTTCTGAAGTTTACACTGGAAGGATTGAAGAGGAATGTCGGCGGTTGAACTCGCTGCCATCATGGATTTTGAGAGCGCAGGAACTGAGAATTCATTATTCAGGTTTCATCTTTGTATGTTAGACTAATGGGGAAAGCAACGTCTTACCATGCAGAGACAGACCGATGATAAAAGAAGGTTACTGCTGGGGTAAAAAAGCAGAATTATTGTTGAATCAGGAATACCTAAAGGAGAGAATGTGAGAGAAGCAGAAAGTCTGGGCAAGACTTGGGACAAGGCAGATAAAGGACACAAAGTATTCGAATTAGTAGTATTTATACAGCACCAACATATTCCACAGTGCTTTACAATATTATAAAGGGAGAAATTTGACAATAAAGACATTTACAAAGTAGATTGATGAGGACCCTGCTGGCTTACACATTATAAAAGCAAAGAGGAATAGGTAAGTAACTGGGACACTGAAGGAGATACGGTTGGGAGGGTGGAGAGGGGGCGGGGTAAAATAAAGGTGAAAGGGTAAGGAAGATCGGTTTGAATAAATAAGGGATTTAAATGGGGAGAACAGGACAGGATAAGGAGACATAGCAAAATGAATGAGAGAATAAATAGGATGGGGATGGAGGATGGGGGGGCGTGGCAAGATGGGGAGAGAGGATAATGGAGATAGGGCCAGATGGGAAGAGAGGGTGGGGAGGCAGGGCAAGATGGAAAGATAGGATAATGGAGGCAGGGTGACTTGGGGTATAGAGGATAGGGGAGGCAGAGCGAGATGGGGGAGAGAGGATAAGGGAGGCAGAGCGAGATGGGGGAGAGAGTAGGGGAGGCAGAGCGAGATGGGGAGAGAGGATAAGGAAGGTAGGGCGAGATGGGGAGAGAGGATAAGGGAGGCAGAGCGAGATGGGGAGAGAGGATAGGGGAGGCAGAGCGAGATGGGGAGAGAGGATAGGGGAGGCAGAGCGAGATGGGGAGAGAGGATAGGGGAGGCAGAGCGAGATGGGGAGAGAGGATAGGGGAGGCAGAGCGAGATGGGGGAGAGAGTAGGGGAGGCAGAGCGAGATGGGGAGAGAGGATAGGGGAGGCAGAGCGAGATGGGGGAGAGAGTAGGGGAGGCAGAGCGAGATGGGGAGAGAGGATAGGGGAGGCAGAGCGAGATGGGGGAGAGAGTAGGGGAGGCAGAGCGAGATGGGAAGAGAGGATAAGGAAGGTAGGGCGAGATGGGGAGAGAGGATAAGGGAGGCAGAGCGAGATGGGGGAGAGAGGATAGGGGAGGCAGAGCGTGATGGGGAGAGGATAGGGGAGGCAGAGCGAGATGGGGAGAGAGGATAGGGGAGGCAGAGCGAGATGGGGAGAGAGGATAGGGGAGGCAGAGCGTGATGGGGAGAGGATAGGGGAGGCAGAGCGAGATGGGGAGAGAGGATAGGGGAGGCAGAGCGAGATGGGGAGAGAGGATAGGGGAGGCAGAGCGAGATGGGGAGAGAGGATAGGGGAGGCAGAGCGAGATGGGGAGAGAGGATAGGGGAGGCAGAGCGAGTTGGGGGAGAGAGTAGGGGAGGCAGAGCGAGATGGGGAGAGAGGATAAGGGAGGCAGAGCGAGATGGGGGAGAGAGGATAAGGGAGGCAGAGAGTGATGGGGAGAGAGGATAGGGGAGGCAGAGCGAGATGGGGAGAGAGTATAGGGGAGGCAGAGCGTGATGGGGAGAGAGGATAAGGGAGGCAGAGCGAGATGGGGGAGAGAGGATAAGGGAGGCAGAGCGAGATGGGGAGAGAGGATAGGAGAGGCAGAGCGAGATGGGGGAGAGAGGATAAGGGAGGCAGAGCGAGATGGGGGAGAAATTAGGGGAGGCAGAGCGAGATGGGGAGAGAGGATAGGGGAGGCAGAGCGAGATGAGGAGAGAGGATAGGAGAGGCAGAGCGAGATGGGGAGAGAGGATAAGGGAGGCAGAGCGAGATGGGGGAGAGAGGATAAGGGAGGCAGAGCGAGATGGGGAGAGAGGATAAGGGAGGCAGAGCGAGATGGGGAGAGAGGATAAGGGAGGCAGAGCGAGATGGGGGAGAGAGGATAAGGGAGGCAGAGCGAGATGGGGAGAGAGGATAAGGGAGGCAGAGCGAGATGGGGGAGAGAGGATAAGGGAGGCAGAGTGAGATGGGGGAGAGAGGATAAGGGAGGCAGAGCGAGATGGGGAGAGAGGATAAGGGAGGCAGAGCGAGATGGGGAGAGAGGATAAGGGAGGCAGAGCGAGATGGGGAGAGAGGATAAGGGAGGCAGAGCGAGATGGGGGAGAGAGGATAAGGGAGGCAGAGTGAGATGGGGAGAGAGGATAAGGGAGGCAGAGCGAGATGGGGAGAGAGGATAAGGGAGGCAGAGCGAGATGGGGGAGAGAGGATAGGGGAGGCAGAGCGAGATGGGGGAGAGAGGATAAGGGAGGCAGAGCGAGATGGGGAGAGAGGATAGGGGAGGCAGAGCGAGATGGGGGAGAGAGTAGGGGAGGCAGAGCGAGATGGGGGAGAGAGTAGGGGAGGCAGAGCGAGATGGGGAGAGAGGATAGGGGAGGCAGAGCGAGATGGGGAGAGAGGATAGGGGAGGCAGAGCGAGATGGGGGAGAGAGTAGGGGAGGCAGAGCGAGATGGGGAGAGAGGATAGGGGAGGCAGAGCGAGATGGGGAGAGAGTAGGGGAGGCAGAGCGAGATGGGGAGAGAGTAGGGGAGGCAGAGCGAGATGGGGAGAGAGGATAGGGGAGGCAGAGCGAGATGGGGGAGAGAGTAGGGGAGGCAGAGCGAGATGGGGAGAGAGGATAGGGGAGGCAGAGCGAGATGGGGGAGAGAGTAGGGGAGGCAGAGCGAGATGGGAAGAGAGGATAAGGAAGGTAGGGCGAGATGGGGAGAGAGGATAAGGGAGGCAGAGCGAGATGGGGGAGAGAGGATAGGGGAGGCAGAGCGTGATGGGGAGAGGATAGGGGAGGCAGAGCGAGATGGGGAGAGAGGATAGGGGAGGCAGAGCGAGATGGGGAGAGAGGATAGGGGAGGCAGAGCGTGATGGGGAGAGAGGATAGGGGAGGCAGAGCGAGATGGGGAGAGAGGATAGGGGAGGCAGAGCGAGTTGGGGAGAGAGTAGGGGAGGCAGAGCGAGATGGGGAGAGAGGATAAGGAAGATGGGGAGAGAGGATAAGGGAGGCAGAGCGAGATGGGGGAGAGAGGATAAGGGAGGCAGAGCGTGATGGGGAGAGAGGATAGGGGAGGCAGAGCGAGATGGGGAGAGAGGATAGGAGAGGCAGAGCGAGATGGGGGAGAGAGGATAAGGGAGGCAGAGCGAGATGGGGGAGAAATTAGGGGAGGCAGAGCGAGATGGGGAGAGAGGATAGGGGAGGCAGAGCGAGATGAGGAGAGAGGATAGGAGAGGCAGAGCGAGATGGGGAGAGAGGATAAGGGAGGCAGAGCGAGATGGGGGAGAGAGGATAAGGGAGGCAGAGCGAGATGGGGAGAGAGGATAAGGGAGGCAGAGCGAGATGGGGAGAGAGGATAAGGGAGGCAGAGCGAGATGGGGGAGAGAGGATAAGGGAGGCAGAGCGAGATGGGGAGAGAGGATAAGGGAGGCAGAGCGAGATGGGGAGAGAGGATAAGGGAGGCAGAGTGAGATGGGGAGAGAGGATAAGGGAGGCAGAGCGAGATGGGGAGAGAGGATAAGGGAGGCAGAGCGAGATGGGGAGAGAGGATAAGGGAGGCAGAGCGAGATGGGGAGAGAGGATTAGGGAGGCAGAGCGAGATGGGGAGAGAGGATAAGGGAGGCAGAGTGAGATGGGGAGAGAGGATAAGGGAGGCAGAGCGAGATGGGGAGAGAGGATAAGGGAGGCAGAGCGAGATGGGGGAGAGAGGATAGGGGAGGCAGAGCGAGATGGGGGAGAGAGGATAAGGGAGGCAGAGCGAGATGGGGAGAGAGGATAAGGGAGGCAGAGTGAGATGGGGGAGAGAGGATAGGGGAGGCAGAGCGTGATGGGGAGAGATGATAGGGGAGGCAGAGTGTGATGGGGAGAGAGGATAAGGGAGGCAGAGCGTGATGGGGAGAGATGATAGGGGAGGCAGAGTGTGATGGGGAGAGAGGATAGGGGAGGCAGAGTGTGATGGGGAGAGAGGATAGGGGAGGCAGAGCGAGATGGGGTAGAGAGAATAGGGGAGGCAGAGCGAGAGGTGGGGAGAGATTAGGGGAGGCAGGGCAGGCTGGGGAGAGAGGATAAGAGAGGCAGGGCAGGCCTCTCAGTTCAGCCTAAATTTCACTACACCTAATGTTAATCTGTCAAGCTTAATTGATGACAGACACAAATAGAAGATTTATTGGAACATTAACGGCATAATTGCTTCATCATCAAATAAAACAACCTAACGCGTTTGACAAATCACTGAAAACACTATTCTACTAATTAATCAACACAAACAAAATTAGCAAAGTTTTTTTGCATGAGATTAATAAACACCACAAAAACCCTCGCCTGAGTTAATGACGTGCGGAAACAAAGTAAGTGACCTTATACTAAAATTCCTGTTTGATTAATGAACAACGTTAAGCCCAGGTTTTAAGTCAACAATGACGATTTGAATATTGCGTGCCGTTCCCAACAGAAGAAGGTTGTCACAGATTTTGATGGTGAAATGCTCACACAATTACAAGCAAAAGTCAGAAAATGTAAGGGATAGAATACAGGCGTTGTGTTCACAGCTGAAATGTTCTGAATTATAGGGTTGAGTTTAACTAGTCAATCAGGCCCTGGGGAGAGAGCGCAGCTAAGCGGACAAGGGCACATGTAGGAGTGTGGGGATAGATACAGGGGAGGGACTTGGGTAGTGTGCATGGGAGGGGTTAGGCTTAATGTAAGTTAGTGTAGGGGAGGTCTTACCTCAGTGCCACTTGGGTTACGGGCCAGCAAACAGATTTTGTCCTCCAGCTCCTGTTTGCCTGGGCCTGCAGATTGACACAGCTTGAGGTGATGGATATTGAAGCGATCCTGTCATCCCTCAGGGCTGCTGCTGCGCTGGATGGTGGCCGGCAACTGAGGGAGCAATTTCAGCACATTACTGGAGGTATGGCTGCCGGTGTGGGCACCCCCCGTGGCCTACCCTCCCCTGGAGCACCCCCTGCGGTCTCCCCATCGGCTTCCCATGCGGTCCCTGTCCCTGGGGGCCGCACCAGCACTGGCAGGCGTTCCCGTCCGCCTGCCAGACTGTCTCCTGACTCCGCTCCTCGGGCCCGGTTGAGGAGCAGGAGCCCGGGCCCGAGGCCTCGCCAAAACCGCGTGTCTGGGGCTCCAGACACGCGGCCTAATACCGGAGGCCAGAATCTGCGGCCGCGCGGGTGGCACGGCCTTCAGCCACGAGGCCTGCCACCTCCGCGCGGCCTGCGCCATCATCAGCGGCCCGGCCGGCTACTACCAGGCCGGGGATGCGGCCTGCAACGGCCACGCGGCCTACTACTGCGGCTGCCGCGCGGCCTACTCTTCCTACCCCATCCTCACCAGCCGCCGTTGGAGGATCGCGGGCCGGGGGTTAGTGTAGGGGAGGTCTTACCTCAGTGCCACTTGGGTTACGGGCCAGCAAACAGATTTTGTCCTCCAGCTCCTGTTTGCCTGGGCCTGCAGATTGACACAGCTTGAGGTGATGGATATTGAAGCGATCCTGTCGTCCCTCAGGGCTGCTGCTGCGCTGGATGGTGGCCGGCAACTGAGGGAGCAATTTCAGCACATTACTGGAGGTATGGCTGCCGGTGTAGGCACCCCCCGTGGCCTACCCTCCCCTGGAGCACCCCCTGCGGTCTCCCCATCAGCTTCCAATGCGGTCCCTGTCCCTGGGGGCCGCACCAGCACTGGCAGGCGTTCCCGTCCGCCTGCCAGACTGTCTCCTGACTCCGCTCCTCGGGCCCGGTTGAGGAGCAGGAGCCCGGGCCCGAGGCCTCGCCAAAACCGCGTGTCTGGGGCTCCAGACACGCGGCCTAATACCGGAGGCCAGAATCTGCGGCCTACTGCGGCCGCGCGGGTGGCACGGCCTTCAGCCACGAGGCCTGCCACCTCCGCGCGGCCTGCGCCATCATCAGCGGCCCGGCCGGCTACTACCAGGCCGGGGATGCGGCCTGCAACAGCCACGCGGCCTACTACTGCGGCTGCCGCGCGGCCTACTCTTCCTACCCCATCCTCACCAGCCGCCGTTGGAGGATCGCGGGCCGGGGGTTAGTGTAGGGGAGGTCTTACCTCAGTGCCACTTGGGTTACGGGACAGCAAACAGATTTTGTCCTCCAGCTCCTGTTTGCCTGGGCCTGCAGATTGACACAGCTTGAGGTGATGGATATTGAAGCGATCCTGTCGTCCCTCAGGGCTGCTGCTGCGCTGGATGGTGGCCGGCAACTGAGGGAGCAATTTCAGCACATTACTGGAGGTATGGCTGCCGGTGTGGGCACCCCCCGTGGCCTACCCTCCCCTGGAGCACCCCCTGCGGTCTCCCCATCGGCTTCCAATGCGGTGCCTGTCCCTGGGGGCCGCACCAGCACTGGCAGGCGTTCCCGTCCGCCTGCCAGACTGTCTCCTGACTCCGCTCCTCGGGCCCGGTTGAGGAGCAGGAGCCCGGGCCCGAGGCCTCGCCAAAACCGCGTGTCTGGGGCTCCAGACACGCGGCCTAATACCGGAGGCCAGAATCTGCGGCCTACTGCGGCCGCGCGGGTGGCACGGCCTTCAGCCACGAGGCCTGCCACCTCCGCGCGGCCTGCGCCATCATCAGCGGCCCGGCCGGCTACTACCAGGCCGGGGATGCGGCCTGCAACGGCCACGCGGCCTACTACTGCGGCTGCCGCGCGGCCTACTCTTCCTACCCCATCCTCACCAGCCGCCGTTGGAGGATCGCGGGCCGGGGGCGGTGGGCGGCGGATCCAGTCATCCAGGCGGCGGGCGGCCACCCGGCAGCGTTCCAGGTCCCCCCGCGGCCGGCGGGGGGGTAGGGCGGTGAGTGGGCCCTCGCGGGCCGCGCGGGGTACCGCGGTACCGCCGTTGGGGGTCCCCTTGCCCATCAGGAGCCTCCTCTGACAGTGAGGAAGGCTCCCAGGGCTATGTCTCTTCTGTCCCCCCTCTTTCCCCTGTTTCTTCCGTTTCTTCTTCCAGGGGGCCCAGCTTAGCCTTGGCTGGGCCCCCTGGTCCCCCCTCTTCCTTCCCAGTGCCCTCTGTCCCTACCCCCACCCTGGCTGGTGGGCCGGCCCCTGCTATTTCTGCTCCCCCCCCCATCCTCTGTTTTTCCCCATGTGGCTTCCTCCACTCTATTGTCCTCCCCCCCCTCTGCCTTGTCTGGGCCCCCTCCCCCCCCCTGCAGGTCACTTACCTCGGCCATCTCCTCAGGGGCATGGGCTCACGTCTGCTCTGCTGTTTTCTTCACAGGATACTGCTGCAGTTCATGGATCCGTCCAGCAGGTGGCGCCTGGAACACTGCTGATGTCTTCTGCTGCTGCTGGAAATGCTGAATCTTTGCCTTCTGTGAGCGCAGCGCCGGGCTTAGATCGCCAGTCTCCGACCGGTAAGTACTTTGTTCCCTCTGCCTCTGGCGCTGCGAGTCCCGGGTTGGGGGGGTTCCTCTCGGGTCTTAGGGTTTTTTTGGATCAGTGGGAGGGGGGAATGGCGGTTGGTGGGGGTGCTTTGGTGGACAGTCAACTCCGGTCGGCTTGGTCCCCGGCCCTGCTCCCTTCTGCTGCTCAGGCTTCTCCCCCTCCTGGGCCTCTCCTCGGTACGGGGGGCGGTGCGGTGCCCCTGGTTGCTCTGGCACCCGCGGTTGATGCTGGTCTCGATGGGGGGGTCCCGGACGTGGCGCGGGGTGCGGCTTACATGTGCTGGTCTGCCCTCTGGGCTTGCACTTGAAGCAAGAAACGAAAGAGAAACTTTGGAAAGGGGAATTTGTGGAGATTTTTTTCTCTCCTGCCGCTGGAGGAAGCTCCTCCCGTGGCGGACAAGGACAGTAAGGAGTCGGAAAAGGATAGGGAGAAGTACCGTTTCCGCAAGATTCCCAAGACCTTTGGGAACTGGATTCGGGCATTCTCTATTTTAGCCAGCGTGGTGGGGGAAAAGTTTCCCCACAACTGCTCCGCGCTGTTCTGTTATCAGGACACGATCTGGAACGCTTGTCGCACCTATGGGGGGCTGGGTTGGTGGAGATACGACGAACAGTTTCGTCAGCGGCTGGCAGTGCGCCCCTCGCTGTCATGGGATCAGATGGATATCGGCCTCTGGCTTTCAATCATGACTCGGCCAGCCCCTCAGCAAGGCGCCTTTTCGTCCTTTCTTGGGGGGGGCGGTGGGGGCACGCCTTCCTCCTCATCGGCCGCAGGTCCCAGGTCTGGCTGGTGTTGGAGGTTTAACGACAGTCACTGTAAATGGGGGTCTTCCTGCCGGTTTAAGCACGAGTGCTGCGGCGGAGCCCATTCCGCCTCTCGCTGTTTCAAGCGGGGGAAAGCGAGTGAGAAAGTGGACATGGGGGCTAAGGGCGACGACTCCGGTCCTCGTAAACGCGATGCGCCCATGGCTCGACCTTTATAGGAATCGGGCCGCGGCGCGAATCCTGGTGGAGGGTTTTGAGCAAGGGCTTTGGATCCCGTTCTCTGAGCGACCTCCGCTGCTCTCAGTACGCAACCTCAAATCGGTGCAGGCTTTCCCTCAGGTGGTACGGGAGAAATTGGCTAAGGAGGTCTCATTGGGGCGGATGGCCGGTCCTCCGATGGCTAATCTGCGGGTTTCTCCTTTGGGTGTGGTGCCTAAGAAGGATCCCGGGAAATATCGTTTGATTCACCATTTGTCGTACCCTCGAGGGGGTTCGGTGAACGACAACATTTCCGCGGAGCTTTGTAGGGTCTCGTATGCTTCTTTCGATGCAGCGGTTCGCATGGTTAGGGCGGCGGGCCCGGGGGCGTTGCTGGCTAAGGCAGATGTGGAATCCGCTTTCCGGCTGCTCCCGGTGCATCCGGAGTGCCATCATCTTTTGGGGTGCAACTTTGAGGGTCAATATTTTGTGGACATGTGCCTCCCCATGGGTTGCTCGCTGTCCTGTTTCTATTTTGAGTGCTTTAGCACTTTTCTGGACTGGGTGGTGCGGAGGGAAGCTGGGGTCTCCTCCCTCCTGCACTACCTCGACTATTTCCTGTGTGTGGGACCAGCAGGATCACACGTCTGTGCCCTCCTGCTGCGAGTTCTCGGGGAAGTGTTTCAGCGCTTCGGAGTCCCGTTGGCTCATGACAAGACGGTGGGTCCGGTCACGTGTCTGAGCTTCCTGGGCATCGAGATTGATTCGATGGCCGGGGAATGACGGCTGCCGCAGGATAAGGTGTTGGACCTGCGACTAGCGGAGTCCCAGGCTTTGGGGCGGCGCAAGATACAGCTGCGCTGCCTGCAGTCTCTGCTGGGGAAGTTCAATTTTGCCTGCCGAATCCTGCCTATGGGGCGCATCTTTAATCGGCGCCTGGCGGCGGCAACGTCAGGGGTAGTTCACCCGAGGCATTTTATCCGGCTTACCCGGCCCCTGCGGGCTGACTTAGCCGTTTGGTATTCCTTTTTGGCGTCCTATAATGGGAAGTCCTACTGGCAGGCCCCGGAGGTCTCTAACGCGGACCTCCATTTGTACACCGATGCGGCAGGCTCGGTGGGCTTTGGGGCCATTCTTGGCGCCAAATGGTGCGCTGACTCTTGGCCGGAGGCCTGGCAGGGAACGGGGCTCCTTCGAAACTTGGCGTTTCTGGAGCTCTTTCCTATTGTGGTGGCTCTGGAAGTGTGGGGTTCCCTGCTGGTGGACAGACGGGTGGTCTTCCATTGTGATAATTTAGGAGTGGTGCAGGCGATCAACCAGCTGTCTGCTGCCTCTCCCCCCGTGGTTCGCTTGCTGCGACGCCTAGTTCTGCGCTGTCTAGAGCTGAATGTATGTCGTAGGGCGGTGCATATCCCGGGTGTTCGTAATGTGATGGCCGATGCTCTCTCTCGTTCACAGTGGGACGTGTTTCGGGCAGTGGCTCCGCAGGCCGAATTGGTGGGTGTCCCGTGTCCAACGGAGATGTGGTCCTTGGGTCTGGCCGACTGATGGAGCTGGTCCGTGGGTCGGTGGCTGCGGCCACGTGGGACCGCTATAACAAGGTCTGGAGGGAATGGGACGGGTGGGAGAGGTCCCAGGGGGGTTTCGGGGACTCCTCCGTTCGCCATCAGGGTCTGGTTCTTCTCTTTCGGGATTGGGAGGCTGCAGGGTTGTCTCCCTCGGCCGTTTCGGCGCGCTTAGCGGGACTCAGCTTCCTGTTTAAGTTGCGGGGTTGGGACGACGTTACCAAAGCGTTCCTCATACGCCAGGCGCTTAAAGGTTTGCGGCGGGGGCGGGTGCCTGCGCCAGACTCGAGGCGCCCGGTCTCGGGCACACTCCTAACTACCTTGTGTGAGGCGTTGCACAAGGTGTGCCATTCGGATTTTGAGGTTCGGCTATTTCGCCTGGCATTTTCCTTGGCATTTTTCGGGGCTATGCGGATTGGGGAGCTGGTGTGCCCCAGCCGACGGCAAGTGGGGGGGGTGCTGTTCGGGGACGTTTCATGTAACACTGACCGAATCTCGTTCAAGATTCGCCACTCTAAGACTGATGTCTTGGGGAGGGGTAAGGGGGTCCGGTTGGGGTCCGTGCCGGGTTCCGGCATCTGTCCTGTTTGGTCCTTTGAGGAATATTGTGCTCTGCGCCCTTCCCCCGCGTTGCCGCTCCTGGTGCACGGGGATGGTAGTTTCCTTTCCCATTTCCAGTTTGTTAGGGTTTTTCGTTTGGGGCTGGAGGCTGTGGGTTTGGATAGCAGGGAGTTTGGGGGCCATTCGTTCCGTATTGGGGCGGCTACCGAGGCCTCTAGGCTTGGCATGCCGGCGCAGGTAGTTCAAAGGATTGGTAGGTGGGACTCGAGACGTTATGTTTCCTATGTTCGCCCGGCCGGTTTATTGACATGATTTCTCTCCGCAGTTTCGTTTCCCCCCAGGATCTGGATCATCAGGCACTCCTATGTTTACTGGGCGGGGCAGCGTGCGGCGATACGGCCTGGAGACGAAAGGTTGGGTTTCACGCCTTCCGAAGCAGAGGTACGATGGCTTGGGGCAAGGGGTATGAGGTGGTCCCGGCTCCTACCCGAGTTAGCGCAGTTGTCCCTTCTCCTGGGGGTTCCGAGTGTCCTGGTGATCCACCTAGGGGGGAATGATCTGGGCGTGGTGCCCATTTGGGACTTGATCTCGTCGGTGAAGCGGGACATAGCCCGCATTATGAATTTGTTCCCCGGGGTGCGCTTGGTGTGGTCCGAAATCATTGCCCGCAACTACTGGCGGGGCGCCAGGAGCCAGAGTGTGATGGAGCGTTGCAGACGCAAGCTCAACAGGCGGGTTTCTCAGTTTGTTTTGGGGGTTCAGGGGATCCCCGTCCGCCATAGGGTTTTTGAGCGGGAGGCGGCTCATTTTTTTCGGGGGGACGGGGTGCACCTAACGGAGGTCGGGCTCGACCTTTTCAATCTTGCCCTTCAGGAAGCTGTGGAACAGGCCATGGGAGGTTTTGGTGGGGTTCCCCGCTGATTTAGGGGTAAAGCAGCGGGTCTGGTGGCGGGGGTATGTCCTTGCCAATCAAGTTTGAAGGGTTATGTCTAAGGATGGACTAAGTTTTTATGTTTTTTCAGGTCTCAACCTCCCCTGCTTAAAAGGTTAAACATTAGGTTGCCTGAGGTATCGTGCCCATCGAGCGTGGATAAGGTCGGCTGATGGCGGGCATTGGAAGGATTTTTATGACGAGGGGGGAGGTGAGAGGAAGTGGTGATTAGGAACCACTGGATGGTTATTGGCAAGGACGGTTGGGTCGCTGCATAGCAAGTTGTTGTTATTATGTATATATGTTAATTTATGATTATTTATTTATTTCTAACAGAAAGAAGAGTTTAATAAATAAAGTTATGGATGTGTTATGCAGTATTTTATTTATGTTTTAATAAATGCTGTGGCCTGTTCATCCATACTAAGTTGTCTGTCGTTACTGGGGGGTTTTATGGGGGTTATCTATGTTATGTGGTATCGTAATTCCCCACTACGTACATACAAGGCCGAAGATGAAATCACCCATTTTCACTCTCTAAACAACAAATTGTGGCGAAGACAAACTTGGCTAAATTAGGAATCATACTGCATATCCAAATAATTCTGGTTTACAATTTGCAGATTCTGGTTTACATTTTCCAGATTCTGGTTTTGTGTATTTTACAACCACCCTACTCTTTGCAATAATGGGAATAATTCCTAAAATGGCATTTCGTGATCTGTCACCCTCCTACCTTGCCCCCAAAAAATAAATTAACTCCGGGATGCCAAAGGAATCCTGGCACGTCCAAATGTAATCAGTGAGTCAACAAACACCAGCAGCCAACATAACCTATTCGACAGCATTTCATGTAATACAACAGCAATTTATCGCCACCTTGTGGCTATTGCGGCACACAATATCTTTCTAGATTCTAACAAATAATGTTTAAAAAAATACAAGAAACACACACTTCTGAAATTGCTATGCTTTTTTTTTACTTTGGGCAAATTAAACTAAACTCTGAGCTAACCCTAAATCCCCACCAGTCGGTAGTTATATTTCCTGAATTCTGTCATGGCTGGCTAATGTCACTGTATATGTTTTTGGACAGTATACCTGTGTAGCTGGTGTGGTACTGTCGAGTGGGTACTAAGACTCGCAACCCCGGGTACCACAAGCTCAGATCAATCACGTGGCTCTTTCTTAGAGTATACCGCCAGAGAAGAGATTGAGAGATTATGAAGGCAATAATGATGTAAATTATGTTGGGATTAACCTAAATCTTGGAGAGTGTTCTCCAAATCTAGGATTTCATTCTATGTTTCAAGGGACATAAACAGCTTTGGTGGCCCTATATTAGGGGTTAAACAATGAAGGTGCTGGATGCCCCCATGGTGGGGACACTCCGGGTCCTAATACGACTTTAATGCAATTGACAGGTATTGGCCTCATTAATAAGCTGTATTTTTTTTTATTTTATTTTTGCATGCTCACATGTTTACATTGTTTGCATAAATTAAATAAATGTTTTACAGAATGCTGCACCATAAGCCGGCCTTCACAGCCACGCCCCCTCATTCCAGAAATACTTCCTTATGAAATGTATGTACACAGCTCAGCTATTGACAGTACTGAGTGATCTGAACTACAAAACAACCTGCCTTAGAAGGAGAAGACTCCCTGGGAGACATATAGTAAAGATATCACTACCTGTTAGTAATTTATCTGACTGTCTGCAGCCAGGCTGTGAGTTAAAGGAAAACTCCGGTCACCATAACAACTTCATCTAAATTAAGTTGTTATGGTGCCAAGAGGCCCTCGGGCACTTTCCTACCTTAAGGGGTTAAACCCATTTATACCTTTTGAATAAATAGAGGGCTACTGAGCTGGTTTGGCTGACTCAATTTCAGAAGCTGGATGCCAGTTGAGGAATTGGATTTTCGGTGTTGGTTGCAGTCTATGGGGTTAAACCATTCGAGAACAGTTTAATGCCTTAAATTAAGAAAGTCTTTCAACATAAGGGACATGTCTAAAGAGGCGGGCTTATGGTGCTGCATTCTACAAAACATTTATACACTATAAAGATTTGAGCATGCAAAAAAATCCAGCATATTAATGAGGCCAAAATCTATCAAATACATTAAAGTTGTAATGGTGCCCAGAGTGTCCCTTTAATCTATCACTAGACCTCAATGAATTGCAACAGTACTTGCCAGGTATCCTACTATACTTCATTTGTGAGCAGGAGGATGGCAGTTTTGGTGCAAAATAAATCAAATTAATTATTTTTAAAAATGGATAAATAAAAAGATATGCACCATTGAGTTTCCTGTGAATGCAACAGAACCCCTGGATTTGCAGTTTCCTGCAGTAGGAAGCACCTAGTTTAATAGGGGATTGAAATCCGCCAATCCTAGCCATCCTATTAGATTCAATGGAGTGCCGAACTACGTATCCCATATTACACTGCTCAGCAGAGAGTTATCAGATATGGCAACCTTCGGCTCTCCAAATGTTGTGGACTACATCTCCCTTGACGCTTTGCCAGCATTACGGCTCTAACAGCATTATGGGAGTTAAAGCCTAAAACGTATGGAGTGCCGAAGGTTGTCTACCTCTGCTATAGTAGATGAAGCAGGGCTGGATTTGCTACATAAAGCCGTATCTTTGTACTATTTCATCTCCACTGGATTCTCTAAAGATAATGATAGGTGTAGTGCACAGACTGGGTGCAAATAAGGTTTCTCTACAAACATAATATTTTGACCTCTGTAAGATGATGTTGGGTAGAAACCGTGTGAGATGCACCCTGAATGACTGTAGAAAGCGGTGCTTAATAAACAATGTAACTCAAAGAGACAATGAAAGGGAGTGGATGATAAAACAAGTTGACTAGGGTCACTCTCCGAAGATTTGTTCATGGAGAGGCACTGCTAAAGTCGCCATCTTTGGGGGGCAACTCACAGCTGTGAATTCCTAGCAAAATTATTTACTGAAGGGAGAATTGCCAGGAATTCAAAGATAATTTTTAATGTGAGGCCAAAATAGCCAGACTTATCACATAACCTGAGGTTTTATTTTCTAAATCAGCTCTTTTTATCTAAATTTTGAATTTGCTTTAAATTCCTGGCAAATCTCGCTTTAGAGAATAACCCTGTATATCGCCAAAAAAAAATGTAAAAACTACCAGGTATCACTAAATATGTAAATCTGGAAATGTTCCTAATTTAATCCTGACTCACACAAACTGAATAAAATTGAAATTTGAATGGCTGACTATAGCGGAGTTGTACAATTCTCCAAATTAGTTATTTTACTCTACATGATGCCATTCAGATTTTATTTGGCTATAATTACCAGATTTTACTAATTTCATGATGTAAAGTCATGATTTTATTAAGTACACGGAGGCGAGTATTGTGCTTAATCTCTTTCTTTATTCCTCAGCAGCAAAAAAAGGATACTGTAAAGTTCTAAGAAAAATTCAAACATGCACCCTCAAAGGGTTAATAACATAACATAGCATGACATCCAATAAGAATGCTCCTTACACCATAAGTTCCCATGTGACCCTAAGCCACTCCTCTTTCTTGAAGATGCCAACTAACATCTCAATCCAACAAACACATGGTCAAACGTGAAGAAGAAACAGCAACTTCGTAGGTGGATGACACCAGTATTCCATGGAAGACGTGATCCTCTGTTGGAACTCGAAAGGAATGAATGCAAACCCATGCCAAATCCAGTTAGGAAGCTAAAAGGAACAGAGAAACAACTGGTAAAATGTGTTTCCGGATATTAAAATACATCTATGATGCATTATTAAACATAATAACATATCCAATATGAACAGAATAGTATCATAATAGAGCCATCAATTAGGTAAATATACAGCGACATCATAACAGACCATATAATAAGCGAAAAGAGAAAACCCATCTAAGGGAGGGCGCAACTTACCTGTATCGTGTGGGATAATATTCGCCTTCGTGTCCTTAATAAAATCATGACTTTACGTCATGAAATTAGTAAAATCTAGTAATTTTATTAAAGGACACTGAGGCTCATATTATGCTAGTTCAAAGCTGTGAAACTACCATGTCAGAAAAATGAGAAACTGGACGAAAATAAAATTCTCGAAAAGTAGATTCACGGGACCTGTCAGCAGCCCGGAGAAGGTCTTCTAGTCTACATCCCTGGGAGAAAGCTTTAGACGCCATGGCTCCCCTAACAGAGTGTGCCCAAAACTCTGAAGTGTCGATGCCAACCAACTTAACGAGAGTGTAACTGCAGAGACAGGGTGATATGGGCGTTGGAGTGCTAGAAACAAGTCTGGATGTGTTCGATCACGAAGGGAGGAAGTCCTAGATTTGTATTCCTTGGGACAGGTCACTGGGCATGAGTTAACGTTCGGAGGAAAATCTGGGTAGAAGACAGAGGAGATTGTCGTTTTGGTACATCTTGAGATATCGAACGAAACACCGCCAGGAGTAAACAAACGTGCAGAAAGGTCCAATGTACAAACATCTGATACACGTTTACAGGAGATCAGGCAAAACAGCATCACCAACTTTGCCGTGAGTTGTTTGAGTGAAAGGTCTTCATTCCTTGGCCAGTTTTCGAAGAGTCGGAGGACAAGGGCCACATCCCATAACGAAGAGTATTTAGGTTGAGATGGGAGTGCAAATCTGATGCCGTGAGGAAGACGTCACACCAAGAGATGTTTTCCTGCCAGGTAGCCGTCCAAGCCATTGTGGCCCACATGAATAGCTGATCTGTATAAATTTATTGTACGATAGGCTAGGCCATGGTCAAACAGTGAAGTGAGGAACCTCAACATATTACTCACAGGCAGGGCTGACACAGCTCAAGGTCTGGGCCCCCCGGCGCCTGCACCCGAGTCCCCCCCCCCCCCCCCCCCGAGTCCGCCCACAGGGATGCAGTGTCTGCAGGGCCGGTGCAAGGATTTTTGCCGCCCTAGGCAAAAGTAAACTTTGCCGTCCCCCATGTGACATCACAGTGCCCCACCCATATGATCTGCCATGTTAACTAACACAGTGCTGCAGTGCCGCCGTGTTTACAATAAACACCAGAACCACTACATTAAGCTGCAGTGGTTCTGGGGACTATAGTGTCCCTTTAATGTGAGGTAAATTAGAGATTAGTGCCACGAATAATATACTAGATTGCCTACTTACAACCAGATGAGGATGATGATGGGCTGCCGTCTGGCTCCACTGGTCTGGTGTAGAACAGGCTCTCTGGAGGCGGTTTGTAACTGTGGTCACAAAAATCAATGTTCTGGGAGAACGGGAAGCAGCTCCAATTTTTGAGGGCCCTTTACACAGCTCAAGGTCTGGGTCCCAGGGTCCACCTTCATGTTCCACCAATGAGTTTGTTCACAGGGGTGTGTGTGTGTGTGGGGGGGGGGTCCTGATGTGTGTAAGGAATGCATTGTGTGAATCTGTGGTTGTATGTGTAAGGGCTGCAAGGTGAGTTTGTGTATGTATGGGATGCAGTGTGTGTGTCTGTAAGGGATGCACTGAGTGTGTGGAAGGGGTGCATTGTGTGTTGTTGTGTGTAAGGGATGCATTGCTTGTGTATGTGTGTCTGTGTGTAATGCATTGTGTGTTTTTCTGTGTGCAAGGGGTGCATTGTGTGTGTGTGTGTGTGTGATGGATGTCAATCTCTCCCCCTACTCCCGTCAATTTCCTTCTTCTCCCCTCCTCTCCAATTTCCTTCTTCTCCCAGTCCCTCTCATTGCCTTCTCCCCCCTCCAATTTTCTTCTTCTCCCCCTCCCCCTCATTTCCTTCCTTCTCCCCCTCTCCAATTTCCTTCCTCCCTCCTCCCATTTCCTTCCTCCCCCTCCAATTTCCTTCCTCTCCCCCCTCAAATTTCCTTCCTCCCTCCCCCCTCAAATTTACTTCCTCTCCCCCTCCCTCAAATTTCCTTCCTCTCCCCCCTCCCTCAAATTTCCTCCCTTCCTCTCCCCCTCCCTCAAATTTCCTCCCTTCCTCTCCCCCTCCCTCAAATTTCCTTCCTCCCCCTCTCAAATGTCCTCCCTTCCTCTCCCCCTCCCTCAAATTTCCTCCCTTCCTCTCCCCCCTCCCTCAAATTTCCTCCCTTCCTCTCCCCCCTCAAATTCCTACCTCTCCCTCCCCTCCCTCAAATTTCCTTCCTCTCCCCCCCTTCAAATTTCCTCCCTTCCTCTCCCCCCAAATTTCCTTCCTCCCCCCCCTTCAAATTTCCTACCTTCCTCTCCCCCCCAAATTTCCTTCCTTCCCCCCTTCAAATTTCCTCCCTTCCACTCCCCCCCTCAAATGTCCTCCCTTCCTCTCCCCCTCCCTCAAATTTCCTCCCTTCCTCTCCCCCCTCCCTCAAATTTCCTCCCTTCCTCTCCCCCCTCCCTCAAATTTCCTCCCTTCCTCTCCCCCCTCAAATTCCTACCTCTCCCTCCCCTCCCTCAAATTTCCTTCCTCTCCCCCCTTCAAATTTCCTCCCTTCCTCTCCCCCCCAAATTTCCTACCTTCCTCTCCCCCCTCCCAAATTTCCTTCCTCTCCCCCTTCAAATTTCCTCCCTTCCTCTCCCCCCCCAAATTTCCTCCCTTTCTCTCCCCCCCCAAAATTTCCTCCCTCCCTCTCCCCCCCACTCCCTCAAATTTCCTCCCTTCCCTCCCTCTCCCCCCCACTCATTCAAATTTCCTCCCTCCCTCTCCCCCACTCATTAAAATGTCCTCCCTCCCTCTCCCTCTCCCCCCCACCCCCACCCCCACTCACTCAAATTTCCTCCCTCTCCCCCCCACCACCACCCCCACCCCCACTCACTCAAATTTCCTCCCTCTCCCCCCCCCACCCCCACTCACTCAAATTTCCTCCCTCCCTCTCCCCCACCCCCACTCACTCAAATTTCCTCCCTGACACCCGGCGGGCACGTGAGGGAGCACTCTCCCTGACTGAGTGCTTCCTCTTCAGCTCCCTCGCGCCGCGTACTGATGCCGGAGCCGGAAGATGACGTCATCTTCCGGCTCCGGCATCAGTACGGTGCGCGAGGGAGCTGAAGATGAAGCACTCAGAGGAGAGTGCTCCCTCGCGCGCCTGCCGGGTGTCAGCAGGGCCAGCCTCTGGGGGGCCCTGAGGTGACCGGCTGCTGGGCCCCCCAGGAGAAGAGGCTGGCCCAGTGGGTACATACCGGGGTCGCAGGGCCCCCTGCGACCCCGGTATGTACCCACTGAATGTGGGGCCCGGACGACCTGAGCAGTCCGGGCCCCCCAGGACCGCCGGGCCCATGACAACCATTGCGGTTGTCATGCCCCGATGGCGGCCATGCTCACAGGTGCCGATATGGGATGCACGTGTTGTTCCAAGCACCAACTATTCCATGAATTCCAGGCATGCAGGTAGGACTTTCGTATGCCTGGAGCCCAAGCTCCTGGCAGGAGGTCAAGAGTTGACTGTAACCTGCCCCGTAACCTGAGGTGCCCTTGTAATAGAAGGGAGTGTGAGTTCCCGTTGGGATCCAGCAAGAGGTCTGGTGAAGTAGGGAGAAACCTCGGATAGTCTATGGACATTTCCATGAGTGTAGGGAACCATGGTTGAGCTGGCCAGAATAGAGATATGAGGATCAAGTAGGCAACGTCTGAGATGTAGTAGTGTCCAAGCTATCAAGCAGAAGGGAGGAAAAGCGTAATGATGTGTGTTCGGCCACAGCTGAAGGAAAGCATCCGACACCAGGGCCTCTGAGTCTGGTCTCCAACTGAAGAACTTCGGTAGTTGGGAGTTCAACCATGAAGCAAAAAGGTCGATATTCAAAGGGCCCCAGAGTGACTGCAGGTAGAGGAAAATGTCGCGATTCAGCTGCCAATCACTGGCATCCCGTAGGTATCTGGAGTTCCAATCTGCTACTATGTTGGACATCCCGGGAATGTATTCCGCTTGAATCGAGATATTGCGATCCAGGCAGAATTGCCAGAATTCCTTTGCCATTTCTGCCAAAACCGTGGACCTAGTGCCTCCGAGATGGTTTATGTAGCGAACTGCCGAAACGTTGTCCATACGCAAAAGTATGGTGCAGTTAGTCGACACCCCTAATAGACTCCGAAGTGCAAACGAGCCTGGCAGGAGTTCGAGGCAATTGATGTGCAACCCTTGTTCGTTTAGGGACCATTTCCCTCCGGTGGAAATAGGACCGCAGTGCGTGCCCCAACCAAGCATGCTTGCTTCCGATTCCACATGCCTCCATGTGCTGCAGCCACCAATTAAGTTCTTCTTTGGCTGAGCAGTCGAGAGGAACAGAGTCTGAATAAGAGTGCCCCAAACGAAGGTGTTTTGCTTTTTTAAGCGTTGAAGGGCTCTGTAATGAAGTGGACCTGGAAAAATTGCCTGGATTGAGGCTGAGAGAAGGCCGATGATCCTGGCTAGTTGCCTCAGTGTAAGAACAGAATGTGCCAGTGTTCAACGGATTTCCTTCTTTATAGCTTTGACTGGTGGCAGTAGGAGAGCCCCCCCACGGAATTGATGGTGAAACTGAGGAATTCCATGGACTAGGACGGTTCGAGGATCGACTTTTCCCAGTTGATAAGGAAGCAAAGAATGCCTAGTAATGTCAGTGTCCAAGCTAGGTGTTTGCTGATTATGTGAGGGTCTGCTGGGTGGATATAAGGGCATGGGTAATAGAGTGGGACAACGTGTCCGACATGGCCCCCATGTCACTGACTTAGCCATAGTAGCATCCAGGAGGGAATGAAGCTCTTCTGAGCTTATTTGCTCCTGCGAGGCTTCGACTACATTAGTCAGATTACGGGGTTTAGATACCACCTGGAGTGTAAGGTGCCTACTGGCACTAGAGGAAGAACCATTAGTGGCAGTGTCCAAGTCTTTTTGTGATTGCATTATTAAAGGGGGTAACAATGGCAGAACAAAACACAAAGGGGGACAATGTAAGACTCCTAGAGATCCTAGAACAGTGCAAATTCAGTAGCACAGACAAAGCAGGGGATACCCACACTGATCACCAATATAAACACAGATGACAGTATGATTAAGGCAAGCTCACCGAGAGTTCCCTCAGAAATGTCCCCTGGGGAGCATTAGTTACTGGCACCTGCCCCCAAACTTGTGCGAAATGCCCGGAAAACAAAACCACAGCAAAATCGCCAACCCCAAAATAGCTGCCGCAATGTGCCCTCGCGCCGTGCGCATGGGCGGGCAGCCCCGGCCGCCCCTGGAGCAGCAGACCAGTGGGACCAATAGAGAATCTCAGAGTCGGGTTGTCAGACACCAGGACGGAGAGAGCCTCAGGTAGTGAGGCTGCAAACTGCCCCAGAAAGTCAAGTTATAAACAACCCTATCAGTGAGGAGGGGCAGGGAGAGGAAGAATGAGGGCGGAACACAAGAGCCAACAGAGCTCACTAAAAAAAAAAAAAGACAACATGAAGCACAGAAGCAGTGACTTGGGTAAACAGAACATAAATCATGTATGAAAACACAAAATTACACTGAAATTACTGGTAATGACAGAAAAACAAATTGTACTTAGCTGAGGAGGGAGCAGCAAAGAAAGAGGAGGCTTAGTGTCACATGGAGCATTCTTACTGGATGTCATGTGATTAACCCTTTGAGGGTGCATGTTAGAATTTCTCTAAGAATATTACAGTATCCTTTCTTTGCTGCTGAGGAATAGAGAGATAAAGCACAATATGAGCCTCCGCTTCCTTTAATAAAATTCAGAGTTTAGTGGATAAACCGCTCATTGCTATTCACTAACGTGTGAATTTTCACCAATTAAAAGAGGTTTCTTCAGAGAATCTAAAAATCTCAGAGAGCTGAAATCTGATGGGAACAATGTGGGGTAAAATAACTGCCTGCCTGAGCCTTGATTCTATAATTAATATTTTTAATTTATTAAAAGTTGGAGTTTGGTGAAACCCCCCCACAGTAAATGTAAGATTATAAGGGTGGGGGGGGCAGACACCTGGCTGTCCCCCTGCCAGCTAGCTGCTCCCCACTCAGTATTCTATCTCACTGAGAGAAGCTGGGAGCACTCACATTCCCACAGTTTTCCTACAGTTCCCGGCATGCTCGGCGGGAGGCACGCTGCGCGCTGACGTCACGGCGCTCTCGCGTTCCGAGCAGGTTAGGGCAGTGCGGGCCGCCGTACGGCAAAGGCGGAAGTGGGGCTCCGGGAAGATGGGGGCCGCCGTGTTTTTCGGATGTACCTTTGTGGCCTTCGGGCCGGCCCTGTCCCTCTTCATCCTCACCATAGCCGGAGACCCGCTCAGAGTCATCATCCTGGTAGCCGGGTGAGTATAGTGATACCGAGTACCTGCCACCATAACCACTGCATGACCATACTATCCACCATAACCACTGCGTGACCACCATAACCACTGTATGACCATACTATCCACCATAACCACTGTATGACCAACATAACCACTGTATGACCATACTATCTACCATAACCACTGTATGACCATACTATCTACCATAACCACTGTATGACCATACTATCCACCATAACCACTGCGTGACCACCATAACCACTGCATGACCATACTATCCACCATAACCACTGCATGACCATACTATCCACCATAACCACTGCATGACCATACTATCCACCATAACCACTGCATGACCATACTATCCACCATAACCACTGCATGACCATACTATCCACCATAACCACTGCATGACCATACTATCCACCATAACCACTGCATGACCACCATAACCACTGTATGACCATACTATCCACCATAACCACTGCATGACCATACTATCCACCATAACCACTGCATGACCACCATAACCACGGTATGACCATACTATCTACCATAACCACTGTATAATGATGTACACTCGCTCTCCTTATAGAGTGTTTAGTGAATAAGCCCCTGCTAACATGCTGTGTATGTAAACATGAGTGGCTGCAAATCCACAAACGTCCCCATTCAGATTCCAGGTTACCACAGTTGGAAGCTCAATGAATAAACCCTACTGTCAGTGCCGTGTAGTGCGCTCCCTTTATACCGGCTATGGAGTTGTTACAGTATGTATTGACATGGACAGAGTTAAAGGACACCTGTTGTAACTGGCATTTTAATTTGAAATCTCCCTCGTAGGCGTTATATTAGAGATAAATGCCCGAGGACACTTCCACAAGCATTGCAGATACCGCCATCATGATCACTTCGTCACTCGCTCTGTTTCTATACTCCCTCATCTTTAGATTTGCAAGCACCGGCCAGGGATAAAAAAAACACTCCTCGTTCAAGTTCATTGTAGTGGTTATGGTGCCTGCCCATTGTAAGTTGTCAAAGCAATTTAAACGATTTGATTTCTTACCTGGGGTTGACTGGGTTAAAGGTCCCCACTGCTACTTCGAACAGTGAGATCTGGGCGTTCACACGCTGAGAGCAGTCTGCCGATACCCTCAGGCAGCAGGCTAAGCCTTGCATTGCAGTTTAGCGCATAAGAAGATCTAATAGATGTTCCTGCTCCAGCTCTCTGGTTGTGTTAATAAGGGTAGGGAAGGGCACCCAGTAAATCCCAGGTAGGAAGTCAAACCCAGTTTGACTACTTAGTTTGTAGAGGGGGGAGATGGGGCACTCCTGACAACATAACTTCTACAGTGAGCTGTAGTGGTTATGGTGCTTGGAGTGTTCTATATTCATAGCAGTCCCAGCACCTTCTATGCTGATAATCAGGAGGATCACCTGTAAGAGTACTCCTGCTCTCCCTGTCTTTCCGTTTTCGCTTTAAAGGTCTGTGCCAAAGAACTGAATGACAGGTGAGGAACCTATTTTTAATTTGGGATTAACCTATTTTTAATAGTTTTTTTTTTTTTTTTTTTAGCAATCTAAGCACTTGCTAGCAAATCTGCTAGAATAAGGTACAAATGGTTAATCTACTGTTCACTGCAATTTGTTTGTACCATGACATGTACACTTCAATCACTATGTGAATTTTTAGGAAGTGTGAATTTCGAAATTATAGCCAGAGTAGTTGAAGTGAAAACCTGATTTGGGGATATTTTTCCAGTTCCGCTACTGAGAGCTAAATTGTTAGGCTCACCAACATTTAGTGCTTTGGTTAAAAACCCAGTATTTAATCTCCTTTTACAGTATTACATGCTCAGTGCACAGTGACACTAACAGGGGTATTTACAAAACTCAATTTTTGTGAATGAAATCTTAAATGCATCCATTTTGTAAAACAAAAGTGATCTGGAAAAATTTGCAAACTCAGCCAAAGTCACAACTACCCTATGGGACACTACAGTCACCAGAACAACTACAGCTTATTGAATTTGTTCTGGTGAGTATAATCATTCCCTTCAGGCTTTTTTCAGTAAACACTGTCTTTTCAGAGAAAATGCAATGTTTACATTACAGCCTAGTGATACCTCCACTGGCCACTCCTTAGATGGCTGCTAGGGGTGCTTCCTGGGGCAGTGCTGCATAGGGTGACTGACATTCAGTGTCTCCACCCTCTGCATGGAGACACTGAACTTTCCACCTCTATGAAGAGATGCTGATTGGCCAGGGCTGTGTTTGACTTGTGTTGGCTCTGCACCTGATCTGCGTCCTTGACAGTCTCAGCCAATCCTATGTGAAAGCGTTGTGAGTGGCCTTAAATAACACTTCTGATGATATTTGCCAAGCAGGCAGATTAGGTGCAGTGCCAGCAGCAGCAGACTGGAATGAAAGTAATATTTTACTATATTTAGGGAGGGCCAGGGGTTGGGCTAGCCGCTAGATGGAGGTTCTAACACTATAGGGCCAGGAATAAATGTTTATGTTCCTGAACCTATAGTGTTCCTTTAACCCCTTAAATCCGGAGGACGTACTATTACGCCCTGCAGGAACCGGCTCTAAACGCCGGCGGGCGTAATAGTACGTCCTCGCCATAATGGCCGCCCACGTGGCCGGCGCTAATCGCCCGCTGCAGATCGCGGTCGGGGGGATGCCTGCCCCCCCAGGCAACCCCCCCTGTGGCCGGTGACCGCGATCTGCAGTCTCTGATCGCAGTGACAGGCTGTCACTGCGACCAGTATTCAGCATGTGTCAGCCGATTTCAAATCGGCTGACACATGCGGCCGGCGGCTTTCCCCTTCTGCAGATCGCGGTCGGGGGACTTACCTGGCCCCCCAGGCAGTCCCCCTGGGGTCAGTGACCGCGATCTGCTAAGTCTGATCTCAGAGCGCTCTGATCGCAGTGACAGCCTGTCACTGCGATCAGTGTTACATGTGTCAGCCTATTGGCTGACACATGTAACTGGCACAGTGATCCCCCTGCAGATTGGAAGGGGGGAGTGCTTGTACCACCCAGGCACTCCCCCCTGTGGTCAATTACCCAATCTGCAGGAGGTGATCACAGTGACAGGCAGTCACTGTGATCACTGATCCTGTGTGTCAGCCAGTGATGTGAAATCACTGGCTGACACTGTCTCTGCCCCCTGTCCTGTAATAAAAATAAAATATTAGTTAAAAAAAGAAATAAAAAAAATGACAGTTACAAATAAAATATACTTAGATCATATATATATTATATATATATGATCTAAGTATATATATATACACATACACACACATTTACACATACACGACGTGTATTTAAATATTAATATATATATATATATATTAATATCAAATTACACGTAGACTGATACTGATTAAATATATATATAATTATTGTTATATATATATTTATAAATAATATAAAAAAATAAATATGTAAATACGTAAAAAAATAAAATAAATAATTAAAAATAAAATATTAAAAAATATATAGATGTGTTTTATTTCGTTCTAACTGTATTGTGATATTAATATATATATATTTATATCAAAATACACGTAGAACGAAATAATATATATATCTATATACATAAATATATACGTATATATCACTATATATATATACCTATATATAAATAAAAATATTAAAAAAAATATATATATATATATACGTATATATACACATATGTATATATATACATATATTAATTCTACACATATATTTATGTAATAATTTTACATAATTAGGTATCCTAATTAATTACAATTAGCGGGACCTGCCTGACCACCCATGCCGAAAGTATAGGGAATTTAATTTGCTAGCACTATATTTAACCCTATAACTTTCCAAGACACCATAAAACCTGTACATGGGGGGTACTGTTTTACTCGGGAGACTTCGCTGAACACAAATATTAGTGTTTCAAAACAGTAAAATGTATTACAACCATGATATCGCCAGTAAAAGTGAAGTTTTTTGCATTTTTCACGCACAAACAGCACTTACAGGGACGATATTATTGCTGCAATACTTTTTACTGTTTTGAAACACAAATATTTGTGTTCAGCGAAGTCTCCTGAGTACAACAGTACCCCTCATGTACAGGTTTTATGGTGTTTTCAAAAATTACAGCGTCAAATATAATGCTTGTGTTTAATTTTTTTCACATTAAAATTCGCCAGATTGCTTACGTTGCCTTTATGACCCTATGGTAGCCCAAGAATGAAAATTACCCCTATGATGGCATACTATTTGCAATAGTAGACAACCCAAGGTATTGCAAATGGGGTATGTCCAGTCTTTTTTAGTAGCCACTTAGTCACAAACACTGGCCAAAATTGGCGTTTTTTGCATTTTTCACACACAAACAAATACGAACGCTAACTTTGGCCAGTGTTTGTGACCAAATGGCTACTAAAAAAGACTGGACATCGCTTATTTGCAATACCTTGGGTCGTCTACTATTGCAAATGGTATGCCATTATGGGTGTAAATTTATTTCCTGGGCTACTATACAGTCTCAAAGGCAACGTAACCAATCTGGCGAATTTCAATTTCAAATGTAACACGCTATATTTGACCCTGTAACTTCCCAAAACACCATAAAACCTGTACATAGGGGGTACTGTTTTACACGTGAGACTTTGCTGAATACAAATATGTGTATTTTATTGCAGTAAAAGCAAACAGTATTATGACATTAACAGTTAAAATGTCATGTAGAACGAAAAAAATCTTATTTTCTCCCATTTTTTTCATATTAAATTATGTTTCATAGCTAAATATTTGATATTAAATGAAAGCCCTGTTTCCCCTGAATAAAATGATATATAATAAGGGGGGGTGCATTTAATATGAAAGAGGTGAATTACGGTTGGACAGACATATAGCGCAAATGCCAGGTTTTGTTTACGTTTTGTTTCGTTCACAACTTGTACATTTGGCTGCGGTGTTAAGGGGTTAATTTGTGAAATAATGGTGCCCATATCACTAGTATTTTCCTCCATTTTTCCATACAATCACTGACACCTGGTCTCTGTGGTGAGTTTGTGATAATGGGGATCAGAAAAGATTACTTTTACCTTAACGCATTATCTCTTATTTGTTCTGAACTTGCACACTGGTAAATATCATAGTAATGGATGTCTACTGGGCTGTGTATCAGAGTATGTTTATGTACTTTTTTATGCTATGTTTAACTTATTTAGATGTTCTATACAGTGGTAGAGGGCTGGAGATTGGCACATCTTGCTATATACATTATTATTGTGGGAATACAAACATCTAGGTCGCCATGGTGAGTAGGGATTTTGTCCTGCGCCTGGGCGTTTGTTAGCCACAGGAAGCGTGGAGGCGGGTGGCCACGGAGGGAGCTGTGATCTTCCTGCTCTTCTTGTTCTGCTCCCTCGTGCCCTGCTGTGATGCCGGGAGATGGAATATGACATTACTCCGGCCCCCCGAATCACTAAACAGCACATCAGGGAGTAGAGCAAGAATAGCTTGAAGATTACACACGGCCCCCTGGACCCCAGGGAAAGGATCCACTCCAGCTCTTCCAAAGGTAGGGAGGCTGTGTGGATATAAATGTAAAAAAAAATGTGTGTCTGATTAGGAGACCGACCCCCTTCGATCACATGAGTTTTTTGTTCACCTTTTCTCCCATGCCGTGGCTGACCCCGCCTCCATAACGGAAATCAATCTTGATGATCTCAGTGACATAGGAAAGCATTGGGAGGTTATTGCAAGTGCGCAGCAAAACGCCACGGTACAGTAATCAGTATCTCCTCGTAGAGATGCAGCGAATCAATGCTTCTCTACGAGGTGCTTCAGCGTCTCCATCCAGAGGGTGGAGACTGAATGTAGGTGCTGCACACTGTGTAAGTTTGTAGCTTAAAATTAAACTTTGTTTACTTAAAAAAAAAAAAAAAAAACTGGCTCCTGGATTCCAAGCCAATTTGTCAAGCCCTGGTGTATATAATATACCCTACAGAAAACTGCACTCTAGGGACTTGGTAAAGTAAACAAAGTGCTGTTTAGTCAATGTTTCAGTTTGTGACTACTATGTGGATTACATTTGCTCTTGAGAAAGGCCCAAGGAGGGGCCGACACGTTTACCGTGTGATGAAATATTCAAGGTTTGAGGTTTTGCATAAAGTCCTAAGAGTGCAATAGGTTTTTATGAATGTGTGTGTCGGTATCGTCTCTCTCGTGCCATGCTGCTGGACATTTACAGGGCAACAATGTGACCTGTCATTGCTGTGCAAGCTGTGACCAGACCCTGACCTCTCCGACTAAAGGAAGTAGCGACTAAGGGTCATGTGTTTTGTCAAACCTTTTGGTGGAGCTTTAATTAAAAAAAAAAAAATGGGTCCCCAAGCCCTATATTCTGCCCATTCTTCATCCCCATTGATCTTTTGAAATTCATGTTGGTTCTGTTCGACCTGGATGGCAGTGAAAGGTCGAGAGAGAACCCACCCCTGTGCGTACTTTCAGCCAATCATCTGTGTCCAGGTTGGATGAAATCGATACTAGTAATGCAGAGGTTTAAATTCTGCCTTGTCAATACAGTTGGAGAAGGGGCGGTCTGTTGGTCCCTGTGAGCGCCCAAAATTTAGTAAAACCACTCTGTTTAACAGAAAAAAAAAGTGTCTGGGCCATCTCTCCACTATTACTACTGAACTGAAGTGGTCATGGTGTTTAGAGTGCCCAACTAAAGTTTCTGCTATTTGAATATTATTGAATATTCTTATTCTTCCATGTACCATGCATGATTATATTCCTAAATACTTCCACAATCTGTCTTTTCAGTATTATACAATGTTACACTAATGATATTCCTGTTAAGTTGCATGTTTCTGATCTTCTGAATATATTCCCTCTTTTCGTGTTTTTTTATTTTGCCTAGGTCCTTTTTCTGGCTGGTGTCGGTCCTATTATCCTCCTTGATCTGGTTCATTTCTGTCCAGGTCAGTAACAAGAATGATTCCAATCTTCAGTATGGCTTGTTAATATTTGGAGCAGCTATATCCGTTCTGCTACAGGAGACCTTCAGATACGCCTATTACCGGTTACTTAAGTAAGTACTTGTATTTTCTGTAATATGGACTTTTTATTGAGCTTTTTAAAAGTCAGGGATTAATTGGGTAATTCGGGCTCCAAGTTGATTTTTTTTTTTTTAGGGGAGTTAATTTTTTCCATGGCAAATAGTCTCAGGATGTTTGTTAATTTTGCTGTCAGATGTAGAGGAAAATGGCAAATAGCATTTCTACCTAAAGCAGATTTTTCCAGCTGTCAGGCTGATTTTGATCCACAGTTGGCTGTAAGGATCCGTCAGGCTGATATTGATTTTCTAGTATATTTTAAAGAGCTGTCAGGATGATTTAGATCCAGCGGTGGGTTATAAAGAGCTGTCGGAATGATTTAGATCCAGCTGTGGGTTATAAAGAGCTGTCAGAATGATTTAGATCCAGCGGTGTGTAATAAAGCGCTGTCAGGATGATTTAGATCCAGCGGTGTGTAATAAAGAGCAGTCAGGATGATTTAGATCCAGCGGTGTGTAATAAAGCGCTGTCAGGGTGATTTAGATCCAGCGGTGGGTTATAAAGAGCTGTCAGGATGATTTAGATCCAGCGGTGGGTTATAAAGAGCTGTCAGGATGATTTAGATCCAGCGGTGTGTAATAAAGCGCTGTCAGGATGATTTAGATCCAGCGGTGGGTTATAAAGAGCTGTCAGGATGATTTAGATCCAGCGGTGGGTTATAAAGAGCTGTCGGGATGATCTAGATCCAGCGGTGGGTTATAGAGAGCTGTCAGGATGATTTAGATCCAGCGGTGGGTTATAAAGCGCTGTCAGAATGATTTAGATCCAGCGGTGGGTTATAAAGAGCTGTCAGGATGATTTAGATCCAGCGGTGTGTAATAAAGCGCTGTCAGGATGATTTAGATCCAGCGGTGGGTTATAAAGAGCTGTCAGGATGATTTAGATCCAGCGGTGTGTAATAAAGCGCTGTCAGGATGATTTAGATCCAGCGGTGGGTTATAAAGAGCTGTCAGGATGATTTAGATCCAGCGGTGTGTAATAAAGCGCTGTCAGGATGATTTAGATCCAGCGGTGGGTTATAAAGAGCTGTCAGGATGATTTAGATCCAGCGGTGTGTAATAAAGCGCTGTCAGGATGATTTAGATCCAGCGGTGGGTTATAAAGAGCTGTCAGGATGATTTAGATCCAGCGGTGTGTAATAAAGCGCTGTCAGGCTGATTTAGATCCAGCGGTGGGTTATAAAGAGCTGTCAGGATGATTTAGATCCAGCGGTGGGTTATAAAGAGCTGTCGGGATGATCTAGATCCAGCGGTGGGTTATAGAGAGCTGTCAGGATGATTTAGATCCAGCGGTGGGTTATAAAGAGCTGTCAGGGTGATTTAGATCCAGCGGTGTGTAATAAAGCGCTGTCAGGATGATTTAGATCCAGCGGTGTGTAATAAAGAGCAGTCAGGATGATTTAGATCCAGCGGTGTGTAATAAAGCGCTGTCAGGGTGATTTAGATCCAGCGGTGGGTTATAAAGAGCTGTCAGGATGATTTAGATCCAGCGGTGGGTTATAAAGAGCTGTCAGGATGATTTAGATCCAGCGGTGGGTTATAAAGAGCTGTCAGGATGATTTAGATCCAGCGGTGGGTTATAAAGAGCTGTCGGGATGATTTAGATCCAGCGGTGGGTTATAAAGAGCTGTCAGGATGATTTTAGATCCAGCGGTGGGTTATAGAGAGCAGTCAGGGTGATTTTAGATCCAGCGGTGGGTTATAAAGAGCAGTCAGGATGATTTAGATCCAGCGGTGGGTTATAGAGAGCAGTCAGGGTGATTTTAGATCCAGCGGTGGGTTATAAAGAGCAGTCAGGATGATTTAGATCCAGCGGTGGGTTATAGAGAGCAGTCAGGGTGATTTTAGATCCAGCGGTGGGTTATAAAGAGCTGTCGGGATGATTTAGATCCAGCGGTGGGTTATAAAGAGCAGTCAGGATGATTTAGATCCAGCGGTGGGTTATAGAGAGCAGTCAGGGTGATTTTAGATCCAGCGGTGGGTTATAAAGAGCAGTCAGGATGATTTAGATCCAGCGGTGGGTTATAGAGAGCAGTCAGGGTGATTTTAGATCCAGCGGTGGGTTATAAAGAGCAGTCAGGATGATTTAGATCCAGCGGTGGGTTATAAAGAGCTGTCAGGATGATTTAGATCCAGCGGTGGGTTATAAAGAGCTGTCAGGATGATTTAGATCCAGCGGTGGGTTATAAAGAGCTGTCAGGATGATTTAGATCCAGCGGTGGGTTATAAAGAGCTGTCGGGATGATTTTAGATCCAGCGGTGGGTTATAAAGAGCTGTCGGGATGATTTAGATCCAGCGGTGGGTTATAGAGAGCAGTCAGGGTGATTTTAGATCCAGCGGTGGGTTATAAAGAGCAGTCAGGATGGTTTAGATCCAGCGGTGGGTTATAGAGAGCAGTCAGGGTGATTTAGATCCAGCGATCGGTTATAGAGAGCAGTCAGGCTGATTTTAGATCCAGCGGTGGGTTATAAAGAGCTGTCGGGATGATTTAGATCCAGCGGTGGGTTATAGAGAGCAGTCAGGATGATTTAGATCCAGCGGTGGGTTATAGAGAGCAGTCGGGATGATTTAGATCCAGCGGTGGGTTATAGAGAGCAGTCAGGCTGACTTGGGCTTGGTTTATTACGTTTAGACATGTATCAATATCCCCCTGACTGTGAAGCGTTAACATTACACACTATGACTGGAAGCTGGTCACCTGACTGTTAGCTGGTCACATGAAGAATGATTCATGCTGGGGATGTCGGCCACTATAGCCTGACGCTGCTTTATAGAGTCAATACATGAAACCTCATTTACAATAAATAATAAAAAATCGTGCAGACTAAAAATATCCTTAATATGAAGCTGTTACAATTAAGCGATAAATCAGTGCATTCTATCATAACAGACGAATAGGGCAATGGATGGGGGTGGGGGCAGTATCACAGTGTCACCGATATGTGTGTGTGCCATTATTGTCACAGTTTATTATATCTCTTGGATAGTTTTGTTTTTCTCTTTTGAGCCCTAAACATTATTTTGAATGTCCGCCATTTTTTCTGTAACGCAATCGATTTCTCACTCTTTCTGTTATTGTTCCCAACATAAAACGATCTGGTATCACGTCTCTTTTTTCAGCCAGACTAAATTTGTCTGATTTCTGAATTTGAAATCTCTGCAAAAGCTCACAGAATTTACTATGAAGAAAGCCCTCACTGTAAGAACTCTTTAATAAATCCAATAAAAATAACGGTCACGTTTTAACAGACCGATCTCCCCCGGTTTATTATTGTGTAGCCATATAGCATTGGCCGTTTATTATTGTGTAGCCATATAGCATTGGCCGTTTATTATTGTGTAGCCATATAGCATTGGTGGTTTATTATTGTGTAGCCATATAGCATTGGTGGTTTATTATTGTGTAGCCATATAGCATTGGCCGTTTATTATTGTGTAGCCATATAGCATTGGTGGTTTATTATTGTGTAGCCATATAGCATTGGCCGTTTATTATTGTGTAGCCATATAGCATTGACCGTTTATAATTGTGTAGCCATATAGCATTGGCCGTTTATTATTGTGTAGCCATATAGCATTGGCCGTTTATTATTGTGTAGCCATATAGCATTGGCCGTTTATTATTGTGTAGCCATATAGCATTGGCCGTTTATTATTGTGTAGCCATATAGCATTGGTGGTTTATTATTGTGTAGCCATATAGCATTGGTGGTTTATTATTGTGTAGCCATATAGCATTGGCCGTTTATTATTGTGTAGCCATATAGCATTGGCCGTTTATTATTGTGTAGCCATATAGCATTGGTGGTTTATTATTGTGTAGCCATATAGCATTGGCCGTTTATTATTGTGTAGCCATATAGCATTGGCCGTTTATTATTGTGTAGCCATATAGCATTGGCGGTTTATTATTGTGTAGCCATATAGCATTGGCGGTTTATTATTGTGTAGCCATATAGCATTGGCGGTTTATTATTGTGTAGCCATATAGCATTGGCCGTTTATTATTGTGTAGCCATATAGCATTGGCCGTTTATTATTGTGTAGCCATATAGCATTGGCCGTTTATTATTGTGTAGCCATATAGCATTGGTGGTTTATTATTGTGTAGCCATATAGCATTGGCGGTTTATTATTGTGTAGCCATATAGCATTGGCCGTTTATTATTGTGTAGCCATATAGCATTGGCCGTTTATTATTGTGTAGCCATATAGCGTTGGCCGTTTATTATTGTGTAGCCATATAGCATTGGCCGTTTATTATTGTGTAGCCATATAGCATTGGCGGTTTATTATTGTGTAGCCATATAGCATTGGCCGTTTATTATTGTGTAGCCATATAGCATTGGCCGTTTATTATTGTGTAGCCATATAGCATTGGCCGTTTATTATTGTGTAGCCATATAGCATTGGCCGTTTATTATTGTGTAGCCATATAGCATTGGCCGTTTATTATTGTGTAGCCATATAGCATTGGCCGTTTATTATTGTGTAGCCATATAGCATTGGCCGTTTATTATTGTGTAGCCATATAGCATTGGCCGTTTATTATTGTGTAGCCATATAGCATTGGCGGTTTATTATTGTGTAGCCATATAGCATTGGCCGTTTATTATTGTGTAGCCATATAGCATTGGCGGTTTATTATTGTGTAGCCATATAGCATTGGCGGTTTATTATTGTGTAGCCATATAGCATTGGCCGTTTATTATTGTGTAGCCATATAGCATTGGCCGTTTATTATTGTGTAGCGATATAGCATTGGCCGTTTATTATTGTGTAGCCATATAGCATTGGTGGTTTATTATTGTGTAGCCATATAGCATTGGCCGTTTATTATTGTGTAGCGATATAGCATTGGCGGTTTATAACATTTCTGTTGGCTTGTCTCTTTTATAGACGGGTTATGCAGTGCTTCAAACAGGTAGAGATGCCCATAAAATAAATAAATACATATTGTCATCGAAACGTACAGCACTGCATAATGTGATACTTCATACGTGAAATGTGACAGCAGCAGGGAAGGCGTGTAAAGTGTGTAATGTTCCGTATGGTTTTACGGTTCAGTAATTTGATCTATTCCTTTCTGCTCACATGTACTGCGTGTCTCCATAAACCATTGTCATTTCTCCTTCTCTCGGTCTTCAGGAAAGCCGATGAAGGTCTGGCTACTATCAGTGAAGATGGCAGGTCTCCAATCTCCATCCAGCAGATGGCGTACGGTGAGTATATTTTATTTCTTTTCAGCCTGTAATGACCTCCAGAGAGTCTCTGGTTCTGTTTATTTTACATTCCTTCTATTGCACATTACAAGGATTGGTTGTTGTATATGGTGATTAAAGGACCACTCTAGGCACCCAGACCACTTCAGCTTAATGAAGTGGTCTGGGTGCCAGGTCCAGCTAGGGTTAACCCATTTTTTTTATAAACATAGCATATTCAGAGTATAGTGCCAGGAAAACGAGTATGTTTTCCTGGCACTAGAGTGGTCCTTTAATGAACCTAATTAAAGGGACACTATAGGCACCAAAACAACCTTAGCTTAACCCCTTAAGGACTGAGCCAAATGTACAAGTTGTGAACAAAACAAAACCTGGCATTTGCGCTATATGTCTGTCCAACCGTAATTCACCTCTTTCATATTAAATGCACCCCCCCTTATTATATATCATTTTATTCAGGGGAAACAGGGCTTTCATTTAATATCAAATATTTAGCTATGAAACATAATTTAATATGAAAAAAAAGGGAGAAAATAAGACATTTTATTTTTTTAGTTCTACAGTTTAACTGTCATTTTAACTGTCAATGTCATAATACTGTTTGCTTTTACTGCAATAAAATACACATTTTTGTATTCAGCAAAGTCTCACGTGTAAAACAGTACCCCCTATGTACAGGTTTTATGGTGTTTTGTGAAGTTACAGGGTCAAATATAGCGTGTTACAATGAAATTGAAATCGCCAGATTGGTTACGTTGCCTATGAGACTGTATAGTAGCCCAGAAATTAAATTTACACCCATAATGGCATACCATTTGCAATAGTAGACAACCCAAGGTATTGCAAATGGGGTATGTCCAGACTTTTTTAGTAGCCATTTGGTCACAAACACTGGCCAAAGTTAGGGTTCGTATTTGTGTGTGAAAAATGCAAAAAAACGCCAATTTTGGCCAGTGTGGCTACTAAAAAAGACTGGACATACCCCGTTTGCAATACCTTGGGTTGTCTACTATTGCAAATGGTATGCCATCACAGGGGTAATTTTCATTCTTGGGCTACCATAGGGTCTCAAAGGCAACGTAACCAATCTGGCGAATTTTAATGTGAAAAAAATGAAACACAAGCCTTATATTTGACGCTGTAACTTTTGAAAACTCCATAAAACCTGTACATGGTGGGTACTGTTGTACTCGGGAGACTTCGCTGAAAACAAATATTTGTGTTTCAAAACAGTAAAAAGTATCACAGCAATAATATCGTCCATGTAAGTGCTGTTTGTGCATTAAAAATGCAAAAAACTTCACTTTTACTGGCGATATCATCGTTGTAATACATTTTACTGTTTTGAAACACTAATATTTGTGTTCAGTGAAGTGTCCCGAGTAAAACAGTACCCCCCATGTACAGGTTTTATGGTGTCTTGGAAAGTTATAGGGTTAAATATAGTGCTAGCAAATTAAATTCCCTATACTTTCGGCATGGGTTGTCAGGCAGGTCCGGCTAATTGTAATTAATTAAGATACCTAATTATGTAAAAATATTACATAAATATATGTGTAGAATTAATATATGTGTATATATACGTGTGTGTGTGTATATATATATATATATATATATATATATATATAGATATATATATATATATATATATATAGATATAGATAGATATAAAAAAATTAATATTTTTGTTTATATATAGGTGTATATATGTATATAGATATATATTATTTTGTTCTACGTGTATTTTGAGATAGAGATATATATATATATATATATATATATATATATATATCTCTATCTCTATCACAATACAGTTAGAACGAAATAACACACCTCTATATATTTTTTAATTATTTTTGTTATTTTTTTACGTATTTACATATATATTTTTTTTATATTATATATAAACAATAATTATATATATATATTTAATCAGTATCAGTCTACGTGTAATTTGATATATAGATATATATATATATATATATATATATATAGATATATATATATATATATATATATATTAAGATACACCTAGACAGTGTGTGTATATGTATGTGTGTATGTATATATATATATTTGTGTAAGGGGCAAATAGCCGTATATGGAGTAAGGATCCAGCATAAGCGTAGGATAGTATAAAGGGAGCAAGTCGGTTGTGGTGTGCCGAGACCGACGATACGGTAGGCCTGTAAATAAAGAGGGCAAAAATGAATAATCAAAGATTTAATACAGTCAACAAATATATACAAATTAACCAGACATTTCCTTAAATGCATTACAGTATTTAATTCCTGGAAGAATTTTGAAGGTAGGAATCTAGGACCGAAAGTGAACACCATTTGTTGTGGGTAGGATATTATGTTATCTCTACTGTTGGTCCGTGTTGACTCGTTTCGGAATGTGGTAGAGCCAATAGGTAATGATATATGTGTTTACATAAGTGGGATCATTGAAGACAATGATCTGTCTAAGTGGTGGTGATGGTAGTGAATTCTCTGGCCTGAGAAAGGCATAAAAGGCAATGTGCATGGCTGGTAATGGCCGACTTGGTAGTATAATTGAATGGTTGTAGATCTAATAGGTCCGATAAGGATGAAAAGTTGGATGGCTATTGGTAATCTCTGAGAGGAACGTGGGAGAATGGATTCCTGAAAACCTCTGAGTATATTCTTGTCTGGTATGATAGCATGAAGTTATGGTAGTTTTGGCCATAGGTTATCCTGTGTTGTTGAATGCCTGTAAACTATATAATTAATGGTGTGTGAGATAGTTTAAGGTGGCAAAAAGAAGCAAAACCTAGGAGAAATGTTATGACACAGGTTGAGCTGTCGTGTTCCAATGAGATTCTTTAAGCCAGGTGAAAAGCTGTGTTATGTGTTCTACAAGTATGGGACGAAAGTGCTAGGTGGGATAGTGCATGCTATGCTGCATGAGTATGTCTAATCCATGATTTTGCCTCTGGAACTAAAGCGTGGCCGTGACTGTATGGGCGGCTGTAGGAAGCGTATGATGAACATGCCTGGAATATAAATGAGACAATTATCGGCAGGGATGTATACCCCCGTCTGGTACATGAAAGTGAAATGTGATAAGTGGCCAACCAAGTGAGTTCCCCAGAAATATCATGACCTTATGGATGAGTAGTGGCGATTGTTGATGATATGACATGTGCCTAGTTGTCAGAGTAATAACGGATTGATGACCCTGACCATGATTTACCCCATGCCACAGCAGCTGCTACAATGGGGTAGATCTCCCAAAGGGGCTGAGGTGGTGGAAAAATTTCCAAACCTGGATGCCATGGCCAACAGCTCCAAAGCAATCGTTCCCGGTAGATCGCTGCCAAACCCGTGGTAGACGCCGCGTCTGACCATCTGGTTAGAGAAGTGTCAGACAATCCTGGAAGGAACATGCTTTTACCATGCCAAGTGGTTAAGAAATTCCCCCCCATGTGCAGGTCTGCTGTTGCTGAGGTGTCTAGGGACATCCTCTGATCATCATGTTGGAAGTGTGGAAAAAAGGGGAAAGTACTCTGGATGTGAAAGCGTGGTCTTGTGGTATGATTGGCATGGCAAAATTAAGGAACCTGGTAGGGATTGTAGTTCCTTGCAGTTGTAAGTACTAAGCAGGAGGTAGTGATTGATGTAGATGAGAATGTTCCCTATTTGTCTTGTGGTAACTTGCGTGTATGGATGCCGACTCAAGTCATATGCCCAGTAATGTGATGATAGTGTCTGGGCCTTCTGTTTCTTATGGGGGTACTGGGACGCCCAAGTGGTCAACCAGACTAAGCTGCCGTGAGGCTTCTAGTGAAAAATATGTTATCTTTGATCAACAAGAAGTCTTCTAGATAGTGTATGACTGTAAGACCTCTGGATATGTTATCATAACCAGCACAGAGTATCTGCGAATATCGATAGTAGGCTAATCTGTAGCTCGAAAGTTGAGCGGGGAAAGGATTGCCCAATTTATGCCATGTAAGTGCCAGTGTGTAGGGTAGATGGTAGCCGTTTACTGCGTTGATGATATTGGTCTTACTTAACCAAGCTTCAACCCATGCGTGAGTGATAGCTGTAAAGGTAGATCAATGGTGTTGTATAGTAAGAAAACTCCTCGGAGGGTATGAGGGAGTTGAGACTGGGGTAGCGGAGGTGTGTGGTGCCAATAAGTCTATGGTTAGTCTTTGTTTAAGGGAAGATTCCTTGTGACAATACAAATGTGTTTGTGTTTGGTGCCCTGCTGTAAATGGTGGAGATTGGAAGACCCCTCTGCAAATCTTGGCTATGAGTGTGTTTACAGCCAATGGTTTTGTTGTGCTGACTGTAAGTGAGGGCATGCTATATTCCTTGAAGGTGTGTTTATGATACCTGTATGGGAGCCCTTTGAAGCTCCAGAGCTTTAGTAAATCTACTACAAGTCTGGAAGGGTGATGAGTCAGTAGTGTTGAAAATGCATTGGTGTGTACAAATGGTGAGTACGTTATTTGTAAGTTGTATTGGGACACATGGTTTGTCATGTGCCCTGAACCATTTGAACATATATGCAACAGTCTATATGCAATGCAACTACTCATATCAATGGTCTCTGGTAGTTCAGAGGTGCTGGTACCTGGAGCCTGAGAGCGCTCGTCCATTTGTTTGGGACAAAATCCCTTCTGTATGGGTACCTGCAAAAATAAACATCTCTACATATTCCAATTGCCAACCCAACCAAGGGATGGTCAGTTCCCGATTTACCTGGAATCCCTGGATCTGACCACCACAGATACATCATCATACATATATATGCCTTGCTTCCCCAATGTGCTGACATCATACGTGCAGGGTTAACGTCTTGTGTGTCATAAGAATTGATTGTACCAGGTAACCGAGTTTTGGTTGGTGCTGGTTGTACAGTAGCGTGAGGCCCAGCCTTGTGAGGGCTGTGGTCACCAACTCGAGATTGCCAGTCTGTCATAATTTTTTTGGCTCATGAGTTTATGAGTGAGGCTAGTATAGCCTGGGTGTCACCTGAGTTGATGTAGCTGGGCCTTCCCCTGCCTCCGTGTTGTCCGTTGATGTATGGAGGAGTTTGAACAACTCTGCTTTCCTTGCTGTAGCAGGGTAGGGGATTTGTCACCTCCTTAGGTCGGTGGTAATGTGTGGGATCGTCCAGGATCTGATTGCTGCTGGACTAGCAACATCTCCTCTGTTTGAAGGTGTATCAATTCTAGCCGGGGTGCTAGGAAGAGGTGATTCTTCACCATCTTTTTGAGAAATACTTAAATAACAATAAAGACTGCAATTATTATTTGTACCCAGGGTTCTTGTACTGGCTTGCTAGCTAAGCCGTAAGGCGAAACGATTAGGCTTGGTGTTTTTTGGTGACTGGTGAGGCCCTGCTAGTTGCCAAGTGGCTTGAGAGGCTCTATCTATGCTTGGCGCGAGGGGAGTTTGAGTGGCCACCGAACGTTGTGGCAGGAGGTTGGCCTCTCGGTGACAGTAACCAGAAAATAGGAAGGGGAGTGACAGGTGAGGCCCTCTCTATGATACAATGCAAGGCGGCTAGCTCACGAGTGGCCCGAGGGGTGTATGCCTCCGAGTGTGAGGCGGGGTGTTGGCCTCGCGGGACCACTAACCGAAGCATAATGCAGAGAGAAAAAAGGGGGTAATACCTATTGGGCCCTAGAACCCTAATTGCCAGTATACTATTACTATTCCAGGGAAGGTAAGAGATGAATAACTACGTGAGCAGGTGTATGTACTTGGTAGTATGGTATTGAACCTGACAATCCCTATAGGTTTTTTAGTAGTAACTGTAACCTGAATGGATAAACTGTATGGCATTAGGAAATATGGCATAAAACCTCATGGAGTAATCAGGTAAAATGGCGTCTGGATGACCCGGAAGTGGAAAACATTCTGATGCTGACCTCAAGCGATATGAGTCAGGTAAGGGGTGTCCCTTATATAGGGGAGTGAATTAATTTAAGCCCCTCCCACAAATACAGGCCAAACGGCCTTAATACATATGTATGTATATATTTTTTTTTTTTACACTTATTTGAACTTTTTTTTATTTGATTTCCAGCCAGCAGGGGGACTAACTGTCATTACAGGCAGTCCCCCTGCTGGCAATGCAGCAGCCAGCTAACCCGGCCATGTGATTGTGAGGTCCTCGTAAGGACATCACTCTCACATGGCCGGGGAGGGGCTGCAGGAGGAAGGATCTGCCGCGGGGGACTCCGGGTAAAAAAAACAAAAAAAAAACAGAGGGCGTACTATTACGCCCTGCGGCGTTTAGAGCCGCTTAGAATAGGGCGTAATAGTACGCCCTCCGGTTTTAAGGGGTTAATAAAGCAGTTTTGGTGTATAGATCATGCCCCTGTAGTCTTACTGCTCAATTCTCTGCAATTTAGAAATTAAATCGCTTTTGTTTCTGTTTATGCAGCCATAGCCACACCTCCCCTGGCTGTGACTGACAGTCTGCATGAAATTTATTTTTTTTCATTTTTAGTCCGTTGTTAGGAATAGAAACAAATATTCTACACTATAGTTCTGGAGTACATGTACTGGTGCTAACCGAGCAGGAGATAAAAAAAAATTCTAAACTAAATAGACTGTGCGATAAAGGAAGTGTAAACATTAGATCTCTCTTTACAGGAAGTGTTTAGGAAGGCTGTGTAAATTACATGCAGGAAGGTGTGACTAGTGCTGTGTAAACAAAGTGCTTTATTTCATAAATGGCAGAGAATTGAGCTGTGAGATTGCAATGGCATGATTTGTTAATCAAAATTGCCTCATTATGCTTAAGTAGTTTTGTTGCCAATTTTATCCCTTTAAACTTAGAAAGGTTAGGAAGGACTATTATTCTATTTTGTTACTTAGCATTTTCTTTTGCCTCGTTTCCACTGAGCGGTTCGGTACGGTTCGCTATTTTGGGTGTTTCCATTATGAAAGTGGTCCATATAAGCGAACCGTACCGATCCATTCAGGGTCCTGCTTCAGATGTAGGGCCATAGGAAATGGAACGGTTCGGTTAGGGCAGATCTACTATACAATCAGTGGAAACGCTCACCAGAATGGGCTGGACCATTCTAAACCTTCCAAACTGTACCGAACCGATCCGCTCAGTGGAAACAAGGCAATAGTGTATTGTGTTTTTTCCTTTTCTTTTTTCTTTTTGTAATCATTTGCCTCCATATTAGACAAACATTTATTGAATTATTAAATTACACCCTTTACTCAGTCTTCAAGGTCCAACGGGTTAATGCAGCTTCGGAGGAGTTTATTTTCTAAGCACTGGGCTGTTGCTACTGACTTAGATCATTAGCACTTTGGCAGCTTCTCGCATACAGTGAGCTGTATGATGGCTCTCTGCCAACACCCCCTCCCCCCGCCCCCCCCACTGCTCGCTGTAAGTAGTGAATTCTGTGGAATCTACAGCTCTCCATGGATGAACTTGGTGTTATTCATTGGTGGATCATCCCAAGTTAGAGACCTACTTTTAAAAAAACGAATGCAACCGGCATGAGGCAAAAGGCATTGAGTGTGGAGCTGCCGCCGTCTCATAGGATCTTCCGTAGACATCCGTGTGGCACTGTGGCGATGGTGGGTCGAGAGAATCCTGCGCTCGGCCTCATTCACAATTATGAATGTGGATGTGTGTAGTGTGGTAACGGTTGTGGTAAGGCTTCACACTCATGCTATGTAATGAATGGTACAGCTTGCTGTTGGCTGGAGAGTGGTCTGTGGTCTGCAATCAGACCAGATAGACAGGAATATGAGGCTTCTGATTGGTGGTCTATTCCCTGTGTGGATGGGGCTCTTAGCTGCTGCAAAGAAAAAATTGTAAAAAAAAGAAAAGATATATCGTAATAAAAGAGCTGATTGTTTATTTGTCTTCTTTTCCCAAACAGTGTCTGGATTCTCTTTTGGAATAATTAGCGGAGTATTTTCCGTCATCAATATCCTGGCAGATGCGGTGGGACCCGGGATAGTGGGGGTGCATGGAGACTCTCAGTATTACTTTCTTACATCAGGTAATATCTCTGTGTGTTCTAGTCGATCGCTTTGTAATAATAGTAATGATTCTAATGCACACATGGTACACGTTAGGGCAGAGTGCCACGGTACACGTTAGGGCAGAGTGCCACGGTACACGTTAGGGCAGAGTGCCACGGTACACGTTAGGGCAGAGTGCCACGGTACACGTTAGGGCAGAGTGCCACGGTACACGTTAGGGCAGGGTGCCACAGTACAAGTATGTGAACGAAGTTATCCTAGATACTTCTGTTTGGTACTCAACCTTGAAGGTTAAATACTCTTGTGGTCCTTGTTATATCATGAAACGTTCTGCCTGTTTGTTTATCTACTCAGTAAATGATAAATAGAAGTATGGCTTTGCCCTATTTAGGCCGAAATAGATAAGTGCAGATGGTTTGGAAAAACGTTAGTCGGTTTATTGTACGTTTTTAAAATTTGGTTTTCAGTTTACCGTTTAGTGAATAAATCCCTCAGCAAATGATCAACATTGGATTAAGTAGATTAATGTCCTGTTCTGTGTCCTTATTGAACATGGTCTTACGTCTGATCCTGCCCACTGTTTGCTGTGGTTTGGGCTATTAGTGCTTTATGGAGCTAATGCTATATAAATAATAATAATAATGTACTTCTGTACTTCCTCCATGTCTGGAGGGGGGGTGATGCTTTGTCCCAGTGTGTTATTTATCTGATTGTCATCTTGTCTCTTACCCAGCATTCCTCACAATGGCCATCGTGTTCCTGCACACCTTCTGGGGGATAGTGTTCTTTGCAGCTTGTGAGAAGAAGCAGCTGTGGCACATTGCTGGAGTGGTCCTCTGCCACTTGGTCACCTCTGGGTTGGTGAGTATCCTGAATTTGTGTCTTCACCACAACTGTAATGTCTTAATAGCACCATAACCACCACTTTACAAGGGTTTGTCTCTATCTTGGTTTACTTTGCATGGTTTTAGTTAATGCTCTACCATGTGACCTGCCTAGATGCCCACAGCTGACAGTGCCATTACTGCACGTGGTAGAGACTGCCTTTTCCAAATCCTCTTTACTGTGCGTTTGGAGTGTGAGATCATACTCCCCAGCACCCAATCCATTTGTACCTTTTTAAGGCAGCGATCACTGACCCCTGGCATTCTGACAGGTGCCAATTGGATTTCCCATGATGCTAGGCAGTAGTCCACAGCAGCTGGAGTGACAATGCCTAGCCGTCGGTGCGGCAGCCTGCTGAAGAGATGCAAGCGAAGAATGCTATCAATTGTAGACTGCTCAGATCTTACTTTATTTATCGATATCCCTTAACTTATCAGCTCTTCAGAATATCCTCCATCACTAGATGCCTAGATTAATTTTTAAATCGATTTTGTGGTTGATTTGAAGTCTACTTTGTTACTCAAAATTGCTCAATTAACCGAGTATCCACTAGGTGGTATTGTTGGGTTTTAGAACAATGCAAACTCTGCTGTAATAGCCACTGGCTGTATCCCATCTTCAGAGATGTATGTGTAGACCTCCTGCGGGCTGTTTATCTCTTCATATATCAAAGCAGTAAATAGCAAACCTTGTTTATACATTGTGTAATCCTTCTTAACCCCTGTGTAGTGAATTCTGTGGAATCTACAGCTCTCCATGGATGGAACTTGGTGTTATCCATCGGTGGATCATACCAAGTTACATACCTACCTTGATTACAGGTTGTGTTTCGTAGCATTCTGTACATTGCACAGGGGGAATACACACTATCCTTCATATATTGACTATGCATTCTGTTTAATCTTCTGATCTATTTAGGCAATATTTGCCAATAATTTGATAGATTGAGGTTCATGTCACACTGGCACTAACTGCAGTACCTGTTTCATCCTTTCATCCTCCAGACTTTCCTGAACCCTTGGTATGAGGCCAGTCTGATCCCAATCTATATCCTCACCTTATTAATGGGGGTGTGGGCATTCGTGGCTGCCGGGGGCACCCATCACAACATCCGCAAATGCTTATCATGTAAGTAGAAATCCCCACCTCGCGTAACGCAAACATTATTCCAACATTGCTAGAATACTGTCAATTCAGTTCTCGAAAAATCTAATGCCTGACTAATAAATTGTACGAACTCTAGCTGATTTGTGTATTTTTGTTCTATTTGGTTTTTTTTCCCTGTTATTTAAAGGAAGAGTCACAAATGTAATACATTCAATAACCAAGGTTGACTTTGTCGGTTTGCTACAGTCAGGCTTATGAATTCTGACCATGATGTTTGTAGCTTAATATAACAATTGTACACTTAATGGAACACTATAGAGTCAGGATCATGACATTATCTAGCCTCCTCTTCCTAAATATATAATAAAATCCACATAGAGACACTGAATGAATGTCACACTGTGCAACACTTCTCCAGGAAGCACCTCTGGTAGCAATTTGAGGAGTGGCCAGCGGAGGTATCCCTAGGCTGTAATGTAAACACTGCATTTTCTCTGAAAAGACAGTATTGGCATTACAAATCCTGGACAGGCTGTAGACACCAGAACTACATTAAGCTGTAATTGTTTTGGTGACTCTAGTGTCCCTTTTAAAGGAATACTTCAAGAACCATAACTACTGCAGTGTGCTCCCCACATCCACTAAAGTGAGAGCCGAAAGCTCCTCCTAAGATCAGCCTTGCAGTACAGAGCTATCGCATTGGATGAAAGAGTCCACTGATTGCTCTCAGCCAATGAAATATGCCCTGCACTGTCAGATTTAGCTTAGTGAATGAGGGGGGCCGGACCTCGGCTAAGAAGTCAAACTGTTCTAAAACGGCTTGACACCTTACAAAGGGGGTGCTGTCAGGGTACTCCTGGCACCATAACCGCCACAGCAAGCCATAGTAGGTATGGTGCTAGGAACATTCCTTTAATAGAAATTGCTTGGTTGTGCAGTAGGAGCAGCTATGCTAAGTATTCTGTCTGTGATTTCTTTTTAATAGAGGCCATTCATTTATGTCAGCCTTGGAAGTAGAAGGAATGGAGCTCGCTAATTATTCAGACTAATTCCAATAAAACCCAAAGCACGCCAGCAGTAGATAGTTTTAGTAAATGTACTTATCCGTGTTGTGTAGTGGGTAGCACGACATTAGGAAATTGGTATTATTTGTATTAAATATCTTCTTTTATTGACTTGGAAATTGGCAAACTTAGGCTAAAATAGCTGATCTTTGATTAGAGCAGAATTTTTCTCAATCAACTGTAGTAGTCTGACTTTTTTGCAGTTCAGATTTCAGCTTGGATTCAGTTAGTTTGGTGTTTAGTGAAAGGTTCGTCTTTGGATATTAACCAGACTACCTTACGTAGATGGAAAGGGATTTCTATCGGTTAATAAACAGGCAATAGTTTCCATGGCAAAGTCTGTTTAAACTGCTTCTTGGTCGGTAAAAGCAGCTCTTCTTATCCTCTTAGTAGTAGTTACTGGGTAGCATTGTTTTGTTACCCATCAGGATCCTGCCTTGTTCTGTAAGGGAAGGTCACTGCAGCCTGCAATCTTCTAAAGGGTTTGTACCGAATCTGTCCAAGCCTAGGATAATATTTTTTTTTTATTTATTTTTTTTAAGTATTTTCATTTTTGACAAGGTATGGAATGCTGTTACAAACATCATCTGCAGTAAATCATATAAACATGTTGGTCCACTTAGAATTTGCAGCATTTGATATCTTTATAGAATTACTTCTTCATAAATTGTAATTGGAAAAACTGTGATAAAGGCCTATGTTCTGTCATTCTGATACAAGTTACTGTGAATAAGCCCTATACTGGGAGGAAGCATTATTCTTTTATTTATTTAATAATAAATATATTCCTCCAGAAAAGTTGGTTAGAATGAGAATCTTCAGTGTATTAAGTCTCAATTCAAATAATAGTTTACTTATAGTGCATAAAGCGCAGGGTATTTAATACTTGCACTGCCCTATGTAGCAGGGAATATCTACGGTCTATATTCAAAATGTATTGGTTACATAAACGGCCTTTCTCTGTGTTCAGAATTCAATTTACATGGCCAAATTACATGTAGTTGTTGGTGAGATTATCTATTCCACCTGTCGGGCAGGGCTGTGTTAATGAACCCCTGGTGCTCTGCATTTTTACTCACCAAAATTCCCCCCCTCCGCTCCCCCATTAAGGCGTTAGTTAAAACAGAAACCGTTTTGTTTCTGCAGGCAGACGTCAAGAAAGTAACCAGGTTATGGTATATTCTGCTCTTCAGGTGCCCAATGATGAATGAGGCCAAAACATGCTGCCATGCAGCTACGAATGGACATTACAACCGAGACGCCATCAAAGTGCTCCTCAATCCCAGAAGCTGGCTCCTTTTTCTACACCTTCTCAGACGAAAAGGACTTTCCAGTTTTTGTCTCTGGTTCCACCCGTCCCACATGCCGGCACTGGGCCTACTCAGGCTGCCGGGGGCAATCTGGAATTGCTCCTGCGATAATCCAGAACAACAGCATAACTTTATTTTCTTCTTTTCAAACACACGTGCCGTCCCCATCACGGGATCTCGAACAAGTCTGCAGCTTTCTCATTTTGGTTGTCCTTTCTAGCCAAGTCTAGCGTTTGGCTAAGATCCGTTTCCCTTCCCACCTTGGAGGCATGGTTTATCCTAAATGGTTAAAGGGTGATGGAGCCTTGTATATTTGGTGGACCTGTCCCCGTAAACGTGAGTCAGTCTGAATTTTTATTTTCTTCTCCTCACTCAGAACTGTCAGATGCCCTCTGCTCCTCAGGGACTGGGAGTGAATATAAACACATAGAATCACTGCAATTTGAAGCTTCCTTGTCTGCCATTCCCTTGTGTGTGTTTCATTTTTGTTTTTTCTTGCCTCTTTGTGTAGCGAATGTGGCAGAGAGGGCAACACTACAATCTGGTTATTGGATTTCTGGTACAGTTTCTGTATTAAGCATCCTCTTGCAAATGTGAAATGTGTATCTAAAATACTGCAGCTTTGTTGCGTACCTCGCTAACCTAAATCCACTTCTTGAAGGATATCACTGCCCAATCAGTGAGCGGCGCTGTTGGAAGTGACCAAAACAAAACTCTTTGGGGCTGTGAGGGTAATACAATATGCAACCTCTGTCCTTAATGTATGACATTATCTTAGTAAGCCCACCACGAGGACAGAGGATACTGAGCAGCAGTGCCTTATAGCAGCATTAGACAACTTCTACCATTCCAGACGTTGTTGGCTCCATCTCCTGTGACGCTCCACCAGCCAAAAGCTTGGTGTGGCATCATGGGAGATGTAGTTCACAGTATCTATATTTGCAGAGACTGCAACACTGTAGCTCTTAACAAGCCAGCGATCCTGTTGGGAGTTAAGGGAGGGGGTTCCGCCCCCTTCCTGTTTTGAAGGCCTTATGTTTAGTTAGAATGTAACTTGATACAAACTTGGGCAATAGACACAGCTGGATGACTGATAAGACGGCATTCTTAGCAAGTATCTAAAAGAGTTTGCATATTTTGATTTCAGAAGAATGCGTTGGAGTTATTCCTGCATAGGTTGATGCTAGGGTACAAGCCCCTATGTGATCCTACTAGACATTTCTTGGCTATTACATTTATAGTTAAAACTCCTGAATAACTAAATGTTTGCATTTGGTTTGGGTAACGCATGGTCAGCCTCATTTGTAAATTCGCTCCTCTCTGCAGATAGGTTTGGGATGCTCTGGGATAACTGGAAATTAACCCCTGCTGCTGCATGGACAGTGTAGGATAAGGGATTGGAATAGATCACAGCCTGCCAGCATTAATGGGGTTAGCAATGAATTCCCGAGAACGCACAAAGAGACCGGATATGTCCTCAGCCATTCATTCTTACTATGCATTGCAGGGAGAGGGTTAAAACCAACTTACATGGCAGTGTGCAATTTGATGATTAACAGCAGTTGTATCCTAATAAATAAAAATGTAACAATGAACTACCAATGTTTTTACTGCCCTGCAATACATTTCTCCAATAAAACAAGTATGGGTTTACATTTTATAGTTGTAGGCTGTGTTTTTTGTTGGGGATGGCGTTTCCACGCCTTTGGTTTCTGATGTAAAATTACTGTTGATTGGGCATTGCAGCCGGCTTTCCTTACATTCGTGGTGTTGAGGAAAAGCAGATCTGTGGTCTGAATGGGAAAGCTGGTTTGTATGATTTAAAGGGACACTATAGTCACCTGAATAACTTTAGCTTAATGAAGCAGTTCTGGTGTATAGAACATGTCCCTGCAGCCTCACTGCTCAATCCTCTGCCATTTAGGAGTTAAATCCCTTTGTTTATGAACCCTAGTCACACCTCCCTGCATGTGACTTGCACAGCTTTTCATTAACACTTCCTGTAAAGAGAGCCCTATTTAGGCTTTCTTTATTGCAAGTTCTGTTTAATTAAGATTTTCTTATCCCCTTCTTTGTTAATAGCTTGCTAGTTCCTGCAAGAGCCTCCTGTACATGATTAAAGTTCAATTTAGAGATTGAGATACAGTTATTTAAGGTAAATTACATCTGTTTGAAAGTGAAACCAGTTTTTTTTTTCATGCAGGCTCTGTCAATCATAGCCAGGGGAGGTGTGGCTAGGGCTGCATAAACAGAAACAAAGTGATTTAACTCCTAAATGACAGTGAATTGAGCAGTGAAATTGCAGGGGAATGATCTATACACTAAAACTGCTTTATTTAGCTAAAGTAATTTAGGTGACTATAGTGTTGCTTTAACATAACTGAAATAAGCCTAACCATGGCACTACGTAATGCAAATGTTTCTTCTTGCCTCCCGTCGGGCCCAGGTTGGCACTAACATGAAAAAAGAAAGATTGTTCACCAATTTCACCTTTCAGAGCCTTTCTCCTGGAGGGAATCTGTCTGCTCCAGTGAAGGTAACTAACCCAAACCCTCTTTTCATTCCCTGCCAGTAAAATCTGAATAAATGAATCCTAATAATTTAGTTTTAGTGCTTGAAATTTCACCTTTAACATAGCTGTTGCTCTCCAACATCAGTTCTCATAGTTGGCTTTGAGTACAGCACTCATGGCTAACTTCTGGATTACAGCGCTCATGCATCTCAGCCAGAATTCCATGCACAGAATATTTTTATGTAAAAACAAAAAGTGCAAATTTCTCTTTTCCATAATGGACGGGTTGAGTGTCATAAGCAGAGATTCTACTGTGGCCAAAATATGCAACTCATTTCCCAGCTTTACAAACAACCTCGTCTGCATAAAAAGGGATATTGTGAGGATAGTGGATACAATATTTCGGGTTTTCCTCACAAACCTTCATTTTGGTCAGTTGTCAATTTTGTTGGAAAAAAATTCTAAAATTTATTGCCGTTGACTTTTCCCCCCAACTCTGTTTTGGTCGACACTTTGCCCTCCTGCTGTTAGTTGACCATAACTTCCTGCATAGTAAATATACTCCTTTTTGAAGAGGAAGATAAAAGTATCACACACACACTCTGTTTTCACAGAAAAACCCCCACACATTTTAATGTGAACAAACCAGTACCAAATACTACAAAGGTTTGAAACAATTTCACAGTTTACAAAATAGAACAGAATCTAAGCATATCTTTTATATCAGTGAAAGCCTATTTTACCTTGTAACATGGCTTTTTAAATGTAGTCCAGATAGTGAGAGTCAGGGCTGGGGAGGGGGGGGGGGGGGGGGCATAGGTTATCAGTAAGCTTACAAACTACAAATCTTGTTGCCAAATCAACACATTTTGTTGTTTAGGCTGCACTCCCATTTAGGAGTACTTTGACACGATACTGTCTGAGTTGGTCTAATAAAGTAGAATTTAATAGTACACATTATCAAACTAAATCATGCTACGTCTGGATGTTAGCCATTGGCTGAAGTCAGATGATACTTGCGTCCTGTGGCTACTGTCCAAACATTCTAATTTAGTATGATAATGGGAAGTAGGAATTTCTATATGAGATCAACTCAGGACCACAGGCGCTTTGTACAGAGAGCCAAGTATCAAAGTAGTCATTGATGGTTTGACAGTTAATCACTGGATGTCGCCATGGGACCTGGCACCATAGCAACTACAGCATGCTATAGTGTTCCTTTAAAGGAACAAGGAACACTCAATTTAAATATATCTATCCACCCCAAATAAATTATTATTGTAATATTGTTGAGCTCTATTATAGCTAAGAAGCTACGTGAGCATCCTAACGTACTGAGGCACTTTGTGATTTGAGTAATACTCACTGCAGAAGCAGTAAATACAAAAGCAATATGTTAAAAATACTTCTATAGAATATCATGCACATTATTTAATGTATTCTCTACATAGTACATTCAATTTGCCTGGAACACTTGCATACAGTAAAAGTTACCTGATTAAAGAGCTCAAATTGTTAAAGGGACACACTACTCACCAGGACTACAGCTTAATGTAGTTGCTCTGGTGTCTCTAGCATATCCCTGCAGGCATTTTAATGTAAATACTGCCTTTTCAGAGAAAAGGCGGTGTTTACATTACAGCCTACGGCCACCTCCACTAGAGGTGCTTTCTGGGTGTGCAGCACTGATGTTCAGCGTCTTCACCCTCTGCAAATTTGATGATCTCAGCCAAGAGAGTGGAGCGTGGTCAAGTCCAGCCGTGGTGCTGAAAAACGCTGAATAAATCCCCATGTTAACAGGAGGTAAAAGGGGGCTAAACAGCTATATAGACCTATAGTGTCAGGAATACATGTTTGTATTCCTGACACTATAGTGTTCCTTTAACTTGATGTATCCAGACATACTGTACTATTTGAACCACTACAGGGGCTCTTGCATGTGGCAATATAGGCAGCAAAGCATGTCACCCTAGTTTACATATTGTATCAAAAAGAAAAACTGCTCGTAATATTTAGAAATCATTCTTACCGTTTTTTGTTTTTTTTTTACCCTTCACGGACAAACAAGTTAAAAATAAGTTATAAAAAATCAGTCTTCAAAATGTACCAAATGCAGGAATGAGGAGCACTTCAAATGCAAAAGTAGGTCATTCCATGCTAGAATGTTAGACGCGAACAGGGTTATTCATAGAGGCTTCCACAATCTAGACCAATTTAATCAAACTGGAAAGAAAACGCAATTTGGAGAATTTTTCCAATTTAGCTATTTTGTTCTTTAACTTGAAATTAAGGTTTCATTTACTTTAAATTCCCAACAATTTACTAAATAACCCAGTTGTACTTTAATTATTGGAGCAAATGTTAGCAAAAGGTTTCAAATTGCCCATCTAGTCCTGGGTGAGAAAAATATGGCACATGTTTTAAGAGCCGCAACTTTTTCCACCTGTCTAGACACTATTCTCTATAGTGTGAATTTCAAATTATTTGGCCAAAGTAGCTGAACTGAAACCTACCAGACTAGGAAAAGTTTTCCAGTTCAGCTGTTGTCTAAAATTTCAAATTCATTTTAAATTCCCAAAGTTTAAAAATTTGGTGGATAACCTTGTATGCGTTGTGAGCAGTTACGCGATTCTCGGATTCTTATTGTAAAGATTTCCTTTTAAACAAAGCTCGCTGCACAGCCGGGCAATCTGTAGAAAATCAAATGTATTTAACCCCTTAAGGACACATGACATGTGTGACACGTCATGATTCCCTTTTATTCCAGAAGTTTGGTCCTTAAGGGGTTAATTTGTTTTTTTAATGCCCTCTTTATATAATGCATACAAAAAAAGCCTACAGTGCCCCTTTAACCCCTTAAGGACCAAACTTCTGGAATAAAAGGGAATCATGACATGTCACACATGTCATGTGTCCTTAAGGGGTTAAGCAGCTTCCGTGCATTATTTAACCTGCTGCCCTAGTTGGCATTTTACTATGTTATTTTGCTTAAAATCTTTTGAAGCAAGCAAGTGCAGTAGTGTTTGCTAAAAATGGTAATACCCTGAATTTCATTTTAATATACATGTACTCTATTTGATTATATTTACTCTACAAAAATAGAAGCCAACAGGACTATGGTCGTTTTTCCTTTAAATGGCTGTCACCTCCTGGAGATTTGTCTCACTAAAGTGATCCTGTCATACATGTGTTGATGACAAGCTTACTTTCAGGTAACTTTCAAGGCTCGCATGATTTTTACAGTCAGCTGTGACATTTACCGTTATATATAGACACATATAGTTCTTTACTTTGGCACAGAGATGAAGGCTGAAGGAAGGAATAAAAGAATACTTCTACATTATCAAGTGTAATTCAGTCTGGACCTGGACAACAATGATCCACTGAGTGTAGATTAGCCTATCATTGCTATCCAGGTTTGCTGGTTTGGTTTGGTAATGGTTCAATGCAGTTACAGCATGATCTAAGTGGCTGTTCTGAACAATGCTTTAGCTGCAAGCAAGAGACCACTGTGGTTTTCTTCTACACAATATAGAAGCAGTGTACCATAAGTACAATGAGTTGCAGTAGTTATAGTGCCCCTTTACTAACCAGCCAGTTAGATTTGTTTTTTCACAGTTTCTATAAAATGATTTGTAAGCATCTCCAAATGTTTTTCAAAACCAGAAGCCTGTCTCATTGCTACAGTGTAACCCTGAAGATTAAATAGATGAAAGCACAGTATAGGGTTAAAGAAACTTGGCTTAAGACCGCCAGGCATAGAGCAATTTGTCCTGGTCCCATCCAAGGTATTTAAAGCCACTCATGATCCGGTGTTGACCCTTTATCACACATGGACTGTGGCAGTGTTGGATTAACCCATGTTTGCTTGAGAATCCCGGAGATCTGTTCATAAAGCAGCATATTCCCAGGTTATCACAGTTTGAAGGAGAATGGCAACCTCTCTCTCCAGAGTTTAAAACTGGAAAGATTTCACCTCTACATGTTCAGCAGTCGTAGATGGGGAGTTGTGAGCAACATTGCTGGCCTTTCCTCCCACTTCCATCCTGTTTTTCCTACTGAAGAGACAAACATAGATATAACACAACAGCACAATGAAGAGATACATGGCTCGCTGCGGATGTTGAGCAAATGCACATCAGGTAAGTAAGAATTTGTGCAGAATAATCCGTGTTAACATGTAAAATTACTGTAAATCAGTGCTGATTCAAGTGAGAGAAATTAATGTCTTTGAAAACTATGGTTTCTTTGAGCGGGCACTTAGTATCACAAACTGCATATTTGGCTTGGAGAGAGTGGAGACGCATGGTTAAAGAAACAGTGTACGATCCCGTCTATAAATTTCTGCCACAGTTGGAACATTGAAACCTTCAGAAAAAACTCTATCCTCTATCTAGTGATTGTAGTGATCCTAATTCTTCCTCTACCCTAGCAAAAAATATAGGTGCACGGTTACTGACTGTCATTGGAATTTCAATATCTGAATAAAGCAGTGCTTGGGTACATTTAGTCTCTGTGAATGTTTATTTGTATTTAATTTTTTTGCAGTCAATGTGCATTTCAAACTGTAAGCATATCAAACTTATTCACTAATAAATTGCAAACCCAGATTTTAAAATTTTGCTAAAATAGTTCCAGATCAACTATCAAAATTTAGCATTTTTGATTTCAACTCCCTGTAACGGTGTTTAGAAGGTAAAAAAAAAAAAAAAAAAGCTGTATCAAAGTCATGTCTGAGGAGGTCATATTTTTTCCCCTGTTTAAAGGAACAATGATGGACAGAGTGAAGTTGCCCAGTTGCAGGATAAAGAGGTGCAGAGCTTCCAGCTCTCATAATGAAGTGGTCTGAGTGACGTTAGCGGTCAGCATGGTTTGACAGCTTATCTATATTCTGCCATGTGTCTGTATGGCTTTTGCTGTATTTGGTGTTCTCCATCAGGAGTAACCGGATTGTTCTATAGAACAAAGCAGGACCACACTCTTTGACCGAGAGCTTAAGCTGAGCACAACAGTGCATCCGCTGTGCTTTATAGAAACAACTGGCTTCCACAACTGGTAGCAGTGCAGACTGCCGGTGGGAACCAGCTAAGTGTCAAAACATTCTAAAAATGGTTTAACATCTTACAATGAAACAATGCCAGGGCACTCTAGGTGGCTGTGGTTTGGGGACATGGGAATGTTCCTTTAATAAGTTACTTTAACCACCACGGCCATTTCAGTATGTTGAAGTGGTCATGGTGCTTGGAGTTTGTCTTTGCTGTAAAACACTGCATGTACATAATTTGAAAGAAAGAAAAAAAAAAAAACCTCAAGCCACCATAACTTCACTGGAATGGAGTTATGGTGCTAGAAGGTCCTGAGAACCAGTTTACTTGAAGGAGTTAAACAAGTGTTAGTGAGCGGTTTGAAAGACACTTTTCTGGTTGAAGACTCAGATGGGAGGGAAAGGAGGTTTCACATTGAAGACTTTGGGTTAAAACCAGTAGTTAACCCCTTTCAGGTAAACAGACACTATAACAACTTCCAATTAAGGTTCTTTGAAATTCTTTGCTGTCAGAGATATGTTAGAATTCTACATGGATTTCAGATTTAAAGGACCACTATAGTGCCAGGAAAACACTCGTTTTCCTGGCTCTATAGGGTTCCTGGGTCCCCATCCCGCCAGGCTCTAGGGTGAAGAAGGGGTTCAATTCTTACCTTTTTCCAGCGCCGGGCTATCTTCTTCTGCCGTCATCGGCTGCATGCGCGGCAAGAGCCGCGCGCGTATTCAGCCAGTCTCATAGGAAAGCATTTTCAATGCTTTCCTATGGACGCTGGCAGAAAATCAGTGAGAAGCGCGGAAGCGCCTCTAGCGGCTGTCAATGAGACAGCCACTATAGGCTGGATTAACCCATTTGTAAACATAGCAGTTTCTCTGAAACTGCTATGTTTACAGCAAGCAGGGTTAAACCTAGATGGACCTGGCATCCAGACCACTTCATTAAGCCGAAGTGGTCTGGGTGCCTATAGTGGTCCTTTAAGGTCAAGACTGCAGACACGGAAACATTGCTCTGTTTGGCTTTACATTTGAATTCTCCCTGAAGTAAATAACCTGCTCATGCCATCCATTAAACGCCAAGTTAATACATACAGGGCATTCTCCACCTCTAGTCACAGTTTTGCCATTTGAGTTTTAAATGTGCTAGAATTTGGGAGTTTACTGAAACTTTTTAGAACAATAAAAGTTATTCACAGAAGTAACGTGGGGAGGGCCACACGGCATGTTTCAACTATGTGAACTACACAAATGGCTTCCACGACTACCCTGCACACAGTCACCTGCCCTCTAATGATATGGATGTGCAAGCCAAGTGTATTCACCCCCTCACTATCAAGTTCTTTTTATCTAAACATCGTGTTTACAAATACAGAGAGACACAAACTTAGTATAAAACGAAAATTTTGTGTAGACGTTGTTTGGGGATGCTTGAAAGTATGTATGCTTTTCAGTCCTTGCCTTCACCTATAATTGGGCCGGAGGATGATGGGAGTTTAGTGCATAGCTCACAACATGTGGCAGACATTTTACAATTTCATAAAAATATTATGGAACCGTAGCTTCCTTACCTATATTTCTTATACACAAAGTATACAATGCAGAAAGTGCCCAGAAGTGCCAAAAACGTCCCGAAAAAGATGCCAAGAATTTGACCTGGAAGGGAAACAGATGTTAGGATTTGTATAAAATGAGCTCAGCGATTCTGGCCATTATGATGATCACAATGCAGAGATACAGGTCAGCCACAGGTAACTTTTGGTACTCCAGATGTTTTGGACTACACCTCCCATGATGCTTTGCGAGCATTATGGGGGCTGTAGTCCACAACATCTGCAGTGCCGAAGGTTGCCTGCCCTATGGCATGTGAGCAACCCCAATATGCTCACTGGGCCCTGCCTGACTTCCATCTCTCGCACAGTACAGCGTTGCTATGGTTACCATGGCAACCCTCAGTCACTTAGAAGAGGAAGAGACAAGTGTCCTATATGTCTTTATTACTATATTGTGTATACGTGACTCCAGTATGGTGGCACACACTCAGTATCTGCTGTAACATTCTGAGTATTATACAGAGTAAATTGCCTTCATGCTGTTCTATTACACAATCCTAGATTCCCATCATTACACTGTATTCCAGTAAATTCTGTGAAAGAATGTGATGCTGCTTCCAAAGAAAACATCTCACGTGTCTAGAGCCCGCTCACTATACAAACCAGGGAGCTGGTAAGAGTCATCATACCTGTAGTGTAAGGTCCTGGGGGAGCTGCCAAAAAAAAGAGAGAAGTGACGTTACAATATGAACAAATTGTGAAATAAGCAGAAGTGTGTAAATAACCTTGTGTGTGAATAAATCTTGACAAACAATGAAGGAAAAAGACTCCTGCGCCTCCAGTATAAGTGTGCACAAACAGCAAACGTTTCGGGCGAGAGCCCTTTCTCAATGCCAATGTCCTACAGTGTACACAAGATGCAGACAACATATACACAAACAAAGTGCTTATGGTTATGGAAAGTTACCACAAATCTGATCCTTTTTGTGTATCCGATTACTCAGGGGTGGCATTCTGGGTCATGTGAGCACTTTGTGTTTGTATTGTCTGTATCTTGTGTACACTGTAGGACATTGACATTGAGAAAGGGCTCTCGCCCGAAACGTTTGCCATTTGTACTTTGTCCTCCAATAAACTGTGGTAGCACCTGGGTGTGCACACTTGTACTGGATGTGCAGGACTCTGTTTCCTTCATTGTTTGCCAAATTACAGTGTGGAGCTTCTGCAGCACAGGTTTAGCCTTTTTTTGTGTCAGACTGTGATTGTGTAGGCATATTGTTTACCTCTACCTCACCCTATGCATAGTGAATAAATATTGGGGCTTTATTAAACATGGGGGGGGGGGGAGTTCGTTTTAGTTTTTTTTACAGGGAGCTGCAATCTAAACAATAAAAAAGAGCAAATATTAAAAAATAAATATCCCTGTCTGCAAAAGCATTTTTTATATTGTCATATCTTGCAATAATTAATATATGAAGCAAAATACTAATGTCAGTTTATGGTCAACGTCGGAGATCTTATGTTATATGGGGAATTTGGACATTTTGGCAGTCGGACCTGCTATCCTAAAAGAGCTATTTCCTACCAAAGTGTGAGCAGCCTATAAACCTTTCAACTCAATATTCCAACTTTAATCAGTAAGTCACTCTATTCAGAAAGGAAATAATACATTTTGTTTGGTTCACGGTCTCTTTAAGCTGCTTGGGTAAATGAAAGTTAATGCAGTAATATTGGATAAGGATACAGTGCAGTACACCGCAGTGTGTTACAGAGTCTGTGTTTCCTTCTTGCTCCAGCTATTTGTGTCTGTCTTTTATTGCTCACTGTATGGTATTAAAGACCCTCTACTAATAAACATAAACCAATTCCTATAGATTGCTCATTCTACATTGGCAAAGAAAGAGTCATTATGGTTTGGGAATTATCCTAAGATGGCCCATTACGTATTTGCAAGTGATCGTGGCTGCCGTAACACTGCAGCAGGCATATCTGTGATATCGGGATCTGTTACAGCAAATTTATTACCATGTAGTTTCCTTTATAAAAATAAATTTAAAACAAATAAAAATCGCCATGTACTTACGGACAAGGAAGGATGAATTCACAATCCTCTGATTCAGCGGTTGGGGGTCACGGACGTTATTTTGGAGAGGAGAACGCGGCGTGGTAACTTTGGTGGAAAAGACCACTGTTTGGAGCTTGTCCAACTGCAAATATAAGAGGGTCGCGTATGAGACTCAGAATGTCTTTAAACATTGGATAATCATAAGTGAAACACTTCTGTTGTTTTGCTTTTTATATTTTATCAGCATATGCAAACACTGCCTACAAAAAGTTTGTGCTGCATCTAACACGTCCTAGCACATGGAATGACGCACCAGGCACAGCAAGCAGACTGTACTCCATATACCTGGTTTTGGCAACAAAGGAAAATAAACTAACACCAAATAAAATGGCACTAGCATTTTATCTTCTCTAAGGTAGTACAATGCAGAGATAAAATTGTAATCATGCAGTGCAAAGTAGGGGACATTTTTAACCTTACTGGAATTAAACACTTATCTAATTAAATTTTCACCCACATCTAAATGTATGAGAGAGGAACCTACTTGAGATCTCCCCCTCCCTTAAATCTGCCGTGCACTTTATTTGCAGCATCTGAAATACACACTGCACAAGGAGTAAAGACGGACAGCTGTCATGGATTTCTACAATCTCTGCAGAGTTTTTAAAAGGTTTGTGGCCAGCAAGATAAGTGTCAAACAGCAGAGCGTGGACCAGATATCAGTGTTAATAAATAACACTGCATCTATACTGTGTACTGTGCAAATATGCAGAAAAATTATTTTGTATTTGTTGAATTTTAACAAAGTTAAAATCAAGAAAAGAAACCAAGAACAGCTGTCTGCACAGCCTGACCAGGACTGCATTCCACACCTTTGCACATCCATTGTCAGCCATCGTAGGAAGTGACCTTGATTATATCAATAAATCTATACCTAGGATGACCGGTTCAGTTTAACAAAAGCATTGTTTCAGGATGTGTGAGATTCAGTCTTTTGGTAGTCAGTGTTTCTGTCTTAAATTTTTTTTCCCGTAAAGCGTAATGATTTAGAAGCCATTCAGACTGATTCAGTCCAGTTTACTGAAGAAATAGATATTGGTAAATTAATTGCATTGGGCTGATTTCAAGGATGGAAAAACAATGGCCTCCACTGCAATGTGTGAATATGTGTTCAGATATTTTACACAATATAGTTTCAATGTTGGAGTTTCCTAGACCATGACTGGTCCTATGTATAAATCCTGGTTCTTTGTTCTAAACAGGAATGACAGCAGCAGTAAAGTGACACCAGCAAGCCAAAATTTGAAGGTTATCACATTTGTGCAAAAATCCCAATATACATCTTCGATCAATGTAAGATATTATTGACCGGCTCACCTGTGACCTTGAAATCTGCACTCTCTCGTGGAAGACTGTCCAGAGAACACTTTGGTGGCAGGGGGGAGTTGTCAGTGACCCCCTGTATCGGAAGTAGTGATCTAAATTGTTAGGAAGCAGGTTGTGAACGTTGAAAGATGGAACAGTCACACTCTGGTCTGTACATCGCAGGAAGGGGATGGTAATGATTCAATATAAGAGAAAAATAGGGCATGGTTTATTAGAAATCTACAGGAAACACAATCCCATGTTTAGTCAGTTTGTTCCCCACTGATATGTCATTTACAGTCTAAAATACATCCACTGCTAGGCAACCATGTTGTCTTTTTAACCCTTTGTTGAAACACATCCGAGGAGAACACAAAATTATCTGTTAAGACTAGAGAAACCGCAGTTCCATCTTAAAGCTTCTGTAATTACAATAGAAGACAAGGACATGTTTTTAGATGTAAATGCCTAAATATGCCTAAATATGTCTACAGGGACCTGCCATTCTGCCATTCTGATCTGGGCATTCATCCTGCATTACGATTAGCTGCAAGGGAGCCAATAAGGATACAACCTTAATTTCTTACAAGTAATTTTTTCCCTTTGCCTGTACATCCGGTTTACTTCCATAAAAAGGAGGTGTCTTGCATTAGAACATTGTTAAAGATATTTTAAATAAAATCAGTCCACATATGCCATAAAACAAAGGGTAAAACACCTCTGGGGTATTTTCATACCTGCATAGCTTACATTCTCCAGATAGTTGAAAATGTTACCATAGGCAAGATTATCTGTAGCCCCGCTCTGCATCACCTGGGGGGGAAGGAACAGGGGAGATTAAATGACCATATCCTCCTCCACAACTCCAATCCAGCAGGGATAGTTATACAGTCTGGTTGGTTATCAAATTCCAGGTATAAAGCAAAACAAAAGATTTAACAGTTTATTAAACATTGACAATTACATTTTCTGCAGGTAAATCGTTAACTGTACTCTCACTTACATTCCATCAATGACCTACATGGTGGTTAGGTGGTCAAGTAATAGCGAAGTGGTTACAGGGTGGTTCCAAGGTGCAAAATAAGGTATTTTATCAGAAATCTGCACAGTAGTGAACATTTGTCTAGGTCCCCAATTGGAGAACTGATGTTCTTTCGGTAGCACAGAAAGCCCTGCCAAAATGGTAGATTGTGATTGATCTACCTGACCTCGTAGGAGGTGTCTTTGGAAACCAACCCAACTGAAGGTTCTTTAGTAATAGGTCCATGGAACGCAATGTTCTGTCCTCACAGCAAGGCATGTTAGGCATCTCGTTGATATATCCTGTCAATACAGCAAGTTTCTAAATCTCCCATACAAATTGTAATCTTGGCCACCGTGTAGAATGTCAGCTATTTTAGGATTGATGTAGACTTCAAAAGGCTTAGCAATACTTCATCTGCAGGAGTCTAACACAAGCCAAATTTTTAAATGCTAAAAAAAAAAAAAAGTTAAGAAGAACAGGTAGGTTTCTCCATTCTTTTATAATTTGCCCATTTTATGTCAAGTATAGGCATGTTAGGAAACTACCCCTAATGGACAGTGGGCTCTCACTGTCATGTTTGATGAAAGACTATTCATTTTCTACTTTACTCATCCCTTATAAGGTGTGCTTACTAATATGGAAAGTACCTGGCTGGCCATACACAAGCAGGAGTCCTTGTTGTATACTTGCTGGTGGACAGAAAATATTCCTCCCTCCTTTAATCCACCATACAATGACTGGCATGGTGTTAGTGTGACAAGATGCCATATTGAAAAAGAAAAAACAGCAGACAATAGCCGACACTCCAGGCACTATAACCAATGAGAAAAAAATAGTGTCTGGAGTCCCCTGGTGCTGTCCTTCCATTCAGTATTGAAACCATTTTCAGGGTCACTGGAGGTGTGGCTAAGTCAGAGATTATACAATTCTAGCCATACCAATTCATACCAACAATGTACACTGTGATAGGCTAAAAGCAGCCAGCTGATACCCAGTCCCCTCATCCCTGCTGCTCTGTTTAATGCCTTATTATAAGCACAAAGGGGGTGGACTGCTGGGGACCGCTTTTTAGCATTAAACCATTAAAAACGTGTGGTAAAATAGCTAAACTCCTTACATCAGCAACATTTTTCTATATAGATAAATTCTCCCCTTGGGGTTTCTTTTTTTGCAACACTGTTTTTCATACGGTTTGGCCTTATTATCAGGAGAGCAAAGTTACAGGCCAGAGTCTGAGTATTTCTTGTCCTCTCTGGGAATATAATAGGACATTCCTAATTACAAGCCCAATATTTTTCTAGGATACTCCACCCTGTGAAAATTAAAATAACTTTGTCAGGCTAAATAAGAGTCTCCTCTTACACGGCTCTACTGTAATCTTTCCCGTGGGCTACACGAATAGCTGTCTCCTGGTGTTTTAGCTACAGTAACTCTAGTTGTACATTTGCCAATATCCTCAGCTATCATTCTGCCAGCACAATGTAAAGATGACATCTGCATACCTACCTGTTTGTGGGTCACAGAGTCCCAGGAACAGCTGACAATTACTCATCTTAATTTCTAAAATATAAACTGTATCTCACCTCCATGAAGATCCCCAAGACTGCCAGTCCATCTGGTTTATTTTTGGCCTCGTTGATATCTGCATATTTGTCAGAATTGTAATGGACAATGTGCATCTGATAAAGAAATGTGTGTTAAAGAACAGTTTTTAGTTAAACTTCAAATGTACCTCTTAATTTATTTTCCATCAGACAGCACACCACCCTTTCTAATATAGAAGGACAAAGAAACAATATGATTTAATAGGTGGAATTAATCGAAGAAGTTTTAATGAACTCCAATTCCGATTTCACACAAGGTAACCAGAACTAGGTTGTATCGTAGACTCAGAAACATGATGGTAGTCAATTAGATGCTGTGATCTGGTCGTCTAATGAGCTTACAATCTAATGTTATAGTAAGGCAGCCTGCTTACAATTTAGTGGTATAACAAATGCACATATACAGGTAAAATACAATATCTAAAAATACAAAGGGAAAGCCAATCACATAGCGTAGCTGGTATTATGCAGCTGCCTGCAATCTATGGCTTCAGAGGTACCACATGTTTCAATGAATGGAAATAATACATTGGTATAAGGTGTGTCTTAAGTAACAATCTAGCATTAAAGTAATAATGTATTAAAGGCAAACGAGCCACGTAAAAAAGGGGCTTACCATCTAGGGATATAGTGTATTCAATAATCTTTCCTTTAGAATTGTGAATCATTTGGTAAATTAGAAGAGACTGTCGCTAACAGACTAGTCTAGCAGCTCTTCGTTCTTCAAGGAGCTTGCAATCTAATTGGGGTAAATAAACACTGCCCAAGGGTTGTGATACGACTTTACATGAACACAGGCTGTCCCTTGGGATCTATCGGTATTGGAGTCTGCATGTGGCATGTTATTGTACTGAGGGTATGGGCCTGTGAATCAGATTTTGCTGACACTGCTGGCTGGGCGATTAATGTGCTTTTATTTCATCGCTCTGAGCAGTATGTGGCCTCTGACAGCAGAGTTTGAAGCGTGAGAGCTCCTGCAGGATCTGGCTGCCCCTCTAATCCCGAGACTAAAACCTCTGGGGTAAGAAAATCAAATAATGAGACAGAGAGAGACCCACTGGGTTTTAACTCTGTAAGGACCAGATGGCAAACGAAGGTCAAGTAACAAGGCACAAAATGGTCTCATGAGAATCATGACCAGATAAAGGTCCACATTGCTGGCCAGATTCTGTCTAGTCGGTGGGGCTCCTTGGGCCTTTTCATGGGACACACAGCTAACCACAACCTACCTACTGCAATAACCACTCTTTTGTAAGGTCTTTGTAACTGCCCTGCCCTTCTCTGAGGGGCAGGAGATGCGCAGGGCCTAACCTCTTCAAGCTGCACAGAGTGGTCAGTTTCTTATTGTGTGGGATAATTAAAGAGTCATCGCCAGTTACTGTGGGAGATAAAGGAGGCAACCACATGTCCTAGGGTCCACAGAAAACTGATTGCATTAGGGCAAGTTTTACTCATAAGCCTAAACAACCACAATTATAGAATTTATTAGACTGTGACTTCAAGGATCCTAATTTTCTTACAAAATACTATCTAATAGACTGTTTTATCCACATCGCCCTGCTGTAAGCTGTTCCAGGCTTCTCTATCTACATTGCTGAATAAAGATAGATCTGCAGTGAGAATATACAGTTAGATGGGGTCAGCCCTCAAATGGCACATATAGAATGTCACAGGTGCTTTTAGCGACACTAGTACTGCTTTCATAAGAGCATAGGATCCAGGGCCGGCGCGTCCATAAGGCGGCACAGGCGGCCGCCTTAGGGCGCACCGGCTCTGGGGGCGCAAGATTTCGGTGACCGGCAGGAGGGAAGCACCCCCGGCGGGCGGCAGCGTTCTAATGAGAGGTGGCGAGGGAGCTCTAACCTGTCTGCTCTGCTCCCTCGCGCGCCGTGTGCGGATTCTGCGGGAGCCGGAATATGACGTCATATTGCGGCATCAGCAGACAGCCCGCGAGGGAGCAGAGCAGACAGGTTAGAGCTCCCTCGCAGCCTCTCATTAGAACGCTGCCGCCCGCCGCACTGAAGCCCCACTGGACCCCAGGGACACATCCACACCAGCTCTCCAGGTAGGGAGGCTGGGTGGATATTATTATTAATGTGTGTGTCTGAAAGTGTATGTGTGAGTGTCTGTGAGTGTGTGTGTGTCTGAAAGTGTATGTGTGAGTGTGTGTTTGTCTGAGTGTCTGTGTATGTGTTTGTGAGTGTGTGTCTGAAAGTGTATTTGTGAGTGTGTGTTTGTCTGTGAGTGTGTGTGTCTGTGTTTGTTTGTGAGTGTGTGTGTGTATGTGTCTGTCAGTGTGTGTGTGTATGTGTTTGTCAGTGTGTGTGTATGTGTTTGTCAGTGTGTGTGTGTGTTTGTCAGTGTGTGTGTGCGTTTGTCAGTGTGTGTGTGTGTTTGTCAGTGTGTGTGTGTGTTTGTCAGTGTGTGTGTGTGTTTGTCAGTGTGTGTGTGTATGTGTTTGTCTGTGAGTGTGTGTCTGTATGTGTTTGTCTGTGAGTGTGTGTGTCTGTGTATGTGTGAGTGTGTGTATGTGTCTGTGTGTATGTGTTTGTGAGTGTGTGTCTGAAAGTGTATTTGTGAGTGTGTGTTTGTCTGTGAGTGTGTGTGTCTGTGTTTGTTTGTGAGTGTGTGTGTGTATGTGTCTGTCAGTGTGTGTGTGTATGTGTTTGTCAGTGTGTGTGTGTATGTGTTTGTCAGTGTGTGTGTGTGTGTGTTTGTCAGTGTGTGTGTGCGTTTGTCAGTGTGTGTGTGTGTTTGTCAGTGTGTGTGTGTGTTTGTCAGTGTGTGTGTGTGTATGTGTTTGTCTGTGAGTGTGTGTCTGTATGTGTTTGTCTGTGAGTGTGTGTGTCTGTGTATGTGTGAGTGTGTGTATGTGTCTGTGTGTATGTGTCTGTGAGTGTGTGTCTGAAAGTGTATTTGTGAGTGTGTGTTTGTCTGTGAGTGTGTGTGTCTGTGTTTGTTTGTGAGTGTGTGTGTGTATGTGTCTGTCAGTGTGTGTGTGTATGTGTTTGTCAGTGTGTGTGTGTATGTGTTTGTCAGTGTGTGTGTGTGTTTGTCAGTGTGTGTGTGCGTTTGTCAGTGTGTGTGTGTGTTTGTCAGTGTGTGTGTGTATGTGTTTGTCTGTCTGTCTGTGTTTGTCTGTGAGTGTGTGTCTGTGAGTGTGTGTATGTGTCTGTGTGTGTCTGTGAATGATTGTATGAATGTGTGTGTCTGTCAGTGTATGAGTGTGTGTTTGTGAGTGTCTGTCAAATCAGTGAGAGTATGTTTGTGATTGAGTGTGTGTCTGTCAATGAATGAGTGTGTGTCAGATCAGTGAGTCTGTCTCTGTCAGTGACGTCTGTGTGTTTGTCATTGAGTGTGTGTGGCTGTTAGTGTGTATACACCACTGAGTGTAGCGTGGCGGAGCGGAGTACAGGAGCTTCTGTTTCCTGTACCTGGCCAGACTGAGAGGAGGTGCTCACTGAGAGAGCACTTCCCGTCAGTCCAGCCAGGTACAGAAAACTGAAGCTCCTGTAGAGGGTCTGCTCCGCAACGCTACAAGACAGGTAGGAGGCACACCAGGAAGGGGAGTGTGACCGCTAAGAGGGTGGGGGGTGCACCAAGGGACAGAGAGGGCAGGGGAGAGAAAAACCAAGGGACAGGGAAAAGAGGGGAGAGGGGAGAGGAACACTAAGGGACGGGGAAGAGGGAGGGGCTGGTTTGGAGGCACATAGGTGAAGATGTTCATTTTAGAGGGGGGGCGGAAAAATGCATCTTCGCCTATGTACCCAAAAATCCTTGCACCGGCCCTGATAGGATCACTACGGCATTATTTATTGTTCTTACTAGGGTTAGGATTGCAATCACAATGTGGGGAGATGGAACAGACGCTCAGAGCCAGATAAGATAGAATTTAAAACCTCCTCTGTGTCCACAATAGTTAAGGAGTGAATGCTGTACCCCCTTTTTGTAAAGTCTATACCCCATGCTTTAAAGGTAGATGCCATTTTAAAGTGAGGCAAATGAGGTCAAGGTGAAGTTCTGAGCAGTGGAAGCAGACAAATATTTATTATAAAAAACTTTTTAGGTAACTTTCTATCATGCAGCAAATGAGCGTCCTATTTAAATCCCCAATATTTGACCTTAATATTGCGCTAATCAGATGTTTACCACTGTTTGCTGTACCTCTGTTATTGGGGTGCTTGGACTCCCCTTTTGTATTTACTGCAAACTTCCACACACACATTTAAGGAACATTGCATGGATTAGACAAATATAACCAAGAGCCGATTGACACAGATCAGATTCTAGAACTCCCCTCACCTATATATATGGACTATCCATGGGCTTGTACAACATATGGAAAATAAGGGACTGTTTGTTACATAACAAAGTCCCTCAGTGATTTACATAATATATTTACATTAGACATATACACGAAAATTGCTTTAAATCGGTTGTTTTTTTAACTGTATAACTATTGCCTGACCAGATCCCATTTAATTCTAGAACTGTTGTTTATCAGATCCCATCTCTCCATTCAAAAATCCTTTGCTTGCTGAGGAAAGTGAGAATTGCAGTGTTACTTACATACTGTGTCTAGACATCATTCAGTTAGCCTCTTTAATATTCTACAGCAAAGATCTAATTAATAATAGAAAGCACATGACAGATTATCAGCCTAAGAGTCTGGCAGGGTACGAATATCTCACTGGGTTTATTACGCAGAACCAGAGGAGAAAGCATGTGAGGCTTTAAAGCGTCTCTGTAACAAAAACTAAACTATATCTAATCTGCTTCTACATATCGCACTGCGTCTATATACCGCTCTGTGCCTATACACCGCTTTGTGCCTATACTTGTTTGTTTTTTGAGTGTTCACGTTTTCATAAAATACATTAAAAAAACAGGAATACATCTCCCTTATGTATGGGTGATAAAACAATGGGCATGGCTTACAGGACAATTCCACAGCCTGGCCCTTGCAAGGTCATTTCTGCAGTTCCTATATGATCACTCTCTACCCCCATATAGTGTTTTTAAGGCAAGCAAGCAGAATGACACAAGCTATGCTAAAAGAGCAGAGAGACACAGGGATGTTAGTTTGGGTATTGTGTAGAATTTATAAGGCAATTGCAGGATATAAAACTAAATATAATAAGAGGGATGTGTGGCACTAGTTTGTATAAAACCACTTGACCTTATTGAAGTGGTCTGGGTGCAATGTCCCTGTCCCATTAACCTTACAGCTGAAATCATGCCGTTTTAGAGAAATGCAATGTTTACCATGCAGGGTTAAGACTGCCTTACTGGCTGTTTAACTCTAGGAAACGACTCTGGACATCCTCACACTTTGCATGATGATGTCCAGCAACTTGCAAAACCCCATAGGAAAGCATTGACTCAATGCCTTACTATGGAGAAGGCCTAGTGCGTGTGCGCCGTTCACTGCACATGTGCATTAGGTTACCCCTCGTGCTGACATAAGAGGAGTTAGAGATGGAATTAGGTAAGTGTTTAAAGCATTTTTAACGCATAGGCATACTACAGTGTTCAAAATACAAAAACTGTATTCCTAACACTATTGTGTTCTTTCAAAACATCAATTGTAATGTCACCTCTTACACTAAAAATAAAATAACCACTGTGTTTGCCATCATCTAATTACATGCGTATATAGTTACCAAGTGTAGTTCTGAAGGTTACGGACAAAAAAATATTATCCTGGAACATAGATATAAAAAGACACACCGTTGATTGCTTTTCAGACTACACTACGATGTGTCTTTCTATATTTTTGCTATAGCATAATTTTTCCATAATCTTCATAACTACACTTGGTAACTAAAACCACTGTGTGCCCTATCATCTAGTTGTGTGTATTAATGCAGAATTCCAGGAGGGAACTATATCTTAGAATTTTAGCTATAATGGCATAAATTCTTGGTTTAGGGATTAAACCCAAAAAACATCAGGAGGCAGCTAACGACTCGTATATAAAGATCAGGGCTGGTTTTACATCTCAGGCATTTCCAGACACCAATTTCCTAGGCACCCCTATTGTTACCCAAAGAAATTTTTTTTCTGTTGCTTGCTTTGTGACCAGTAATTTGAATAATAGGAGATGAGCTGTTACAATTCCATGTTATCTGGAAGGCCTGCACTTACCTCTGCAGGAAAGGCTTTACTGTTAATCTGGTGCTCGGATCCAAATGGATGGGAGCTGCTACCCCAGTGCAAGTGGAGCTGGACAGCTGTGAAATTGTGAGGAAGACCTCTGAGGTGCATAGACGGAGACAGCATGAGCACCACTGGAAGAGAACACAGGGCAAGGATATTAGTACATAATGTAGCCTTGAAAGATTGAGCTGGACTGGTTACTAAACGGTTACAGTTGGGTGATCAACATTAAAAACTACATTGTGTTTCCTATACATTAATTGAGATGTGTAACACAATTGTAAACAACTTTAGATAACATGTCGACTTCAAATATATAGTCACATTGATATACTATAATGAAATGATACTTTAACACACCCACCTATTCCTCCACTTTATTTCACTTTCCTCAAATTAACATCGCTCCTCTGTATCCAATATACTTTTTCTTACACTCCTATTTCATCCCTAGCTTCTTCTTGTACCATCTCTCTCCATTCTTCCACCTCATTAGTCACAACCCCGCCACTAATCATCCCCCATCGTACCTGAATACAGTGAGGGGGGGGGAAGTATTTGACCCTATGTTGATTTTGAAATGATCAGTCTATACTTTTAATGTTAGGTATTTTAACAGTGAGAGACCGAATAACAAACTAAAAAAAAAATCAAAAAAGTTATAAATTGATTTGCATGTCAATCTGTGAAATAAGTATTTGATCCCCTATCAATCAGCAAGTTTTCTGGCTCCCAGGTGTCTTTTATACAGGCAACGAGTTGAGATTAGGAGCACTCTCTTAAAGGGAGTGCTCCTAATCACAACTCGTTACTTGCATAAAAGACACCTGTCCACAGAAGCAATCAGATTCCAAACTCTCCACCAAAGAGCTGTCCAAGGATGTCAGGGACAAGACTGTAGACCTACACAAGGCTGGAATGGGCTACAAGATCATCGCCAAACAGCTTGGTGAGAAGGTGACAACAGTTGGTGTGATTATTCGCAAATGGAAGAAACACAATATAACTGCCAGTCTCCCTCGGTCTGGTGCTCCATGCAAGATCTCACCTCGTGGAGTTTCAATGATCATGAGAACAGTGAGGAATCAGCCCAAAACTACATGAGAGGATCTTGTTAATGACATCAAGGCAGCTGAGACCATAGTCACCAAGAAAACGATTGGTAACACACTACGAAGTGAAGGACTGAAATACTGCAGCGCCCGCATATGCACAGGCCCATCTGTAATTTGCCAATGAACATCTGAATGATTCAGAGGAGAACTGGGTGAAAGTGTTGTGGTAAGAGGAGACCAAAATTTAGCTCTTTGGCATGCAGAGGGAACTTGCTGGCCTTTCAGATCTGGACTTCCTGTACAGGTGGGACCAGTCTGATATGCTTCACATATGTTCTCTCTGTAATGGCACTAGATGAGCTAAAACCAGGATAATTGAGTTGTCTGTTCTCACCTCTCTTGCTACTTGTTTCTCTTTCCTTTGGCCTCAACTCAACATGTTTGGAGGAGGAGAAATGCTGCCTATGACCCCAAGAACACCATTCCCACCATCAAACATGAAGGTGTTTTTTTGCTAAGGGGCAGAACATCAACCGCATCAAAGGGACAATGGACGGGGCCATGTACCATCAAATCTTGGGTGAGAACCTACTTCCCTCAGCCAGGGCATTGAAAATGGGCCGTGGATGGGTATTCCAGCATGAAAATGACCCAAAACATATAGCCAAGGTAACGAAGGAGTGGCTCAAGAAGAAGCACATTAAGGTTCTGGAGTGGACCTTAATACCATAGAAAATCTGTGGAGGGAGCTGAAGGTTCGAGTTGCCAAACGTCAGTCTCAAAACCTTAATGACTTGGAGAGGATCTACAAAGTAGGAGTGGGACAAAATCCCTTGTGAGATGTGGCCAACTACAAGAATCGTCTGACCTCTGTGATTGCCAACAAGGGTTTTGCCACCAAGTACTAAGTCGAAACACGAAATGAGTCAAATACTTATTTCACTCATTGACATGCAAATCAATTCATAACTTTTACATGCTTTTTTCTGTTTTTTTTTTTTATTATTATTCTGTCTCTCACTGTTAAAATACACCTACCATTAAAATTATAGATTGAGCATTTCTTTGTCAGTGGGCAAATGTGCAAAATCAGCAGGGGATCAAATACTTTTCTCTCTCATTGTACCTATCCTTTTCTGTGCTTCACATACACAGCTCATTTTCATTTGTTGTTCCCATGGCAGCATCTCCTGACAGTGCCTCGCTCTATCCTCCTCAGCCAAAACCAACCAGCAAACATTATTTAACAAGTCTATTCCATTAACATCTGTGCACAGCTAACTTGACCCTCTCCACGCTTACATTATAAAATCCCTGAAAACAAAGAGCTATGCTATAATTCTGAAATTACTAGACCCAGGAGTAACACTTCTCCTCCAAACTAAATGCGCAGTAGACGATTTTAAATCTCACTGTCCCCCATGTGACATACACTTTGTAAACAGACTCCATTTCTTTAAGTAAAATAAGAAAATTAACATGTACCTGATACTAGAAAAACGGTCTATATTTAAAAAGTATTATTTTTGACTATTCATTTAATACTACGAACAATATATATTTAACATCTATACCTTTATATGGATACAAATGCAGAAAGATAAGTCCTGCGCTCACTCCCATCACTGGGCGGCTGCAAATGACTACAGTACACATCAGCCCCAATATATAATAAAAACCAAAGAAAAACAAGTTACCTGCACTCTCTCCTTAATCCTTATGTATTTTTAAACAAATGGAGTTTTTTTAGTTACCTCCAATGGCCATGAGATGATGAGCCCACCTGCCAACGTCAAGGCAGACCCCCCCTAGGTGGGTCCTAACTCTTAACCATTTACCTTGCTTCCTTGAGCCTCTGGCAAAAATCTCTACTGAGACAGAAAAGGGGTATTTTTTTATATACACCCCTATACATTATTAACCCTTAATAGGGAAACACATGGGATGGGCGGCTGCATTGTAACAAGGCTGAGTGATACAAAAAATGGATACAAATGCAGAAAGATAAGTCCTGCGCTCACTCCCATCACTGGCCGGCTGCAAATGACTACAGTACACATCAGCCCCAATATATAATAAAAACCAAAGAAAAACAAGTTACCTGCGCTCTCTCCTTAATCCCTATGTATTTTTAAACAAATGGAGTTTTTTTTAGTTACCTCCAATGGCCATGAGAGGATGAGCCCACCTGCCAACGTCAAGGCAGACCCCCCTAGGTGGGTCCTAACTCTAACCATTCACCTTGCTTCCTTGAGCCTCTGGCAAAAATCTCTACTGAGACATCCCATGTGTTCTCTATTAAGGGTTAATAATGTATAGGGGTGTATATAAAAAAATACCCCTTTCTGTCTCAGTAGAGATTTTTGCCAGAGGCTCAAGGAAGCAAGGCGAATGGTTAGAGTTAGGACCCACCTAGGGGGGTCTGCCTTGACGTTGGCAGGTGGGCTCATCCTCTCATGGCCATTGGAGGTAACTAAAAAAAACTCCATTTGTTTAAAAATACATAGGGATTAAGGAGAGAGCTCAGGTAACTTGTTTTTCTTTGGTTTTTATAACTTTATATGGACACCTACAGGCTCCATGTATTAAAAGTAAAAGTAATAAAAGCACAAATACACAGAAGGGTACTTCATGTTTTCTCTAGTTTTAAAATACATGCTAGTGTACGAGGTTATTAAAGTCCAATTTAAAAGGACACTATAGTCATCAAAACAACGTTAGCTTAATGAAGCAGTTTTGATGTAAAGATCCATGCCCTTGCAATCTCACTGCTCAATTCTCTGCCATTTAGGAGTTAAATCGCTTTGTTTGTATACAGCCCTAGTTACACCTCCCTGCATGTGACTTACACAGCCTTCCTAAACACTTCCTGTTAAGTGTCATCTAATGTTAACACTTCCTTTATTGCAGATTTTGTTTACATTTTGAATTTCCTATCTCCTGCTCGGTTAATAGCTTGCTAGACCGTGTAGGAGCCCCTTTGTGTGATTAAAGTTCAATTTACAGAGTAGGAGATATAAACTTTCAAAGTAAATTACATCTGATTGAAAATAAAACCTTTTTTTTTTCATGCAGGCTGTGTCAGTCACAGCCAGGGGAGGTGTAGCTATGGCTGCATAAACAGAAACAAAAGTGATTTAACTCCTAAATGGCAGAGAATTAAACAGTGAGCCTTCTATACACCAAAACTGCTTAAATAAGCTAAAGTTGTTTTGGTGAATATAGTGTCCCTTTAACACGTAGAACTGAAGAAGAAGAAATTAAGTCTATCCCATGTTGTTCGCTGGATGCATGCTTCCAGAGAGTGAAAATGCAACACATACTGGTTTAGACTACCACTTCTATGATGATGAACCCAGATGTACCGATTGCTTAAACCAAAGAAAAACAGTCCCATATTAAAATGGTAAACAACTGTCTGATCCATCTCCTGGGATGAATGAATTCCAACTGGTTTTAGCTCAGCCTGGATAAACCCTGGATCTTACTTTTACATGCAAGACACCACTTCAGGATAAGATGAAGCTGCGGGCCTGATCTTGATACAATTACATACCAAATGGTTTATTCACTAAACACGAGTATAACCCTCATGTGTCCCTCAATAGGAAAGAATAAAAGGATCTTAACATGTATAGTTTTCAGGAAAGACGAGACAGGGGGATATGATAGAAACATTTAAATACATAAAGGGAATCAACACAGTAAAGGAGGAGAACATATTTAAAAGAAGAAAAACTACCACAACAAGAGGACATAGTCTTCAATTAGAGGGGCAAAGGTTTAAAAATAATATCAGGAAGTATTACTTTACTGAGAGGGTAGTGGATGCATGGAATAGCCTTCCAGCTGAAGTGGTAGAGGTTAACACAGTAAAGGAGTTTAAGCATGCGTGGGATAGGCATAAGGCTTTCCTAGATATAAGATAAGGACAGGGACTAATGAAAGTATTTAGAAAATTGGGCAGACTAGATGGGCCGAATGGTTCTTATCTGCCGTCACATTCTATGTTTCTATATTTCATAGATGCAAAAATTGTCTAAGGGGGTGGCCAGACTGATGGAATAAGGGAAGGACTGCAGGAAAAAGGGTCTTGTGAGCCTGGTGTGAATGTGCTTACTGACTGACTCAATGGTCAGTCCCAATTAGGAATGAACATGAGCAGATATGAGATGCCAGGAAACAAAGCTGGAACAGCAGTATAGAAACATTAAGCCATGACTGGACCATTTGCTCCAGGATGGTTGGTAGGCAGACAGTCCGTTATAATAAAGTCCTCTCTTTCCACCTGAAAGCCTGGGGTTAAAGGGACACTTTAAAGGGTTACTCCAACCATCATAATGATGGTTTGGTTGTGATGTTAAGAGTATCCTGGCTCATACCTTTGTAATGGGAAAACCATTTTGCAATGGTTTGTCTTCTTACTTGGTGTCCCACGAGGTGCCAAGGGTCTCTTCCTGCAGTTGGTGATGACATCCAGCTTCTGCAAAGCTGTAGAAGCCGGATGCTGATCCCAATCCCAACAGTCATTGAATGATGCCCTGTGCACATAAATATGCACAGTATGGTTATCAGCTAGTCTGGAACCTTTGTTCCGGGCTGGCTAATGAAGCCCCACTGACACAGCTGGAATTGGGAGTTACACTCCGTTCAGAATGTACAGAGTTTCATAGTGAAACGCTTTACATACAGACTCCAGGTACCATGACCACTTAAGCCCTAAAACTTATATAGATATATTTATATATCACATTAAAGTAAATTGGTGATCACTTTTTATTATTTCATGAAAAGATTACATGTCATATAGCCTTACTGAGTATGGTTTTGCAATAAATACATAAAAGGTAACTTTTAATTTTCTGACTTGCTCAGTGGGGTCAGTCAAATATAACCCTCTTTGGTCAGAAGTACCACTTATCTCCTAAGAACATGCACAATGTGGAGATCTGGGACTGACTGTTTGTTGTTTTCGGATGCTCAGCACTTGCACACACCAGGTTTATATACTTAGACTGTACCTCTAATTAAGAGGTACAGTCTCAGTTTTAGGCAAATCCCTCTGTCCCTCTTTTCTAGGAGCTCCATACTGAGTGTATAACAGAGCTCCACAGCAATAACACTCCCAGTAATGTGTCTGAGTGTATAACAGAGCTCCACAGCAATAATACTCCCAGTAATGTGTCTGAGTGTATCACAGAGCTCCACAGCAATAATACTCCCAGTAATGTGTCTGTGTGTATAACAGAGCTCCACAGCAATAACACTCCCAGTAATGTGTCTTTAAACTGCAATAAATGTGTTTAGAAATCAGTCTTTGTAAATAAGATACATTGTTACAGTTCTAAATTACATAATTACATTTTAGTTTTATAAATGGTTATTAGTAAGTCACAAACACATTTTAAAAGTGCCCCTCTTAGTTTGTTTTAAATGTTGGGAGATTTGGGTTTTGGTTACCTGCACTTCTGACCAAAGAGGACTTAAAGATGGCTGCCCCCAATTGCAATTGATGAGATGTACTGCAAAGATGAATTAAAGGAGCACTATAGTGCCAGGAAAACAAACTCATTTCCTGGCACTGTAGGGTCATTAGGTCCCCCCCACCCTCAGGGCCCCCCTCCCGCTGGGCTGAATGGGTTAAAACCCCTTCAGCCACTTGCCTTTCATCAGCACCGGGCTCCCTCTGTGCTGGGAAACTCTCCACCCCCTGCCGATGTCAGATCCGAATGCGCGACAAGAGCCGTGCATGCATTCAAACAGCCCATATGAAAGCATTATTCAATACTTTCCTATGGACAGCAGCGTCTTCTCACTCAGTGGCGTACATACCAGGGTCGCAGGGGTCGCGGCTGCGACCCAGGTATGTACCCACAGGGCCAGCCTCTTCTGCTGGGGGGCCCAGGAGCCGGCCACCTCCGGGCCCCCCGAGGCTGGCCCTGCTGTCACCCGGCTGGCTGGCTGGCGGGCGCGCGAGGGAGCACTGTCCCCTGGGTGCTCCCTCTTCAGCTCCCTCGCGCACCGCGTACTGATGCCGGAGCCGGAAGATGACGTCATCTTCTGGCTCCGGCATCAGTACGCGGCGCGCGAGGGAGCTGAAGAGGGAGCACCCAGGGGACAGTGCTCCCTCGCGCGCCCGCCAGCCAGCCGGGTGACAGCCTGGCCAGCAACACCACTGGACCCCAGGGAATCCCCCCAGCTCTCCCACAGGTAAGGAGGCTGGGGGGATTAAAAAAAAAAAAAAACGTTTGAGTGTGTTAGTGTTAGTGAGTGTGTGTGTTAGTGTTAGTGAGTGTGTGTGTTAGTGTTAGTGAGTGTGTGTGTGTGTTAGTGTTAGTGAGTGTGTGTGTGTGTTAGTGTTAGTGAGTGTGTGTGTGTGTTAGTGTTAGTGAGTGTGTGTGTTAGTGAGTGTGTGTTAGTGAGTGTGAGTGTGTGTGTTAGTGAGTGTGTGTGTTAGTGAGTGTGTGTGTTAGTGAGTGTGTGTGTGTTAGTGTTAGTGAGTGTGAGTGTGTGTGTTAGTGAGTGTGAGTGTGTGTGTTAGTGAGTGTGTGTGTTAGTGTTAGTGAGTGTGTGTGTTAGTGTTAGTGAGTGTGTGTGTGTTAGTGTTAGTGAGTGTGTGTGTTAGTGTTAGTGAGTGTGTTAGTGAGTGTGTTAGTGAGTGTGTTAGTGAGTGTGTTAGTGAGTGTGTTAGTGAGTGTGTGTGTTAGTGTTAGTGAGTGTGTGTGTTAGTGTTAGTGAGTGTGTGTGTTAGTGAGTGTGTGCGTGTTAGTGTGTGTGTTAGTGTGTGTGTTAGTGTGTGTGTTAGTGAGTGTGTTAGTGTTAGTGAGTGTGTTAGTGTTAGTGAGTGTGTTAGTGTTAGTGAGTGTGTTAGTGAGTGTGTTAGTTAGTGTTAGAGTGTGTGTGTGTGTGTTAGTGTGTATGTCTGTTACTGAGTATGTTTGTGTGCGTCTGTCACTGAGTGTGTGTCTGTCAGTAAATGTGTGCGTCTGTTCATGAGAGTGTGTGTGTGTGTGTCTTAAGCACTTACCTTTCTCCAGCGCCGGACTCCCTTAACGCTGGGGATCTCTCCGTCCCCATCCGCCTCTCAGCTCCGAATGCACATGCGTGGCAAGAGCCGAGCGCATTCAAACCGCCCATAGGAAAGCATTACTCAATGCTTTCCTATGGACGTTCAGCGTCTTCTCACTGTGATTTTCACAGTGTGAATCGCAGAAAATCCTCTAGCGGCTGTCAATGAGACAGCCACTAGAGGCTGGATTAACCCTCAGTGAAACATAGCAGTTTCTATGAAACTGCTATGTTTTCAGCTGCAGGGTTAAAACTAGAGAGACCTGGCACCCAGACCACTTCATTGAGCTGATGTGATCTGGGTGTCTGTAGTGGTCCTTTAAGTGTATGTGTTTATGCATGCACTGGCATACATACCGAGGTCGCACGGGTCGCAGCCCTGCAACTCCTGCGACCAGGTGCCCGCCGCCATGTGTTGTGGCCCCAGCCTGCGCAGAGTAAGCGCTCGCGCGGGGGGGGCCCGGATCAGTTTTCGCACCGGGGCCCCATGGGTTGTGTGTACGCCACTGTTCTCACTATAATTCTCGCAGTGAGAATTGCCTCTAGCGGCTGTCAGTGAGACAGACACTAGAGGCTGGATTAACCCTCAGTGTAAACATGGCAGTTTCTCTGAAACTGCTGTTTTCAGCTGCAGGGTTAAAACTAGAGGGACCTGGCACCCAGACCACTTCATTGAGCTGGGTGCCCATAGTGGTACTTTAACTTATAAGTATGCATTGCAGAATAATATACAGAGGCTATAATACATGTGATCTTTTATTTTTACTAGTAATACAAATAATGACGGTTTTCTTTAATGGTAAACTAATGAACATGGCAGTGCCCCACTAATGCCCTCTTAACCCCTTAGGGACACATGACATGTGTGACATGTCATGATTCCCTTTTATTCAAGAAGTTTGGTCCTTAAGGGGTTAAACCAATAACTTTTAATGCTATATTCTCAATTACAATTTATTTTTTTCATTAGTCTGCAATTTATTACTTTGCAGGGAGTGTTAGCGTTTTAGTATCGCAACGTCTGGTTACAGCAATGATCTCATTCAAACCTCGCTGATGAAGCAAATTGTACAGCTCATCTCATTCTGATGAGTCAACGGAAAGAGGAGTGCCTCTTTTCACATAAACGCAGGCCTAGTATCCTGTGCATATGATGTGGAATGGGCTTGTAAAACAGAGAGTGATAATACAAATATCATTTACATCAGTGTGGCGGAATCTGTTGCTATGGAAACCTCACATTAAAATTCAGGCCTTGCTTTAGTCATTAATCACACGGGGTGCAACAACCAGAGAAGAGGGAAGCATAGCCCATAGTGGGGCCTGACAACATACAGGGCTAATATATATACATATATACTTCATACTCCCCCACAGGGAATATTTCTTTCCCACCTGGGAACTAACTTTTTTTCAAATCTGTTGGATTACGGGAGAACGAAGAGAAGAGATTATAATAAGCAGTCCTGATTTCTGAAGCATCAGGTTTGCCGTTGCAGATACAATTTTCGCACCAAGTTGATAGTAGGAAGAAGAATGTAGCAGGGTGTTGACAAAGTGAAGATGATAGCGATTTTTTTTACTGGCAATTCATATTTCTGGTATATTTTGCAAGCATGGATTCAAATAAGCAATTTTGGTCACCCAAGCCAAGGGGTTAAATGTTTTGATATTGTTTTTGGTGTGAAACTCCCTGTTAAATGCTCTTTCTGCTTCCCTGGGTTTTAGTAACGCCTCCATAAATACACTGACAGTGCTTCTTTGTATAAAGGACAATACGCAGAGTCCTTGATACATTTCAGCACATCAACAAATCAGTCTAGCAAACTAGCCTCTGCTATGCACTAACCAAGCAACACATCGTCTCTACTGCTGTAATCCTAAAACAAACAGTTTATGGGAGATTTTAATGTGGGATTGATTTGTATTCACTCTGACTTCAGTGGAACTTCAACATTTACAGTCAAAGCGTGTGTGTTTGCATGCTGTTCTGTTATTTACAGAGGATAAGCACGGTTTCAATGGTGGTTTCTTCAAAAATAAAAAATTAACGGGGGTTGTTTGTTTACTCCAATGGACAATGCACAGGAAGTTATTCATGGGGAAGGAAATCAAACTGTCCACAACAGAAGGGCCAATAGTGCAGTTTAAATGAGCTATTTACATATGTTAATGAACGACACATTCTCAGGAAGGATAAATCCGCAAACAGGGCCGAGCTGGTAACATAAAAAGATGAGGGAAATTCAAAGCACAGGAGCCTACTTTCATAATTTGGGAAATACAAGCACAGTCTATTTTTTTTTACATTATTTTCTATGCATCTATAAAAAAAAAAAAAAAAAAAAAAAACCTCTGAGGATTTCATACCTTCCAGTTTTGGGAAGTATCAACTTATCAAACACGGGTGGAGCGTCAGGTGACCGATCTTTATGTAAAGGTGCATCAACTTATGCATGTGTGCCACAATGAGTGGAAGCCATGCAGGCCCACTCCATTCGGACTTTCCAATGCCCAAGGTGTGGATGACAATTAATTAAGAAATAGTATGATGGTTCCTCTGAAGAAAATAAATGTTAAAAAAACTGATCATCCCTGTCGATCTTAATTTATTTTATTGTTATACTGTAGTTAACAATCTTTAAATAAAAAAATAAGAAAGAAAAATAAATAAATAAAAACTACGCTCAGCTAAAGGAGTCCAAAGCTGTACATCTGATATGGATGTAGTTTTAAGAACAGATGCGTCCTTTGCTGCAAGTCAAGCAGGCAATTTAAGGACTCCCTGAATTATGATAAATGAAGGGTCATTACCTGTATAGAGTGGATTAAAGGCACACTATAGGTGCCCATACTATTTCATCTCATTGAAGTGGTCTGGGTGCACGGTCACTGTCACCTTAGCCCTCCAGCTGCAAACATTGCAGTTTTAGAGAAACTGCAATGTTTACACTGCATGGTTAAGACTGCCTCTAGTGGCTGTTTACCAGACAGCCACTAGAGGCTCTTCCTGGCCTTTCACGGACTGTGACTGTGTGGAGCAACGCTGAATGCCCTCATGCTTTACATGAGGACATCCAGTGTCTTCTTAAGCCCCAACAGAAAAGCATTGAGTCAATGCATTTCTGTGGGCAAGGCGTAATGTGGCACTTGCCGAGCAATGGGCATTATGTTCCCCAGTCAGCTGATGTTGCTGGAGGAGAAGTTGACCCAGCACTGAAGGACTTCGGAGCTGTATTCAGGTAAGTGGGGGAAAAATAAATAAAATAAAGTTATTTAACCCTTTGCTTGCCACTGAGAGATGTAAGGGAGGGGGAGGGCACAGAGACCATTTAGTGTTAGGAATACATTTTTATATTCCTAACGCTAGAGTTTTCCTTTAAAAGTTAAGGATTTACCAAATGCCTGTAAGATGCTTAACCCCTTAAGGACACATGACATGTGTGACATCTCATGAATCCCTTTTATTCCAGAAGTTTGGTCCTTAAGGGGTTAAAGCACCATAACCACTACCGCCCGCTAAGTTAGACAAGCCTAATAGCAAGATTGTCCCCAATATGGAGTCTAGCAAACCTCAAACATTTACTATATGCAGGATACACCCCTTACTTTCACCGCTATCCTAACCTACAATGTAACGGATAACTTTAATACACATGGCCATATGCGTATATAAGGGGAATTAATTTAGGTTATCTTAGCTGTAATATATGTATTAGGGGAAATTAAGACCATATCTTCGAGATGTGTTATTTATCTTGATTACAGCTGCCGAACATGGTTTCAACTGAAATAACAGCACATATAAACAAAATAAAACCTTGGGTTAAAATCAGTCTTTCCTTTATGTACACTAAATTGATGGATATATGTGAAGTGTTATGCATACATTGAACACAGGGGGTGATTAACTTGGATGAATTTGTCATGGAGCTGAGCTTTGGGGTTGTTCAAATTGGCTTCACAACCCTCAATTGGCTCAGTCGGGCTATGAACAAGTTCTCATGGGTCCGCAGCGGGATAAAGAGGGAACAGGTGCCCTCTGGTTATAGATGGATGGATAGAGTGTAATATGCATGCAGGGATTGTTTGTGTGTGTTCCTTCAATTAAAAAAAATAAAATTACAAATAAACTGCATTCACCACAAAGAAAGAAAATGAGACTTACAAAAGAGAATCAACATTGTACACGATCTTAGCTATAGTTACATGTTTTCATACAGCGATGAACAATATATTGTGGGTGATGTTACCTGTATGACCATTGTTTCTAAGGTTGAAAGATCCAGTCCCAGGAGTACTATATCCAATGGGCTCTATAGGCTGTAAGGAATCGTCGTAGGACACATTGGCTGTCTGGATGTTGACTGGAGACTGGGCTGTCCCCCCACAGTCTGGGTAGGCTTCTTTCCAGTGTTCTTGTCCTTCATGACCTGTCGTAGAACATATCAAAATCAAATGTTCTGGACAATTTAAATCTTGCACAGCATTTTAGCACATGTCACACTTTAACAGGTTTTTGTCACAGGATAAAATCAGACAAATGCACATAGGACATATATTTTAAATCACAACCACAACATACAAACTATTCAGAAATTACTCCTGTAGGATGTTTAATACCCTAAAAATTACAAATGTGGTCTTATTTAACCCCTTTCAAAGGCTAGGAGACTCAACAACAATGGATGAGTTTTACTCATTGTGTGATCTAAACGTGGTGCCGACTGCCGAGTTGTAAAAGTGACACAATCACTATGGAAACAATGGAATCAGCAGGTGAATTTTCTTTTAGTTTATGGCATACTGGTAAATGTCCCGCTTTGGCATGCATTCCAGTCCTCAAAGGGCATTCATTCTGTGGGGGGTATAGAATAGAGCAAGTGGGAGTTATTCCGCAGATCACTATTTGCATTTAAACTAAAGCCTGCTTTTGTTTTCGCTCTTATTTCTCATCAGGAAACAAGAACTAGTGTTTTACAGCAGTGTGTGAAACTGGCCCCATGCCCTTCAATAGATTTACCCCGCTCCTGACCTTCAAAATAGGAAGAAAAAAAAAAAAAACACTATACAAAGGGGATAATTGGCTGAGGGACCCCCAGTCTATTTATACAGTTGACTGCCAAAGCATGCAGCAAACTATTTCAGCAGTTCCCCTTCAAAATGATAGCTAAATAAAGATTAACCCAAAAGAAAAAGGCCCGCTCTACTACACTAAGATTATTATATATGTATAAAGCACCAACATATACTGTAGCACTGTGCATTAAAATAAAAATACATGAGGACGTATCACTATTTACTATTATCAGCAGGTAGATATTCCGGACTAGTAAAGTGGTTTGATCAAGTAATATCGTTAAATATTCACTAATCTAGGAATTGTCAGAAATTGCTGAGTGTTTGAAACTTAAGGCCAAAACACACAATTGGCAAAAAAAAAAATACAAACCATGTATTTTTCGAAGTTGGCTAATAACCCTATACATATCGTCTGTGTAGGTTGTTTAACATCTTATAGATAAATAAAATGTCAGCGCAACAATGCACACTAATTCAGACACCCTCCATCTTTATATATCTCCAGGTATGCTGACCTACTCTCACTTAATGAGTAGAATGTAACATTTATTGTGAAAGACTAGATGGCAGAATTATACCATCAGTGGTAACGAGGTTAAGTAACGAAGTGTGTGTTCATTGAATTTAGTTAGAAAGGAAGAAGAGGACACCGTGAATTGCTATTAAGCAGGTTGCTTTAAATGTTCCATTCCTCGGGACTGTCAGAGAGGTCTGGTAAGCATCAATGAGAGTAAATATCATGAATCATAACAGTAATTAGTAGAAGGTTGATTTGGCTATGAGAGGGGAGTAGGGAGAGGAGTCAATGCCATACATTGAGATATGAGATTCTAGGCATTGCATGGTGGGAACATTGAATGTATCAGGACGAGCTTTGGAGGGGTCTATGAGAAGGAGGCTAATGGGATAAGTTCAAGCTCAGTTTGTGTGTGGGTTGGGTATATGAATCCACATTGCAGGACAGACGATTAATCAGGGTTGTGGCCCTTTAAAACGCCTTAACTGGTGGTCTGCCACCTGCTCAGTACATGTACAATAAGTACTATAAATACATCATCTCTTTCAGATCCAGTATTATGTGCAGGAAGGTATACACACAACCATACTACAGGCTTACAGCAATTTAATAATTTACAAATAAAAGAAATTAACTCCATTATTCAATAACTAATTTTTCCCAATATTCCATTAAACAAGTGTCAAAGATGTTGATTTGCCATTCAATGTTTTGTACGCACACAGAGAAGAAAGCCAAGCTGTACGTTACTCCTCAGAAAACATACACGAAATATTTTGGTGGTCATTTGATCACAAGTAACTCTAGTACACTGGAGCTTGCAATATATTACAAGCAAAAGAGGACTCTGCTGTCTGCTCTTCAGGATATTTAGATGTATGACCCCCTGGATTGATAGTAATTGAGGATGGGTGTTTGTAGGTCCCCAGAGGTAAATAAAGTTAATTGGACCAGTTTGTGCAGAGACTCTAATGAGTTATACAGGAAAGATGCTGCCTGTATGGTAACTGCCTGCACCATTCAAAACAATGGTTTAGATTAAATGACCACAGATAACATTCATCACAGGCTCTCAATATAGCCATAAAAATTAACTACTTTTACTTTTTCTTTTTGTTCCTGGAAGGCTGGATTTTATAACAGGCGGCAGCCATTTTCTTACCTGGGCTCTGTGCATTCAGCTCACTAAATAGACTTTGATTCTAACCGTATTCAGTTTGATTGAATTAAATTAACAACAAATACACAACATTGTCTACAAATAATTTCTCCTGTTATTGTCATTGAGTGACAATGTTTGTGACTTCTGCGGCAGGTAACAAGAATGTGCAATCTATTAACGATTACCTTGAGTCTTTCTCAATAACAGTAAACAGAAGGATTAAAGGGACACTTCAACACCACAATCTCTATAGCCCACTGCAGTATAGCGCCAGGAGTTTCCAGGCACCCTCCCAGTGTTTGACAGCTTACCTGGGGTCCTGCAGGCACCTGCTAGGAGTTTCTGTAAGCTACACTGAGCTTGAGCTAAGCCCTGAGCATGCTCAGCCTGCACTGCAGGTATTAACTCAAAGCAGGCGCTCCCGGGGCACAGAAGGAGATAATGGCACCTGGCAGACCCAATTCTGACTACTTACCCTGGGAGGGCACTCCGCTGTCTTGGTTATGGTACTTAGTGTTCCTTTAAATGCACAGCGAGCAATATTCCTTTGTAAGTATGCTTATATTTAACAGAGTTCAAGCAAGAAAATTCCTGCAAAGGATTATCTTACCTGTGTAAGTCCAAGAGGAACCTGGAAGAAAGAAAGAAAAATAAAGTATGAGGAACTGCATTATCAAGAAAACTCATCACAAGATACTGAATAGCAGCAATGTGCGTCTTAATACTTTAAAGAATGAATCGAGCGACCAGATTGTCATTGTGAACACTGCACCCACTACAGAAACATTTTTAAATACAGCATAGTATGCCAATGCACAGTGCACACTAAAAGGGACTCTCCCTGACCCCATCCACAATGGAGATCTTATTTTTATTATTACACAGATAATACATTGAAAATAATCTGTACATGGTTGTTCCCATTTGTAGGCCATGCATTTTTATAAATGTATCCTCCCCCATCCCGACATTGGTGTCCCACATGGCAGTAACGGTGGTGCATGTGCTTTACCACCAAATACCAGATAGTGGCTCAACCCTGTTTTACCTGCACAGAGCATGGGGTTTGTGGGAGTTGTACCTGGGAATTCAAATGTTACCTTTCTACTGCAAAAAGCAGACTACAGAACTACCAAACCCCTGCTGTGCATCCTCTCCAGACAGAGCATGCTTAGGCTGAGTGAAGCATAGTGCGAGGTACAATCGAGTACAGAGTGAACGTATAGATTAAGTGTTCTTTCGCACATTGCATTAATTGTTGTGATGCTTGGAGGATTATTTTATATCAACTTGATTTCAGTATGTCTGCATACCCATAAAGTATAAGCTCACTTGCCAACATCAAAACACACACACATACGAAAAAGACGATTCTTAGAAAAATCATCCCTAAATAGTTTTAGAAGCAGCACGTAATGGTAGCATGCCTCTTAACTATCCTGCTTTCAGCCTTACGGTCCTGAATTTAGGGTTCTGCCCCACTTTACATCAGGGAACTTTCCACTGGGAAGCACAGCATGGGTACATCATTAAATGGGCTTGCACTCTGCAGTGGGCACTAGGACAGTTCAGAGAGTGCTTTAGCAGTGTTTGACGCCAAGCTCACACGCAACTTCTGTGGGTGGTCCAACCTACTTTCCGTGTTGGCCTGCTGATTTAGGGGCATCACCAGTGACTCAACTTCTGTTATTGGTGATGCCCCCTTGGGAGGTTCCCATGCCATTTCCAGCTAGGGCAAAGTGGGAGGTATGTGGTAGGCTGCTGCACTATAACATGGACAAGAGCAAATAAAACCAAATATATACATTATCCCTGCTCTCAAAGTGCCATCATAATTGCGTAGCTTAAAGGGACGCTATAGTCCCCAGAAGAACGACAACTTATTGCTGTAGCCCTTCAGGCTGTTTGCAGCGAACACAGTCTTTTCAGAGAAAATTCAGTGTTTACAGTACAACCTAGTGATAACTCCACTGGCCACTCCTCAGATGGCTGCTAGAGATGCTTCCTGGGGCAGTGCTGTACAGTGAGCAGCACTGCCATTGAGTGTCTCCACCCTCTTCATGGAGACTCTGAACTTTCCTCATAGTGATGCATTTATTCAATACATCTCTATGACTAGGAGTACATGCTGATTGGCCAGGGCTGTGTTTGACTTGTGCTGGCTCTGTCTCCGATCTGCCTCCTTGACAGTCTCAGCCAATCCTATGGGAAAGCATTGTGATTGGCTCAGATATTCACTTCTGAGGATATCAGCCAAGCAGGCAGATCAGGGGCAGAGGCAGCAGCTGCAGACTTGAATACGAAAGTGAGATTTTACTATATTTAGAGGGGCATGGGTGGGTGCTAGATGGTGGCTTTAAATCTACATGGTCAGGAATATGTGTGTGTGTTCCTGACCCTATAGTGTTCCTTTAAGTACAAAACAGTGGCGTACATACCAGGTATGTACCCACTGGGCCAGCCTCTTCTCTTGGGAGGCCCAGGAGCCGGCCACCTCAGGGCCCCCCGAGGCTGGCCCTCGTGTCACCCCACGGCCGGTCCTGTGGGTGCGCGAGGGAGCACTCTCCCCTGAGTGCTTCCTCTTCAGCTCCCTCGCGCACCGCATTGATACCGGAGCCAGAAGATGATGTCATCTTCCGGCTCAGGCATTCCCTATGCGGCGCGCGAGGGAGCTGAAGAGGAAGTGTGGTGGAATCTCGGTAAAAATAAATTTAGTAGGCCGAGATTACCACGTGGCATGTGTACGTGCATATGCTGACGTATCGATCAGTTGGTTGCACGTGGCAAGATACGATCAGTAGTGTACGGAGCATGTGCAAGAATACAGGATATAGTATTCCCCCTCCTCCATTGTGCTGGACAAGCCATGCGGTCAAACAGGAAGTTAATTCTTATTTGTGTTGATTGGTTAAGAGAATGTGCGGGTGGAGCTTAATATGGGAGGAGTTATATGCCTATATAAGGAGCCTGCACTATTGTCCGGGGCTCAGATTTTGCTGTATTTTGGTGACGCTAGTCCCTCTGAGTCCCGATCGGTGATCCAATAAAGAATCTCTTCCTTCCTGAAGAAACCTGTGTCCATCTCTCTGTGCTTGGCTTCCGTCAGTTTCTCCGGTATCATTTGGTGCATTGGCCGGGAAGCTCATCGTTCAACGGTAGCTGAGAGGCAGAGGCGTGAGACGGTCTATCTTTGCCCACGTTCTCTACGGCTGCACCCCTGAACTTCTGCGTGGACCTCCCTTCGTCTCGGCGCCACTGGTCTGTTGTCCAGGAGATCATCGGCCTCTACGTGAGAAGTGCTGGGGTGTCCCCGTCGATGAGTGTGAACTCAGGTTCAGGAACGAGGAGGTAAGACAACTGCTGTTTTAGACGGCAGGACCCGCTAGGGGTATACCGATTGTGCGGTAGGCCCAAAGGGGTTTTTGAATCTGTATCTGCCCCCTCTGTCGGAGGGAAGGAGCGAAGGCGCACCGCTCGATCGAACGCTCTTTAGTCAGACCGTTTGATTTGGTTAGTCAGGCGGGGCGCTCTGGTGTAAAATAGCCCTAGCCGGACACCGGTGTCTTGTCTAGACTAGCGTTCTAGGGTGTATATTTTGTTCGCTAGGTCGGAGGGACCGGGAGACTAAGCGGCGTCTGTGTAAATCCGGTTCGCTAGTTCTCATCCTATCTGGGCTAAGTGGGAAGGCGTGTAAATTTGGAACCCACTAGACTTTTGATAGTACGACTAAGAGGCGTCTGTGTAAATTCGGTCCTCTAGCTCGTTGTATAGTGCGACTAAGAGGCGTCTGTGTAAATTCGGTTCTCTAGCTCGCTATAATATGTGGTGATTGGGCAGTGTGGCTAACCAAAACGTATGTAGATTGTTTTTAGGTAGTCCATTCAAGGTACTGGCCAATAGTTTAGTTGGGAATTGTAAATGTGTTAGCGATTGTTTAGTAAAGTGTATATCTTGTTAGATAGCGCGAGCTCAGCCGTCTAGCGAGAGTGTTAATAGTGTGTTGCTGTATTATAGTGCACGGTACCATAACCCTGTATATTTACTGACATTGTATAATAAGTACTAATCATTGTCGTCCATTGCATGTTTAACACCATAACCACTAATAATTGTATTGTGACCTTAACTTGTGCTTTGACCTATGCTAACCGTACTGTAACCGCTATTTGTAAAAGACGATGTTACTGGGGTGTGTTATAGACGGGTAATTCATATATAGAGAATTATAGCGTGGGTGACTGTACAGTTACGCCAAAGGGCATAATATTGATTATATAGTGACTGGTGTAACAGCTGTGTGTGTACGGGAATTCCCTGAGTGTTTATTGTGTTATTGTGTACGTTTCACTTGGTAACCGTACCACGTGGTGCTGTTGCCAGAGGAAACGGGTGTGACTGTTGAATAGTACGCGTGTATAGTATTCGTTGTCGACGACGTTCCATTGTTTAATATGGGTGCGTCGCAGTCAACGATTCCGGATCCCTTAGGATGTATGGTTAAGAATTTTAAAAAGGGATTCAAAGTTTGTGATTTTGGGGTAAAGATGTCTCCTGTACGTTTGGTCACTTTGTGTACTAGGGAGTGGCCTACTTTGGTTGCGGCATGGCCGCCACGTGGCAGTTTGGATCCAACTCTGGTACAGCGCTTACACGTGGCTGTATCAGGTAGGCCTGAACTTTACGGCCAGTTTCCTTATATTGACTGTTGGAGACAGGCCGTAAATGACTCGCCAAAATGGCTCCAGACATGCCACGAGGAGCAGTGTCGCCTCATGGTAGCTAGGACTTGTTCGTCCACTAGGACTGGTGTTAGGCCCATTTTGGACACGCCCCCTGAGTCCGAGATCCCTTTGCCGCCCCCTTACTTTCCGTTAAGAAGAAGTGACGCAAACGCAGGAAGCCCTGCACCCCTCCCCTCATTACCCTCATCCACTTCCGCTTCCTCCTCCAGTACAGGATCCACCCCCCCTCGTACTAAATCTCCCCTTCCGGAACCAGAACCCACCCCCATTAGAAACGAATATCCTGACTTGGCGCCACTTCAGACTTCCGGTCAAGCTTCATCTAGCTCGGCCCGAAGTGTTCTATTTACCACCTTTTCCCAAAACCAACCTCCCACATCCCCATACCCTATCTCTCCCCGACCGGAACCCATGACTGACGCCTCTCTACGTAGCCCCATCCAAACCCGACAGTTGACTGGTGCCCAACAATTAAAGCACTATCAGATGCCTCTTCGCCTAAATCCCGGGTCAGCTTATATCGATGCCGCAGGTCAAATGGCACACGCTGACCCTGTCTTCGTATATGTCCCATTTACCACTACCGACCTTTTAAACTGGAAGACCCATAATTCCTCGTATACTGAGAAACCACAAGCCATGACTGATCTGTTCACCTCAATAGTACAGACGCATAATCCGACATGGGCTGATTGCCAGCAGTTACTAATGACTTTATTTAACAATGAGGAAAGGACAAGAATAAATCAAGCAGCCATTAAAGCATTAGAAGATAGAGCCCGTGCTTTGAACCAAGCTAATCCAGCAGCATGGGCCGCAACACACTATCCTAACACTGATCCCGATTGGAACGTAAATGGTGCTGATATGGTTCAACTCAGAGCCTATAGAGACGCTATAATTGCTGGCATGAAAGCAGGAGGAAAGAAAGCTATTAACATGTCGAAGACAGTTGAGGTGATTCAGAAAAGCGATGAAGCGCCCAGTGTCTTTTATGACCGATTATTGGAGGCGTACCGCTTGTACACCCCCTTTAATCCGGAAGACGCAGACAATTCCCGAATGGTTAACTCCGCCTTTGTCAGCCAAGCATACGGAGATATTAAGCGCAAGCTACAAAAGTTAGAAGGGTTTGCAGGTATGTCCATCACCCAACTAATGGAGGTAGCAAATAAGGTTTACATGAACAGGGATACAGAAAGTAAGAAAGAGGAAGAGCGCAAGATGCGTAAAAAGGCTGATATGCTAGCGGTAGCGATCGCAGGCGTAGATAGACGGGGCCCAGATAGAGGCGATAGTAAGTGGAATGAGGAACCTCTAAGTAGAAATCAGTGCGCTTACTGTAGGGAAGAAGGGCATTGGAGAAATGAGTGCCCGCGAAGGGAACAGTCTGAGAGAGACAGACCTAGGTCAGGTTACGGAAACTTTAGAGGCAGAGCGAGAGGTAGAGGAGGCCCCGGAGGGAGTAATGGGTATAGAGGGAGTAATGGGAACAGAGGAAGTGTTAGGGAAGATAGATATATTCCAGCAGCGCAAAGGTCCCGCGATAGAGAAGGTAGGGACTTCGTAGGATTGGCTGACACGGTCATGGAGGACTATTGATACCGACCGGGCTCCATCCCCCTTGGTCGAGCGGAGCCTATGGTCGATGTATCAATAGGGGGAAAAAGGAGTGCGTTCATGATCGACACTGGTGCTGAACATTCAGTGGTGACTAATCTAGTTGCTCCTCCATCTGGAAGGACTATTACTGTGATAGGAGCAACTGGAAGAAGTGCTGAAAGACCGGTTCTTAAAAGTCGACTCTGTACATTGGGAGGCCACGTAGTAAAACACCAATTCCTTTATATGCCTGAATGTCCAGTCCAATTGCTGGGACGTGATATGCTATCAAAATTGCAAGCGCAGATTACGTTCCTACCAAATGGAACAACATCCTTAAAGTTTAATGGACCTTCTGGTATTATGACTTTATCCGTACCAAAGGAAGAAGAGTGGCGACTTTATACAGTGTTGACTAGCCAAAACCCTAGGAGTGATGAGACATTGTTTAACATACCTGGAGTTTGGGCAGAGAACAACCCACCAGGACTGGCCCGCAATATTCCACCAATAAAAATTGAACTGAAACTTGGGGTTTATCCAGTAAGCCTAAGACAATACCATATCCCACAGAAGGCTAAGAAGAACATCCAATCCTATCTGGATAAGTTCATACGGTATGGTATCCTAAAATTCTGTACTTCCCCCTGGAACACCCCATTGCTGCCTGTTCAAAAGCCCGGTACAGATGAGTATCGACCTGTACAGGACTTAAGAGCAGTCAATGATGCGGTTGTTAGTATACATCCAGTTGTACCCAATCCATATAACCTGCTTGCTTTAATTCCGGGCGGGGCTACTTACTTCACAGTCTTAGACCTCAAAGATGCCTTCTTTTGCCTCCGAATTGCCGCAGAAAGTCAATGTATTTTCGCTTTCCAATGGGAGAACGCTGTAACAGGCTCAAAACGCCAAATGACTTGGACAAGACTGCCCCAAGGGTTTAAAAATTCACCTACCCTATTTGGTTCAGCCCTAAGTCAAGATCTACTGGATTTCGAGTCCATCCCAGGAGAGTGTGTATTGTTACAGTATGTAGATGACTTGTTGATAGCAGCAGTTACAAAAGAAATCTGTCAGCAAGCAACGCACGATCTACTACATATTCTCTGGAAGGCAGGATACAAGGTGTCCAGAAAGAAGGCTCAGTTGTGTTTGCCAACTGTCAAGTATCTGGGATTCCATATCTCTGAAGGTCAAAGAATTATGGGGCCAGAGAGAAAAGAAGCTGTCTGCCAAATACCAATACCCAAGAATAGAAGACAAGTGCGAGAATTCTTGGGGGCAGCAGGCTTCTGTAGGATATGGATTCCCAGCTATGCGATACTAGCAAAACCTTGGAACCCTGGAAGCTGAGGTTCCATCGCACGGACGAAGACTGAGGATGACGGCGAAAGATGTGCTTTTGATTGTGTTTATTTACATGTGTTTTTATATTCAGGAAGGTAGAGGTACCGACACTCCTAGCTGTGAGGTATGCATTAAGACTACGAGAACAGGTAACCATATTTCCCAAACCCTAATTTGGCATTCACAATACGAATGTAAAGGAGATGTATCGAGATGTAGATACTTAAATATAGATTATAGTGTGTGCCATTTAGGAGTAGGAGAACCTAAGTGCTTCAGTCCGGAGTATCAGCCTCGTACAATTTGGTTGACTCTCAGGAATGGAGATCCTCATGGGACCCTAATTAATAAGACAGTGTTAGAATCCGTACATTCTTCGGGTGTTCTGCTATTTGATGCGTGTAAAGCGATATCGAGTGGTAGAAAGCCGTGGAATGTATGTGGGGATCTTAGATGGGAGAGGACGTATGGGTCTAATGATAAATATATTTGTCCCAGTAGTAAAAATAAATATGTGAGTCCTAGATGCCCAAATAAAGACTATAACTTTTGTCCATATTGGTCTTGTGTGGGGTGGGCGACTTGGGGACAGACAGTAGACAAAGACATGATAGTGACTAAGTTGCCGACTAGCCCTTATTGTAAGTCTATGGAATGCAACCCAGTCCATATACTTATTAATAACCCCGACAAGTTCCTAGATAAGTATGGCAATTTATTTGGGTTTCAAATATACGGGACGGGTTTAGATCCTGGGACATTATTGTTTATAGGAATAGAGACTGATACGGTATCCTCCCAGACTCATCAAGTATATCATTCCTTTTACGAAGAGATGAGTATAGATAATAAGATCCCCCATAACGCTAAAAACCTGTTCATTGATCTAGCTGAAAGTATTGCCGGTAGTCTTAATGTTACCAACTGCTATGTGTGTGGAGGTACTAACATGGGAGACCAATGGCCTTGGGAAGCAAAGGAGGTAATGTCCGGTTCTGAGGCAGTTGACCAATTAATATCTACACAAGCCGATTATCATATGAGTGTTAGAGGTAAATCTGAGTGGAGATTAAAGACCTCCATCATAGGTTATGTTTGCATAGCAAGGAAAGGAATAATGTATAATACTTCTGTAGGAGAATTAACTTGTCTAGGGCAAAAAGCTTATGATGATGATACAAAGAATACAACTTGGTGGTCGGCTTCAAATGTCTCAGAACCATCTAACCCGTTTGCTAGATATGCCAATTTAAAGGATGTGTGGTTTGATCTATCCATCACATCAACCTGGAGAGCCCCAGCAAATTTGTACTGGATCTGTGGTAAGAAAGCCTATTCGGAGCTGCCACAGGACTGGGAAGGGGCATGTGTGTTGGGTATGCTCAAACCATCCTTCTTCTTGTTACCGATTGAAACAGGTGAGACTTTAGGTGTTAAAGTGTATGATGTGAATCATAGGAAGAAAAGGGGACCCATAGAGATAGGTACCTGGGAAGATAATGAATGGCCTCCCCAGCGTATCATAGATTATTATGGGCCAGCCACGTGGGCTGAGGATGGTACCTTTGGTTACAGAACCCCTATTTATATGCTCAACCGTATTATAAGATTACAGGCGGTGGTTGAGATTATCACAAATGAAACATCACAGGCGCTCAATCTTCTAGCGAAGCATAACACCAGGATGAGGACAGCAGTCTACCAAAATAGATTAGCCTTGGATTACCTTTTGGCAGTAGAGGGAGGTGTATGTGGGAAGTTTAACCTAAGCAATTGCTGTCTTCAAATAGACGACGAAGGGCAAGCAATAGCTGAGCTTACTAGCCATATGGTTAAACTAGCGCATGTGCCTACTCAGGTATGGAAAGGGTACAATCCAAGTAGTTGGTTTGGTAGCTGGTATGAATGGTTTGGAGGGCTTAAGGCAGTGGTAGGTGGAGTCCTACTGATTTTACTGTTGTGTCTACTCCTACCGTGTCTTATACCCTTAGTAGTTAGGTCTGTGCAAAGCCTGATAGGAAGTATAGCAGAGAGGAAGGCTGCTGCACAGATAATGGCGATATATAAGTATAAGGCTCTAGATCAAGGAGAACCAATGCAGGAAGATGAGTGTTAAAAGATTCACATCATAAGATAAGTCTGGTCTGGTTCAAGGTAACTTGCGGTGTAAGCAAACCAAGGTTAAGTGATGCCTCAAGTAATTGTAAAATATCAAGAGGCATCAAAGGGGGGAATGTGGTGGAATCTCGGTAAAAATAAATTTAGTAGGCCGAGATTACCACGTGGCATGTGTACGTGCATATGCTGACGTATCGATCAGTTGGTTGCACGTGGCAAGATACGATCAGTAGTGTACGGAGCATGTGCAAGAATACAGGATATAGTATTCCCCCTCCTCCATTGTGCTGGACAAGCCATGCGGTCAAACAGGAAGTTAATTCTTATTTGTGTTGATTGGTTAAGAGAATGTGCGGGTGGAGCTTAATATGGGAGGAGTTATATGCCTATATAAGGAGCCTGCACTATTGTCCGGGGCTCAGATTTTGCTGTATTTTGGTGACGCTAGTCCCTCTGAGTCCCGATCGGTGATCCAATAAAGAATCTCTTCCTTCCTGAAGAAACCTGTGTCCATCTCTCTGTGCTTGGCTTCCGTCAGTTTCTCCGGTATCAGAAGCACTCAGGGGAGAGTGCTCCCTCGCGCGCCGGCCAGCCTATCTGCCCGCCCAGTGACCGGCCGCCCAGGAGCCCAGCAGCACCACTGGACCCCAGGGAATCCCCTCAGCACTCCAAAAGATAAGGAGGCTGGGGGGATTAAATTTAAAAACAAAAATGTGTGAGTGTTACTGTGAGTGTTAGTGTGTGTGTTAGTGTGAGTGTGTGTGTTAGTGTGTGTGTTAGTGTGAGTGTTAGTGTGAGTGTTAGTGTGAGTGTTAGTGTGAGTGTTAGTGTGAGTGTTAGTGTGAGTGTTAGTGTGAGTGTTAGTGTGTGTGTTAGTGTGTGTGTTAGTGTGAGTGTTAGTGTGAGTGTTTGATGTCTGTTAGTGAGTGTGTGTTTGTCTGTCAGTGAGAGTGTATGTTTTGTGAGTGTGTATGTATGTCTGTCGCTGAGTGTGTCTCTGTCAGTAAATGTGTGTGTCTGATAGCTAGTGTGTATGCGTCTGTTCGTTAGAGTGTGTGTGTGTCTTCAGCACTTACCTTGCTCCAGCGCCGGACTCCCTTGGCGCTGGGGATCCCTCCGCCTCTCAGCTCCGAATGCGCATGCACGGCAAGTGCCGTGCGCGCACTCAAACCGCTCATAGGAAAGCATTACTCAATGCTTTCCTATGGACGTTCAGTGTCTTAGAATCGCGGAAGCTCCTCTAGCGGCTGTCAGTGAGACAGCCACTAGAGGCTGGATTAACCCTCAGTGAAACATAGCAGTTTCATTGAGCTGATGTGATCTGGGTGTCTGTAGTGGTCCTTTAAGTGTGTGTGCATCTGCATGCACTGGTGTACATACCGCGGTCGCAGGGGTCGCAGCCCTGCAACCCCTGCGACCAGGTGCCCACCGCCATGTGTTGCGCCCCGGCCCGCGCAGAGTAAGCCCAGGGTGGGCCTACGGATCAATTTTCGCACCGGGGTCCCATGGGTCATGTGTACGCCACTGGTACAAAACCAATGTTTAGACAGCACCAGTAAGTTCTTTATACATTGGGGCTGAATACAGAACTTGATGTGGCTGCACAAGAGTTATGGGAGTTTAAGAGCAAGGTTAATATGATGCAGCATATCTTCATTTGTGAAATAGTCCTCTAAGTTTTTTTGTATTGTGTTTTCCTTTCAGTATAATAAATTATCCAGTTTTGGAATTTTATTATTTGAGAAAAAGAATTTGTTTTCATGGTCAGATAAATGTTGAAACAGAAAACAAGAAATAAGCTATATTTTTTTGGGCTGGTAGCCAATTCTTCCAGTGAGAACATCTTTCTAATTATTTTATCTTGGAAATTGTACAGCTTTCAGGACTGTAGCTTGAATGCAATCTTCTTAAAGAGATACTATAGGATACAAAGTTGTATTCCTGGGACTATCACTCCCCTCTCCCTCAGGTAAATAAAGGGTTAAAACCCTTTATTTACTTACCTAATCCCCATGTCCCTATGGTGTGGGGCCAATGTTCCGCCACCTACAGCGTCCCGCAACGAGCAAGCTCTAATGCGCTGCAAATGGCACACACGCCTTAGACCTAGAAAAATCTGACGCTGGATGACCTCATGCAGAGTGTGAGGACGTCCAGGCGTTCGATAACGGATGAAATGTCCATGTCAATCCAGGAAGCCCTCTACTGGCTTTTTTTTGGACAGCTACTTGGCGCAGACTTAGAGCAGTTTTACATTGCAGCACTAAGGGCAATAGGGACACTGCATCCAGACCACTTCAGTGAGCTGAAGTGATTTGGGTGCCTGTAGTGTCCCTTTAAAGGGACACTATAAACACCAGAACAACTACAGCTTAATGTAGTTGTTCTGGAGAGTAGAATAGCTCCCTTCAAGCATTTTCATGTAAACACTGCCTTTTCTGAGAAAAGGCAGTGTTTACATTGCCCCTAGGGACACCTCCAAGTGGCCACTCCTTAGATGACCACTGGAGGGGCTTCCTGGCTCAGGGCTGCACAGTAAGCAGCCCTGCTGTTCAGCGTCCCCACGCTCTGCATGGAGACGCTGAATTTTCCTCATAGAGATGCATTGATTCAATGCAGCTCTATGAGGAGGTCCTGATTGGCCAAAACGGCATTTGGTCAAACTCCCGTGCCGATTTTAGCCAATCCAATGCTTTCCCTGTGGGAAAGCATTGGATTGGCTAAAAAGCGGCTATTTCGATTATGTCACAAGGGGGACGGAGCAAAATAAAGTGAGTTTTAAACTTTGATAGGGGGGCAAGCAACCTAAATGGTGGGTTTAGCACTATAGGGTCAGGAATACATGTTTGTGTTCCTGAACCTATAGTGATCTTTTAAGCTGAATGGAATGCTATAAATGAATGTGTCAGTGTATTTATTAATGTGTCAAAATTGAGAGCTGTTTATTAAAGCTTAAAATATCTCAGGGACTTATACGTGTACACTGGGACTGGTGCTAGTATGGGACCAAAGAGCACTGGTCCATAATATAGGATAATATATAAAAGAGTAGCTGTGCCAAGTCTCGGATTACTTTGAACTTTATTTTTTTTTGGGTGCTCACATCTGCATGTTGGAAAACCGCTCCCATATCCAAACAAATCGTAGGAATTCTGTTGGTCAGCTTACTACTATGCGTATATTCTTTTATAGTAAGTATATTCTATTTTTTGAGTAGAGTATCTTTTTTATTAATTTAAACAGAAGGAAACAAAAAAAATGAAGTCACTCAAACCACAACAAAGTGGGTGAGTAAAAGCTGGATAGTAGGTAAGTATCTTGTTTAAATAACTGTTAAGTTTAGTTGGACCAGCACTAAATGTACATATACATACACACACACACACACACACATCTCAAAGCTAGAAACAAAGTAAGAAACTGACTTGCCTTATAAGGCTTCTCCACTAACTCATAATGGGAGCATAGGGTCATCCAGTAAATTGCTTAAACTAATGGTAGCTTTTTAAGACTGCTTGTTTTAGCCCAGGATTTGTCCTGACCCCAATCTAGATTAACGTAAATATACCAGAGTGAGAGTAAATACCTTATTGGTGGGGTGTCCGAGGCCAATAGACACAATATCTAAGGAGTAATATAGAGTCCTAACAAAGGTTAATTGGAAGGTTTGTAGGACAGCAAAATAAAAAGCCTCTCTACCTGGTAAGCTAGCTAGATAGTTAGCAGAGACAGAATAAAAAAAAGAGCGAGAGAATAATTCAATCAGTGAAAACGCTGCATGTCTATATTAAATAGACATCCCAAGTGCATATGTAATAGGTGCCCGTACCTCTTACATTATGAGTTAGTGGAGAAGCCTTATAAGGCTAGACACATGTGTGCATATATGTACATTTAGCTAAACGTAACAGTTATTTAAATAAGATACTTACCTACGATCCAGCTTTTACTCACCCACTTTGTGGTGGTTTGAGTGACTTCAACTTTTTTTGTTTCCTTGTATTCATATATTATAGGGTTAAGCCTTGCAGACACAGCTGGAGTGTCTTTACTGGTGCATAGATCCTAAGTGGTGTTCCCTTAGGTATCTGATTATTTGTTTGGTTTATTAATTTAAACAGAGTCGCACATGGTTTGACCATTACAAGGCCAGACGTACTGTATATCCAGAAAACAAATCCTGATGTAATGTTTGTTTTAGTTTTTTTTTTTTGTTACCAGCTTTCTTGGTCTGCACTAGTGATGTCCTGAACTGTTTGCCGAACTGTTCGCGAACTGTCCGCCGGCGAACAATAGCGTGTTCGCGTTGGGCGAACATATGCGATTTCCGGTCCGCCCCCTATTCGTCATCATTGAGTAAACTTTGGCCCGGAACCTCACAGTCAGCAGACACATTCCAGTCAATCAGCAGCAGACCCTCCCTCCCAGAATGTGTCTGCTGACTGTGAGGTTCCGGGCCAAAGTTTACTCAATGATGACGAATAGGGGGTGGACCGGAAATCGCATATGTTCGCCCAACGCGAACACGCTATTGTTCGCCGGCGGACAGTTCGCGAACAGTTCGGCGAACAGTTCGGGACATCACTAGTCTGCACATAAAACAAGGTTAGATTTTAGATTCCAAAACATGCCAAAAAAAGGCTAATAAGGGGGCAATCCCTAAAATGTGTTTTTGGACGCATGTAAGAAGCATATTTATAAGTGGAAAAATACTTTCACTGAAAACAATTATCTATTTTTACCCATTAAATGGATTCTAACTTTGATTTTTATTTATTTTTTTACAATTTATGTAGTACCGTGTTTCCCCGAAAGTAAGACATCCCCCGAAAAAAAAGCCCCAGCTTATTTTCTGGGGGTGCTTCTAATATAAGCCCTTCCCTGAAAATAAATTCTAGCCATTCGCTAATCTATGTTCCGGTGAATTTTCCCCGAACATAGATTCACAGAATTCCATTCGTGAGTAAGCTTATGTTCAGGGAAGTTTCCCCGAACATAGAAACAAAAGGTTCCATTCGCGAGTGAACTAATCTATGTTCACGGAAGTTTCCCCGAACATAGATTCGCAGTATTCTATTAGCGAGTAAGCTAATCCATTTCCCGGGAATTTTCCCCGAACATAGATTTGCAGGATTCCGTACCCTAGTGAATTGGTCTATGTTCGGGGAAATTCGCTCGAACATAGACCTGCATTCTAGCACACGTTTTCACTGAAATAAGACCTTCCCCGAAAATAAGCCCTTGTGGGTTTTTCGGGGGAAGAATTAATATAAGACCCGGGCTTATTTTCGGGGAAACAAGGTATTTTTACCTGATGCTACCTGGTTTTCTATGCTCCGTATTCCTAAATAAAATCTGCTAAAAATGATCTGTTAGCCTGAAGATTACTTTTCGTTGTTCACTGTGGAAGAGGTTGATGTGTCCATAAACCATTGAATGTGTCGAACCTTTCAGTAGTATACTACTGGCCAAGAGGTAGAAGTTATATATTCATTAGCTCTGAAGAAAGCATCACACTGAAAACATAAACTGGCCTCGCTCCATGATAAAACTCACTGCCATTTACCAAATCTAAGGCAAGCAGCAGCTGGCAATACCATCCACTTTGTTTGGCACATAACTAAAGAGGTTTTAAACCAAACTGGAAAATGTATTCTGAAAGAGAAAAATAAAAACCAAAGTTGTAAATTTTTCCAACGTTTCTATTTTGGTGAATATTTAGCGGTTTGATTTTAATCTCAACGTTAGTGAATAAAACCCTAGGAATTTCAGCTTGGGCTGGAAATGAAAACGCATGGATGACTGAATTGTACATTAATAAAAGTGTACTATTTCCAGGACCAAGATATTAGGGGTTTATCAAAGATTTTAAATCACAAACAAATAATAATGAAATTAGTAAAATAAGAGGGGATGGGGGACATTATTATGTCAAGCTGGGAACTCTGGGACAGTTTGATTTCTCTAGTTTCTGTGCCCAAAGAGAACTTCTCAAAGTCTGACTTGAGATAGGCCGATGATGCACTTCTTTCAGGCTTGTGGCATGTTAAAGACCTGACAAGTTATGGGAGTCCTGACACAACATACATCACAGATAACTAAAAGGCCTCTGCTGCTACAGCAAATATGCATTGCAAGCTCATCTCCCCTATGGCTCAAAAATGTAACCGGGTGAGTGCATGCAGGAGTCAGGAGACTGCAGAGAGATAAAGGAGAGACAAAATAAAAATAGAAAACGGAAGATTACAGCAATTTTCAGCAGCATGCAGAGAAATAAATGTAAACTGCAAATGTTTTTACATTTTAGTTTACGAGGAGAGTTCCTCCAAATGAAAAAAAAAATAGAAGACAGAAGACCACAGCAACTTACACTTACTAACCGTAGAAAAACATTAGAACTGTAAATTGGAATCCAGCAGATCTTTTATGATTTGTAAAAATTAAAAATGGCTATGTGGGGGGCGGGGCCTGACGTCACGCTGGAAGGAAGCACAGTGCATCGGCTCCTTAGCAATTTTTCTCAAAAATAAATTAAACTACCTTTTCAAGCAGACTTTTGACTCTGAGTGAAGCTAATCAGAGGGGAAACTCTTAAAGACATTTCTCTGTGAAAAATCATCATCAATCCTCCTTTCAGAATGTAAGTGAAGCCAAATACAGGTAGTGCCAAAGAGAACAAATGAGATAAGAGGTTAAGAAGATCTCCAAAGACACAATGAAAATGCTATAAAAATATTCCTTGATATAATCAACTGATAAAAAAGACTAAACAATACCAGGTAGCAAGACACAGTCTAAAAGTAATATTCCATCTTTGTAAAGTGCTTGTGGGACAACTTCGGTCAGTAGCAGCATGGGAAAGAACACAAACAGGGGGAGACCAATAGTGCAAATTATACTATACTGGGTAACACACTACACTAAGGTCTAAAGTGCCAACTCACATTCGGAAGAGCTATGACCAGCTCTGGATAAAACAGCATGCAGTGTTATTATATCCCCACTTGCAGGATATTATTAGATGGAGCAGACTAATCGCTCTCTGTATTAGGCGTGGGCGGTATAATCCCCACCTAGGATTCTTTGTGCGGTCTTCAGTAGGAGTGTCTGAAAATCAGTGTAGGGTACCAGGTAAAAAATAAAAATAAATAGACAAAAAAAAAATAGAAAAACTAAAAAGTATATGGCAGAGCAAAATAGTGTAGCCAAAAATACCGTACTAAGATATAGAATAAAACCACAACGCGTTTCACCCTCTTGGGGCCTTTTAAAGGGGATAATCCACTAATATTCGGGTTGAAAGAATTTTGTTAAACCAGAGGATGAGGAGAATGTTAAGTTCCTCTGTCTTTAGAGAAGGAAGTAGTCATTGTAAAATGGTAGATTTATTAGTCAAAAGGCAATTCTAAAAAAACTCCACTAATATCCCAAAGATATTTTTCTTCTTGGCAAGTAAATAAAAGTATCTAAACATGACAAGTAGTGCACCTTATAAAATTGTTCAACAGCTTGAAGAATGATATGAGAATGTGTTTTTTAAAAAGTTCACCAGATGGGCAGAAATACAGGTGATCTCCATGGACCCAGTCTAATGTGAGATTGAGGCAATAAGAGACCTAGTACCTACATGAGGGTATCAACCATTGCTATATAACCAGTTTTTTCAATAGGGGAAGGAAACACAGCATGTAAGCCTCCACTATATCACTACCAAACCCATTAAAAAGAGAGAGCACTATCTCACATATGCTATGCTGCCAAGCTATTTTTGACTCCTACCAGCATCTAAAATTTCTCCTGTCACCCCTTGACATTTTAGGTAAAATTAGAGTCTTGAATCCAACTACAGAGAGATTTGAAATTCTTAGCTCAACTAAGAAGATTAAAAAGTAAATGCATTAAAAATACTTTTTTTTTCCTCTTTATTTTCTACAATTACTGAACACAAACTATACCCTCCCCTTGGCCCCTGGATGCACAATTTGTTTAGAAGTGAACTGCTCTCTGTTAAGTTGTCCTAATTACTGTACAAAGGCCAACAGAGGCCTTAATACACAAACCGGGATAATTATTATGAGTAAGATCCCCGGACAGATAGAAATGCAGAGCTTACAATTTTTCCATGGAAACGGTAATGATCTTTTTTTTATAAAGTCTTTTAAAGAGGACTATCACCAGATTTAATTATGGACTTTGGAATGGAATATGGAGATTTTTTTTTGGTTTTTACTACCACAAAAAAAATATATGTAAACACATTTTTTAAGGTTTACTTTCACTTATTTCGTTCACTACTCACACAACCTCTACAAAAATGAATAGTTAAAACGTTTGCTCTGCATTGGACACAGTAAGTGATTTTTCTATATAATACAATGGAAGACTGCTTTCTTTTGGAGCAATGCATATGATCTGAGCACTAAGAGGTTCATAAGTTATAGAAATGCCAATAAATAGTTTTTTGGGTTGTTTTTTTTTTTTTTTTTTTTAATAGATCTCAGAGACCCATTATTGAGCAGCCCCGGGACTCACCATTTTAATGGATAATGAAGGGGATTAGTTGGCCATTTGGGAGGTTACTTTTGAAAATAAACGTATAAAAAAAATACTTTATTTATTTTTAATACTGTGTGTTCCCTTGGGAACCCAAATAAAATGTTTTATTAACCTACAGTTTTAAAATTTGAGATATAATTGAAAAAAATAATAATAATAAGGTCACCAAATATTGATTTATAATTTATATATAAAACAAAAATTTCCACTCACCACTAGAAAGTAAAAATTTACCTAGAGTCACTAGAATGTTAGAACAAAATTCAGAAATTATATTTTGCGGCATTTGTATCTGTGAGCTGCCTGGCATACATCAAGCTCTCCTACACAGACAGATGTTATTAGTGAACCTATCAATTATTTTGTAAAATGGATGCTAGCTCTGTGTAGATTTCAAAGCTTGGGTGAATTGGGACTTTAAGTGGTAATACATAACATATAAAGAACATAACCAGGATTCTTAAAAATTAACCAAGTCAAAACGAAATTCTGGGATCTACGCAACATCTCCGCTTGAATTTAATGCCTAGATATGATTCACTTGCCTGTGAGAATACAGTCTTTTTCTTCCCTTGAATCGGCTAACTCACTGTGTTGGCTGAGAAAATGTTTAGGATTTGTGGAACTTCAAGTGCTCTAATAATTCTAGTTTACTAGTTGTGATCATAAGAGAGTAAAGGAAGTTATCTAGAGACGTTTAGTTAGCATATTTACTAAATGACTTACTACAAAGTAAATTGCTTTAAATTGACATTGATGCTTGGGCATCATGGAAAAATATAAACAAAAGTTGACAGCAAGACAAAGTTACTAGTCATGCGAATGTAGGCGATATTACAAAAATGTATTGAGAAAGAGAGAACGAGAAGAAGGGGTAAAAAAAAAGAAATACAATGAATGATAAGCATGTATTAAAGTTCAGGGTTTGTAAAAGTAACCCTTTATCTAGTTCCTATGGGAAACAGATGATACTGTTGGGACTTGACCTTGATGAGTGGGGGGTTACAAAGTCACAAATAAATAGTGCAGGGAATATTCGTGGTATGTTTATACATTAATGGCAAATTAACTTAGTAATAAAGTTACATACTAACCTCTTTTTTGCCTAGCACGCTGGAAGCTCTTCGTGGAGAAAAAAAGGGTTAATATGCACAAATCTCATATTTTTCTAGGTGTTTTTTGCATCAAAAGTAAGCAAGCTTAGAAGGACAGAGATACTACGAACTGAAAAATACATGTAAAATCAGTAGGTACACCTCCCTTCTCATATACTTACTTTCAACCATGGTCTGGCAGGCAGTTAGGATGAGAATAGAACATTGCAGAATTCTATGGACCCAGCAGGTGCTGTGGAAAGACATATCCTCTGCAGTCCCAGTGTCAAATGAAGGATAACTTTCCTGTAGTATTTTCCTGCTCAGTCTCTGCAGTGCTGACACACTGATCTGGCTCTGTGCTAGTGGGAAGTTATGGTCCAGCTTCCCCCCTCCACCTCCAAAAGTCTTGTAATGAGCTTTCAGCATCACTCAGCACTTTTCAAGGTGGTCCTAAAAGAGGGGGCCGGGCCTTCTGACAGCAAATAGGCTTAGGAGTTCTAGACACAGCATGCTATGCTCTTATCATTTCAAATGCGAGATCCAGTGTTACAATTGTGTGAATTCTGCCAAATCCTGGGAAATTTCACAAACACTGTAGGAAGGCAAATAGGTGCCTCTGCTATTCAATTCGGCTTCATTAGCTTGTCGGGGCCCTTGAATGGCATTTGGGCACCCCATCCCCACAGCCATTGTTAATGAAGCTTAGTCCATAAATATTTGGACACCAGCATGCATTAAGCCATTTCCTTCCTCTGTATTCTAGTACGTTTGATTTTAGATTAAACAAGGACAAAGAGGATAAAGTGCAAAGGATGAGCTTTAATTTAATTACTATGGAGGACAGTCACTAGAGTTGTCTTAACTCTACCTGGTAAACATCACAGTTTACATTGCAGGGTTAAGGGGAGTGGGGCACAGGTGCAGGGTTAAGGGGACAGGTGCCTATAGTGTCCCTTTAAGACCATTTCCCTGTAGTACCCTAATATTGGTGGGTCCTACACTAATTGTAACTAATTTGGTGTCCTTGGGTACAACACCTAATGATATAGGTCTGCCTACCTCAACACCCAACAGCTCAAATATGCTTCAGATCAATGAACACAGTTAAATTTGACACATTATACCCATATCAAATCTCACAGTTAGGAAAGGTTCCGTGTCTTGCCAATATGGGACTCCACATAATATTTTTAGAGAAGGCTTTCAAATAATTTTACATTTTGAATAATTTGATTAGTTTGATATATGAATTTAAAAAAATAGACCAAAAAAATGTAAATACTTAATCCAGACATATTAATTTAGAAATTTGAAAAACTATTATTATTCTTTAACGTTTGTGAAGTAAGCGTACATTCCATCGTAGAACAGGAATAAGACATGCATGATACACACATAAACAGTGCAATCAAATACCACACAGAAGCTTTCTTAAATGATGATCACATTTGCCAATTTGCCTGCCTCAGACCCAAGTTTATTTTTGTATTAACCAGAATTGTCACAGAGGCAGTGAGCAACACTTATCTAAAAACAGTTGGAAATTGAACATTTTAAGGGAACGTGGTCAGTTTAGAAAAATTCCTGAATTGATCAATTCTTCCAACTTGCCTTTTATGGCCCATATTTTAAACTCCATTGAGTAAAAAAATCAAAAAAATAAAAGCAGCTGAGGCCTGGCCAAATTCAGTAATAATTGGAATTATAATGACGCAGTAATGCTTGGAACACAGAGCTATGGTGTGTCAGGTAGCTATTCTGCTGTCTAACACGTCACACAGTCATAAAAACATCACATGAAGCAACTTCACCCAATGCCCTGCAGAGCAATCTAAGCAAGCAGAGGGACATAGATATTAGTGGTCCTTAATGCTAGACCGGGGTAGGCACTCTTACAGCCATTATGATAGCAAAGAGTCAGGGGAGATGTAGTCCATAACATCTTGAGTGACGAGGGTTGCCTACTCCTGCGCTAGACCATTAGAAGATGACAAATGGCATCAGACTTCCTTTCTCACAAAACAGTAATTGGAGGAAGCAAATGTATTGGATGCATGAATATCAAGTGTGACTGGACATGGCTTCAAATGGGCATCTACCAAAAAGGAGTACTTTGTAGTTTTACCTTATGTGGGGACCATACTTCAGGCCCTCTAAGGGTTTCAAATGATCATTAAATGCATATAAAGCAGATCTAATTTGGGGATCTTTATTTGTGGTGTGGTTTATAGAATGTGTCAGCAACCTTGATCAACCCGAGTCTACAACAGTCTCAGAATTTAACAAAGAAAGCTGCCCAATGCAGAATATGGTAAGACTAGTCAATAAACCACCACAATCGCTATAAAACCTCAGAACACACTAAGCCTGCACTACATTATAACTAAACTATCAGTCTTTGTTAAGGGAACACTATAGTGTCAGGAATAGAACCATGTATTCCTGACACAATAGCCCTGGTATGGCTATTTAGGACCCAAATCCTAATGTGCTGAAAAGGTGGGTTTATTCATCTTTTTTCCCATGCCACGCCAGTCTCCCCACAGCTGGCTCCTCCTCTATGGCTGAGATCAAATATGATGATCTCAGAAAATCCATTGCTTTCCCGTAGAAAAGCATTGGGAGGCTATAAAGCACGCTGCTACCTTTCAGCTTGGGCCTCCTGGTCTACTTGGTGCGTGGAACAGGACTCCGATCCATTTACAGCACCTATTCCCATGATTCTCAATTTCCTTTCCTCCTTGTTTTCGTCGGGTCACTCCTACCGTTCAGTTAATGTTGTTCGCTCCGCGATTTCAGTGGCCCACACCCCCGTCGGGGACCTCCCGGTCGGCAAAGACCCTCTCGTCTGCAGCCTGCTCCGTGGTATGCGGCTCTGCCGCCCTCCGGCCCCCAGGTACTCTCACCTATGGGATGTTGGGCTTGTTCATTTTTCAGGGTTTGGCTCCCTAACGACCGTCTCTCCCTGCGCCAATTATCAGCTAAGTGCGCTTTTCTGCTTTGTCTCGTGTCCTTTCGACGGGCATCGGACTTCGAGGTATCGGACGACATCGACGCCTTCGAGATTGCCCCAGAGGGGGTCACATTCCACGTTTCCCGTCGGTATTCTACCCCTTTTTCCCCGATGACCCGCAGCTCTGCGTCGTGTCCACCCTTCGCAGATACGTTTCGGTTACCTCCTCACTCCGGAACTCGGCGTTGGGCCAACTCCTAGTCTCCTTTGTTCGCCCCCACGCGCCGGTCTCGGTCACCACACTGGCCCGATTGATTCGCTGGATCCTCTCGCTCGCAGGTATAGACCCTGCTTTCGGCGCCCACTCTGTTCGCGGGGCGACTGCTTCCTCAGCCTTCCTTGCGGGTGCGTCCCTGTCAGACATCCTCCGAGCGGCGGATTGGTCTCGGGAATCCACTTTCCGTACCTTTTATTTTCGCACTCCCCCTTCTGCTGGGACATCTCTCCTTCAGCGTTAAAATTGCAAAATAGGAAGCCTCCTGTCATGTTATAAAATTGAAGATTATGCTAGCTTTAGTGTACTAATAATCTTAATTTTAATAAGGACAGGAGGCGAGTATTTTCCCTCCCTTTGGTTCCCTACCCTGACTCCTCGGGGGAGTGGATCTTAAGGTGACGGATGTTTCGTTCTGCTTGTTAGTGGTTTCTCCTTTCTTTGGGGTATATGCTGTTTCTATCCCATATCTCATTCCAGAACTAGGTCTTGGGCAGCCAGGTTGCATTGCATCACTAACTTACACATAACATGTATTTCATCCTACATCACACACACTAACCGTGTATCTACTCACTTATGTTGACACACTCTGATATGGCTCTCATGCGTGACCAGTTATGGTTCAGTACCTAACCTATTTTATACTCTCCTTTCAGTGTAATCCTCTTCAGGACCTCCACTGGTCGTTGGTTCGGTTACCCTCACGACTCCGCTTGCTGGGATAAAGGCTTTGTTTCATCTTCTCCCGATCTCGTTTACCAGGAGTCTCCTCAAGTTTTGCTCGCCAGAGACCGTTGTTGACAGTTTTGTTGTTTTTTTCTGGTCGTTTTGAGCTCAGTCTGGACTTGGATGTCCCTTCAAGAAAGAGGAAGTGTACAGGCAGCATGACCCTTATATACAGGGGCGTACCTAGAGCATTTGGCACCCGGGGCGGGTCCCCCCCCCCCCAACTTTAAATGTAAAAAACAACCAAACATTTTTTAATGTATTTAGCACTGAGCAGTGTTTGTGTGTGAATGTATGCATGTTTTTGTATGGAGTATGAGTGAGTGAATGTAGGGGTGTGTGTGTTTGTATGTAGTGTTGGTGTTTGAATGCAAGCATGCATTTGTGTGTTGTGTGTTATTTGAATGCAGTGATGTGGTTATATATAATGGTATGGTTTGTATGTAGTGTTGACGTTGAAATGTATTGAGTGTATTTGTGTGTAGTGTTGGCGAGATTTTGAGATGTCTGCACATATACACATACACGGACATACACACATGCAGATACATATACACACACGCAGAAACACTGTGCTCTGCATGCTGGCATCTGACACATTCGCATATAATTCACTTAGCCACCCAGATTTCTTGTTGTGGGCTGGCTGACACCTCTTAACTTTGATCATTGTTTAGCAGATAACTTCCCTATTTGCTATCCTTATGTGAGCTTGCCATATTTAAAGGACACCAAATAAGGGAACTATCTGCTAAACAGAACCCTCATTTGGTATCTTTAAATATTGAAATCTCGCATACGGGCACCAATTCAGGGAATTATCTACTAAACAGCTAAAGGATCAAAATTAAAAACGCCCTTTTCTTATTTTCAGTTGTTTAGTAGATATATCCCTTATTTGTTATCCTTATATTAGATTGCAATATTTAAGGACACCAAATAAGGGAGCTATCTACTAAACACATACACAGAGATACACACAATCACACACACAATCACAGATATACACAAACACAATCCAGACCCCCACACATACAATCACAGACACACAATCATTACATACATACACACATTTAATAAATAAGAGGTCCACCCAGCCTCCCTACCTTGCTCTAGAAGGGCTGGAGTGGATCCTCAGTCCCTGCTCGTCAGTGGTTGCTGTTGGGATCTCTGTGCTCTTCCTGCACAGGCCCCTAGCACACCCTGTAATGACGCTGAGGCCGCGATGACACCATATCCCGGCTGCCGTCTCACACACAGTCAGACAGTCAAACACACAGTCACAGGCAGACAGTCACACACGCGCACGCAATCCCAGGCAGATAGTCACACATACACACACAGTCACACACACACACACAATCCCAGGCAGACAGTCACACACACACCATCACAGGTAGACAATCACACATACACACACAGTCACACAATCACACATACTCACACATACAGTCACAGAGTCACACATACACACACAGTCACAGACCGTCACACATACACAGTCACAGACAGTCACACACACACACAGTCACAGACAGTCACACACACTCACAGTCACAGACAGTCACACACACTCACAGGCAGACGGTCTTACACACACACACACACACACACACACAGGCAGACAATCACACATACACACACAGTCACAGACAGTCACACACACACCATCACAGGCAGACACACACACACAGTCACAGACAGTCACACACACACAGTCACAGGCAGACACACACACACACAGTCACACACACACCATCACAGGCAGACAGTCTCTCACACACACACACACACAGGCACAGACAGTCACCAAATAAGGGAGCTATCTACTAAACACATACACAGAGATACACACAATCACACATAATCACAGATATACACAAACACAATCATAGGCAGACAGTCACACATACACACAGTCACAGACAGTCACACACACACACATGCAGAGTCACTCAGACAATCACAGGCAGACAGTCACTCACACAGTCACAGACAGTCGCATACAGCACACACACAGTCAAAGACAGTCACACACACAGTCACACAATCACACAGGCAATCACAGGCAGACATTCACACACACACAGGCAATCACACACACACAAAGACAGTCACAATCACAGTTACACACAGCACACTCTCTCTCACTTACAGTAAGCTTGGGCTGGAGGAGGAGTGGATCCAGTCCCTGCTGTGCTGTCGTTTGGGAAGCAGGGACTCCTTCCTGCTTCCCCTCTGTGTGCAGCAGTAAGAGGCTGCATTTAGCTCTGCCCCCGCATCCGGCTTGGCTCTGCCCCCACGGCCGTTCTAGCTCCGCCCCCAACTCGCAGTGGAGGCAGATCTCCAGCTCCTGCTCCCAGCCCCTGCGTGTGAGCTGTGTCGGCTGCTCGGCGCCCCTGCTGCTATGGCAACCGGTGCAGCCACACAGCTCACTGACCCCCAAGCCTGGCCAGCCCTGGTGGCACCTCCTGCCTGATGGCACCCGGGGCGGACCGCCCCCCCCCCCCCCCCCCTTAGAACGCCACTGCTTATATATACTATGCTGCTCAGTGATTTAATATTACTCTTTACGTTTTTCTTTACTGCTGTGGAGTTTAGTAAAGAAAGTTAATGCAAAATACTCGCCTCCTGTCCTTATTAAAATTAAGATTATTAGTACACTAAAGCTAGCATAATCTTCAATTTAGGTTTGAGAAGAACAAGGTGGTCGTGCAGCCAGCAAGTGGCTGTTAATAGTGAGTGCATTTCAGAGATCTGGTGTAGAGGAATGATGTGTTTCTCAGATTATCACCTGTAACACCATAGGCAATGTTGTACATGGAAAGATACATTTATACAAGCGTGCAAATGATTCCTTATTTTATTTAAATAGTTTGCTCCATAGCACAGAGGAAGTTAACTGATAAAGATCACTTAAAACACAAGCAATGCTCGAGAAGCAAACATGTTAAAACAGATTTGTGTCAAAGTAATGTTAGTGGGAAAATAATATACATCTATTCCTTATTTGTTTGTGTAACCAAATGCATGACCAGCTGTCTATACAAGTGATTGCCAGGGGGAAAGGTCTTCACACAGTTAGCCTTTATCTGTCCTGCTGGAGCTGTGTGAACTGGAGTCTTTGTAGGTCAAAGCACTAAATTTAGACATTGTGCTTGTGTCTGCAAATGTTATCCATCACCTGGACATATAGACATTTCTGGCATCTTTGCAGTCGCACACAGATACATGCAGAAAGGCACACACACAGTTAAATGCAGACAGACACAGACACGCACACACCGTTATAGGCACACAGTCTCGCACACACACACACACCGTTAGAGGCACACAGTCTCGCGCACACACACACACACACACCGTTAGAGGCACACAGTCTCGCACACGCACACACACACACACACCGTTAGAGGCAGTCTCGCGCACGCACACACACACACACACACACACACACACACACCCCGTTAGAGGCACACAGTCTCACACACACACACACCGTTAGAGGCACACAGTCTCACACACACACACACCGTTAGAGGCACATAGTCTCACACACACACACACACACCGTTAGAGGCACATAGTCTCTCTCTCACACACCGTTAGAGGCACACAGTCTCACACACACACACACCGTTAGAGGCACACAGTCTCACACACACACACACCGTTAGAGGCACACAGTCTCACACACACACACACCGTTAGAGGCACACAGTCTCACACACACACACACCGTTAGAGGCACACAGTCTCACACACACACACACACACCGTTAGAGGCACACAGTCTCACACACACACACACCGTTAGAGGCACACAGTCTCACACACACACACACCGTTAGAGGCACACAGTCTCACACACACACACACACCGTTAGAGGCACACAGTCTCACACACACACACACACCGTTAGAGGCACACAGTCTCACACACACACACACCGTTAGAGGCACACAGTCTCACACACACACACACACACACACACACCGTTAGAGGCACACAGTCTCACACACACACACACACACACACACACCGTTAGAGGCACACAGTCTCGCACACACACACACCCCCTGTTAGAGGCACACAGTCTCACACACACACACACCCACCCACCCCGTTAGAGGCACACAGTCTCACACACACACACCGTTAGAGGCACACAGTCTCACACACACACACCGTTAGAGGCACACAGTCTCTCTCTCATACACCGTTAGAGGCACACAGTCTCTCTCTCACACACCGTTAGAGGCACACAGTCTCTCACACACACCGTTAGAGGCACACATTCTCTCACACACACACACACACACACTGTTAGAGGCACACAGTCTCTCACACACACACACTGTTAGAGGCACAAAGTCTCTCACACACACACACTGTTAGAGGCACACAGTCTCTCACACACACACACACTGTTAGAGGCACACAGTCTCTCTCACACACACACACACTGTTAGAGGCACACAGTCTCTCACACACACACACACACTGTTAGAGGCACACAGTCTCTCACACACACACACACTGTTAGAGGCACACAGTCTCTCACACACACACACACTGTTAGAGGCACACAGTCTCTCACACACACACTGTTAGAGGCACACAGTCTCTCACACACACACTGTTAGAGGCACACAGTCTCTCTCCCACACACACACTGTTAGAGGCACACAGTCTCTCTCACACACACACACTGTTAGAGGCACACAGTCTCTCTCCCACACACACACACACTGTTAGAGGCACACAGTCTCTCTCACACACACACACTGTTAGAGGCACACAGTCTCTCACACACACACACACACTGTTAGAGGCACACAGTCTCTCTCACACACACACACACACACAGTTAGAGGCACACAGTCTCACACACACACACACACACACAGTTAGAGGCACACAGTCTCACACACACACACACCGTTAGAGGCACATAGTCTCACACACACACACCGTTAGAGGCGCACAGTCTCACACACACACACCGTTAGAGGCGCACAGTCTCACACACACACACCGTTAGAGGCGCACAGTCTCACACACAGTTAGAGGCAGTCACACTTTAACAGAACATTCCTTTTTTTCCCAATACAAAATGGGTGCATTCTAAATGCTAAAATAATCTAGAGTTTGATGAAGCAAAGAACAGAGCCTGCAATAATCATTGATGTGTAATAAAGAAAGTTGCAAGGTCAGGAAGGTTTCTTCTTAAAATGAAAGCAGAACACATTCTTGCCAGACATCCAGCGCATCCAAGAGATGTATATCTATTTTGGTTCATTATTGTGCAAGTTTGCAGACAGAGGTTATTCTTCTGTTTTCTCTAGCACTACATGAAAGTGATGTTTGTGTAATACACACATGCATTGAAGCTATACAAAAAATACACACTTTGACTGTGTTCATAAACACTCAGCCCTTTTAACCTGGAAAGTACTAGTGCCTGTCCAGCTCCTGCCCACTGTCAAATGTCTGGAGCCATCACTTGTGAATCCTCCTCAGGTAGTACCTGGCATGTACCATCACCATGTCAGCCTTGAGCAATGATAATTCTATTTACATAGAGGGCCAGTGATACTTCGTCAAACAATTCAAATTACCACTCTGGCGATGAAAGGCAATCGGTTCTATAGGAGACCTGTAAAGTCACACAGTGCATCAGTGTAACAACAGTGCACTTAGGGTTAAACTCCTTTAAAGTCCGTAACCAAGTGCTAAATGAGCGCTTAGCATATGGGCAAGTCTGCTGTAGAAGTTAGTTTACAGCATTTACATGATTCCATGGGGAGGGAGAAAGGGTAAACAGACCGTGGAAAGGTAAATCCTTTGGTAAAAGTTCTGCTCAGCCAAGCACCTGAAACAAAACGAAGAAGGAACGTCTCACTCAACAGAAACCAATGGCCCAAAAACACTTATTGGGTTATTCACAACATTTTAAGTGAATTTCAAATTTAAAGTCAAAATAGCTGAACTGCAAACATTTTCAAAGTTAACTAATTTTCTGAAATGGACTATGAATCCTCACTAGGGATACAACCAGTGCTATAAAGAACATAAATAACACCTTGAGATATCACCAAACAAAAGAGAGTTAAATAATCAACTCACACAAACAATATAGGGAGAGCCTAAATGTAAACTGAATTGAATAGTCAATACGGTCATAAGATCTTAACTCTCAGGCGAAACTTGCTGGTATTCCTCCAATAAAACAAAATTAAGTGCTGGATTATTTACATAACCTCAGATTCCGTAGTGCTTCACAATATTATAAAGGGAAATTGACACAGACTATTCGACATTTTGACATAAACAATAGGTTGAGGAGGACCAAGTCCAAGCAAACTTACAATGTAGAGGATGCTTATTATACATAAAAGCCAAAACAAATGTAGTGCATGTAACTTTAAACATATAGCAGCATGCATATAACCAGTTACCTGTAACTTCATTGGAGTATCAACAAAAAGCAATAAAGAATATTTGGGCGTGCTTTCATTGTTTTTAGGTTTTCCATTTCAACAAGCCATTCAAGCTGCTTTTAACCTGTGAAATGTTCTGGAGAAAACAGTGTGGACATTGGTGCGCTGACTGCAGCCATTAGTAATGTGTTATATACTTGCTGTTATCTGTATTTTGGTCCATTTTTAAAACATTTTTTTTATAGAGATTGTATACACTCATGTAGTTTGTGATCACTGTATTATTGAATACAAGGAAGCTCTTGGGGTGATGTATATCAAGTAAATGTATTACCCTTCAAACATTCAGTGTGGACGTATGCGGGCAGCCATTTTATTCCCTATTATTTTTCATCGTGAGCTTTTCCAGGAGACTGTTTACCTGTCTAATATGTAATATTTCTGTAGTTTAAGTGTGTGCAATGACTGCAGCTTCATTTATAGCGTACAATTTACCTGTTCAATCAAGCAGAGGCCGAATGTCAGACTCCTTGTATGGGCTGTAAGCAAAATTGTATTTAAAATTAAAAATCTTTAAAAACTAAAGCAAACATTATGAGAATGCCATTTGGGTTTTTCTTATGCAATCCTTTGGTGATTCTTTTATTTGGGAATAACTTAGTATTTTTTTGTGTTTGCATAATTAATTTTATGGATCCCTTTTGGGATTTAGCTTTCTTTCAGAGTAGGATAATGATAGTTGTTGCACCGCAAAGCATCATGACAGCAGATACCATCGTGAGATGGGGGGCACTCCAGAATTCTCTAGTGCCAGGGAAACGGGTTTGTTTTCCTTGCACTAGAGAATCCCTTTAACAGTTTGTGTTGGTACATATTCTCATTGCTGAAATGATATTGATTGCCTCCCTATGGAAATCTCAGCACCCCCCTACCATTCCAACTAGCCAGTGGTGAGTGACAATTCAGCTCAAGCCGCCCTGTCGGACAATACAAGATGGTCATATAAACGAGGACTCACTATCTTCAATAGATTAGTTACAGAACTCCAGATTAGCAATCCAGTTACAATAGATACTACTTTATCTAACAGGAGTACAATCATGTGCTAAGCTTATATCCCAGTGTAACTAAACACCCATTAGTTTTGCCTACATTAGGGGATAAAAAAAAACCCAAAAAAGACAAATAAAATCTGAGAGCTTTGAAGTTGCTGTTTAGTGGATGAGTGAGTGCGCTGGATCTTGTGTGTGTGTGTGTGTGTGTGTGTGTGTGTGTGTATATATAAATATATATATATATATATATATATATATTAGTTTGTAATTTCATTATAAGTGTATTTTTATATTAATATATGTATATATAATATATATAAAAAAATCCAGCAGTAGGGGGGACTGCCTGACAGGCCGCTCTATGGCCTTGGTACATGTGCATTGGCTCTCCAGGCTGGCAGCAGTGAGTAACAGTTAGGTCTGTCTGCTAGCGTAGGACGTGAATTTGAGCACTGCCAATATTCCCATTAAACTATAGCAGAATACAAATTACTTGTATCAAAGAGCGGTTACATTTTGACAAGAGATGGAATGTTAGAATTTGCTTCCTGATTATATTCATTCATTTATTCATTCCTTGCCAATTGTTTGACAGGGAGGTTTATATTTGTATATCATTAATCTGCTTGGATACATTACCTCAATACAGAAGATAACAAAACAGTAAACCCACATTTTACGTAAAGATAAAGTAAGGCAGCAGTGAAAAAACTGCCTTTTCTCAGAAAATGTAGCATTTACAATGCTCAGCCTTGAGGGACAGGCTCTTTCACCCAGAAGTACTACAGTAACCAGAACCACTACAGCATGTCCACGCAGACAATGCAGTGTCTAGATTGCTGCACAGTAAAACCTCTAGTGATAGTCATTTCCTAGACCAGTGTCTGCATGCTCTGCATGGAGGCACTAAATGCTTCCTATAGAGATGCATTGAATTTATCACCGGGAGCCAGATGGTACTTGCAGTCCCCTCCCGCTGAATCAGGCCCCTGCGGGCCACGTGATCACTCTCACAGAGTGATCACATGGCCGCAATAGCGGACCATAGAGCCACCTGGGCTGTCAGGCAGTCCCCCTACTGCTGGAATTTTTAAAATATATTATAGATACATATATTAATATGAAAATTTAATTATAATTAAATTACACACTAATATATATATATATATATACACACACACACACACAATACACAAGATCCAGCGCACTCACTCATCCACTTAACAGCAACTTCAAAGCTCAGATTTTATTCGTTTTGTTTTTTTTAATCCTCTAACGTAGGCAAAACTAATGGGTGTTTAGTTACACTGGGACATAAGCTTAGTACATGATTGTACTCCTGTTAGATAAAGTTTTATTGTATTGTGTGTGAGTTTAAGGTGGCAAAAGGAGGTGAATGCCACCATAGTATCTATTGTAACTGGATTGCTAATCTGGAGTTCTGTAACTAATCTATTGAAGATAGGGAGTCCTCGTTTATATGAGCATCTTGCATTGTCCGACAGGGCGGCTTGAGCTACAGTTCTTCCATGGCCATGAACCAGGCTAATCCAGGATGAGGTCCTGGAATAATAGAGGGTTCTTTGTAAGCTTCACTGCTGTGTGGTGAGGTTGAAAGAAAACCTTTAGGTTAGATGGAGTCAGAGTGTCAGATGTTGTATTATGGTTGCCTGGGTAAGAATTATACGTGGCTTCTAACTAAGCGAGTTTCCTGACAAGGCTCATGATGGTTAAAGATGAGGACCTTCCATTATTGATAATCTCACAGGCAGCTATATTATCTGTATAACACTTTACTGATTTGCCCTGCCAAAAAAGCCCCCAAACTTGCACTGCTGCCACAATGGGTTAGATTTCGAAAAAGAGCTGTGCTTTGTTAAAATGATGATAACTTTAACGTCTCTTTGGGCCATATGTCCCTAAACCATTTGACTCAGGCTATGGCTGCAAATCCGTCTATATAAAATGGGGAATCGTCTGGGGGGGGGTGGGGGGGGGGGGGGGGGGGATGAACATTGTTTTCCCATTCAAGTTTGACAGAAAATTACACCACATGGTCAAATCTGCCCTAGCATGTGAGTCCAGTGTAATTGTGCTGTTATTGTTGGGTAAACCTGGCAACAGACTAAGTAATCGTGAAATAAGTGTAAAGAACTAATTTAACGACTAGAATACTAATCAACCCCCTATACTTTTCTCACCACACTGCCCCTTATTTACTACCCAGGAGACGTTATCAGGGAGCTGGAGTATCAGACACTATCACTCGGCCACACTCAATCCTTTGTCCCGGTCATTTTGTACCAGCTTCACAACTACCCAGGACAGTGCTTTTTGGAAGGAAGCATCTACCACTCAAGCCCAACAACTGCTCACTCTCCATGCCAGGATATTAGCCTCGTTAATTCACACGGGAAAGGATCTGGCCACATGGAACTTGTTTCAGTCATCCTTTCCACAACAGTCGCCTGAAACTTTGAGTCGATGGCGTTTGGACAATTTGACAGGAGTGCTGTTTCCCAGAATGGGCGCTCAGATCAGACCTTTTTAATAATATATGACATGTGGGGACACCTTGTTGTTTTATGTATGTTTTGGTGGGTATTGGGCTCTCTGTATCCGGGAGATAATTAGTTTACCGAGGCTCAACTCAATTACTTCCCACATACAGAGATGCCTGGAGAGGCTTAGTTTTTGAATAGAGACCCCATGCTCGGGGACTGTGTATAAACAAGTATACCTTTGACTAAAAATCAGTTACTGTACCCTTCATCAAGACTCGAATGTAAAATGATGTGCATCTGTCTGTCAGACAGTGTGCGCGCGCGTCTGTCTGTCAGACAGTGTGCGCGCGCGTCTGTCAGTCAGACAGTGTGCGCGCGCGTCTGTCAGTCAGACAGTGTGCGCGCGCGCGCGCCTGTCTGTCTGTCTGTCAGACAGTGTGCGCGCGCGCGCGTCTGTCTGTCTGTCTGTCAGACAGTGTGCGCGCGCGCGCGTCTGTCTGTCTGTCTGTCAGACAGTGTGCGCGCGCGCGCGTCTGTCTGTCTGTCAGACAGTGTGCGCGCGCGCGCGTCTGTCTGTCTGTCAGACAGTGTGCGCGCGCGCGCGTCTGTCTGTCTGTCAGACAGTGTGCGCGCGCGCGCGTCTGTCTGTCTGTCTGTCAGACAGTGTGCGCGCGCGCGCGTCTGTCTGTCTGTCTGTCAGACAGTGTGCGCGCGCGCGCGTCTGTCTGTCTGTCAGACAGTGTGCGCGCGCGCGCGTCTGTCTGTCTGTCAGACAGTGTGCGCGCGCGCGCGTCTGTCTGTCTGTCAGACAGTGTGCGCGCGCGCGCGTCTGTCTGTCTGTCAGACAGTGTGCGCGCGCGCGCGTCTGTCTGTCTGTCAGACAGTGTGCGCGCGCGCGCGTCTGTCTGTCTGTCAGACAGTGTGCGCGCGCGCGCGTCTGTCTGTCTGTCAGACAGTGTGCGCGCGCGCGCGTCTGTCTGTCTGTCAGACAGTGTGCGCGCGCGCGCGTCTGTCTGTCTGTCAGACAGTGTGCGCGCGCGCGCGTCTGTCTGTCTGTCAGACAGTGTGCGCGCGCGCGCGTCTGTCTGTCTGTCAGACAGTGTGCGCGCGCGCGCGTCTGTCTGTCTGTCAGACAGTGTGCGCGCGCGCGCGTCTGTCTGTCTGTCAGACAGTGTGCGCGCGCGCGCGTCTGTCTGTCTGTCAGACAGTGTGCGCGCGCGCGCGTCTGTCTGTCTGTCAGACAGTGTGCGCGCGCGCGCGTCTGTCTGTCTGTCAGACAGTGTGCGCGCGCGCGCGTCTGTCTGTCTGTCAGACAGTGTGCGCGCGCGCGCGTCTGTCTGTCAGACAGTGTGCGCGCGCGCGCGTCTGTCTGTCAGACAGTGTGCGCGCGCGCGCGCGTCTGTCTGTCAGACAGTGTGCGCGCGCGCGCGTCTGTCTGTCTGTCAGACCGTGTGCGCGCACGCGCGTCTGTCTGTCAGACAGTGTGCGCGCGCGCGCGTCTGTCTGTCAGACAGTGTGCGCGCGCGCCTGTCTGTCTGTCAGACAGTGTGCGCGCGCGCGCCTGTGTGTCAGACAGTGTCAGACAGTGTGCGCGCGCGCGCCTGTCTGTCAGACAGTGTGCGCGCCTGTCTGTCAGACAGTGTGCGCGCCTGTCTGTCAGACAGTGTGCGCGCCTGTCTGTCAGACAGTGTGCGCGCCTGTCTGTCAGACAGTGTGCGCGCCTGTCTGTCAGACAGTGTGCGCGCCTGTCTGTCAGACAGTGTGCGCGCCTGTCTGTCAGACAGTGTGCGCGCCTGTCTGTCAGACAGTGTGCGCGCCTGTCTGTCAGACATTGTGCGCGCCTGTCTGTCAGACAGTGTGCGCGCCTGTCTGTCAGACAGTGTGCGCGCCTGTCTGTCAGACAGTGTGCGCGCCTGTCTGTCAGACAGTGTGCGCGCCTGTCTGTCAGACAGTGTGCGCGCGCGCGCCTGTCTGTCAGACAGTGTGCGCGCGCGCGCCTGTCTGTCAGACAGTGTGCGCGCGCCTGTCTGTCAGACAGTGTGCGCGCGCGCCTGTCTGTCAGACAGTGTGCGCGCGCGCCTGTCTGTCAGACAGTGTGCGCGCGCGCGCCTGTCTGTCAGACAGTGTGCGCGCGCGCGCGTCTGTCTGTCAGAGAGTGTGTGCACGTCTGTCTGTCAGAGAGTGTGTGCCAGTGTGTCAGTGTTGCGATGGCCGCGGCTGGACAGTGGAGGTGCACGGAGGCACGCAACGCCAGGTCACATTCTGACGTGATGTCAAAATGCTCCACCTTCACAGGTTTTCAAGGAGTAGCAGGATTATCCGTTTGGCACAGGATGCGGACAGCGCCATTGGGGGTATACCAGATGCTGAACTCCGGAGTTGCATACTGGCAGCAGCCATGTGAGTGGAGTCTGTTTGTTGGCCAATATTGGTCTGAGAACTGGGATTTAGTACAGAGGGGGGGAGGAACTGGGATTTAGTACAGAGGGGGGGGGGGAGGAACTGGGATTTAGTACAGAGGGGGGGAGGAACTGGGATTTAGTACAGAGGGGGGGGGAGGAACTGGGATTTAGTACAGAGGGGGGGACACTGGGATTTAGTACAGAGGGGGGGGGACACTGGGATTTAGTACAGAGGGGGGGGGACACTGGGATTTAGTACAGAGGGGGGGGACACTGGGATTTAGTACAGAGGGGGGGGACACTGGGATTTAGTACAGAGGGGGGGGACACTGGGATTTAGTACAGAGGGGGGGGGACACTGGGATTTAGTACAGAGGGGGGGACACTGGGATTTAGTACAGGGGGGGACACTGGGATTTAGTACAGGGGGGACACTGGGATTTAGTACATGGGGGGACACTGGGATTTAGTACAGGGGGGGGGCACTGGGATTTAGTACAGGGGGGGGACACTGGGATTTAGTACAGGGGGGACACTGGGATTTAGTACAGGGGGGGACACTGGGATTTAGTACAGGGGGGGACACTGGGATTTAGTACAGGGGGGGACACTGGGATTTAGTACAGGGGGGGACACTGGGATTTAGTACAGGGGGGACACTGGGATTTAGTACAGGGGGGGGACACTGAGATTTAGTACAGGGGGGACACTGGGATTTAGTACAGGGGGGGACACTGGGATTTAGTACAGGGGGGGACACTGGGATTTAGTACAGGGGGGGACACTGAGATTTAGTACGGGGGGGACACTGAGATTTAGTACAGGGGGGGACACTGAGATTTAGTACAGGGGGGGACACTGAGATTTAGTACAGGGGGGGACACAGATTTAGTACAGGGGACACTGGGATTTAGTACAGGGGGGGACACTGGGATTTAGTACAGGGGGGGACACTGGGATTTAGTACAGGGGGGGACACTGGGATTTAGTACAGGGGGGACACTGGGATTTAGTACAGGGGGGGACACTGGGATTTAGTACAGGGGGGGACACTGGGAGACACTGGGATTTAGTACAGGGGGGGACACTGGGATTTAGTACAGGGGGGACACTGGGATTTAGTACAGGGGGGACACTGGGATTTAGTACAGGGGGGACACTGGGATTTAGTACAGGGGGGGACACTGGGATTTAGTACAGGGGGGGACACTGGGATTTAGTACAGGGGGGGACACTGGGATTTAGTACAGGGGGGGACACTGGGATTTAGTACAGGGGGGGACACTGGGATTTAGTACAGGGGGGGACACTGGGATTTAGTACAGGGGGGGACACTGGGATTTAGTACAGGGGGGACACTGGGATTTAGTACAGGGGGGACACTGGGATTTAGTACAGGGGGGACACTGGGATTTAGTACAGGGGGGACACTGGGATTTAGTACAGGGGGGGACACTGGGATTTAGTACAGGGGGGACACTGGGATTTAGTACAGGGGGGGACACTGGGATTTAGTACAGGGGGGGACACTGGGATTTAGTACAGGGGGGACACTGGGATTTAGTACAGGGGGGGACACTGGGATTTAGTACAGGGGGGGGACACTGGGATTTAGTACAGGGGGGGGGACACTGGGATTTAGTACAGGGGGGGACACTGGGATTTAGTACAGGGGGGGACACTGGGATTTAGTACAGGGGGGGGACACTGGGATTTAGTACAGGGGGGGGACACTGGGATTTAGTACAGGGGGGGACACTGGGATTTAGTACAGGGGGGACACTGGGATTTAGTACAGGGGGGACACTGGGATTTAGTACAGGGGGGACACTGGGATTTAGTACAGGGGGGACACTGGGATTTACTACAGGGGGGACACTGGGATTTAGTACAGGGGGGACACTTGGATTTAGTACAGGGGGGACACTGGGATTTAGTACAGGGGGGGACACTGGGATTTAGTACAGGGGGGGACACTGGGATTTAGTACAGGGGGGGACACTGGGATTTAGTACAGGGGGGGACACTGGGATTTAGTACAGGGGGGGACACTGGGATTTAGTACAGGGGGGGACACTGGGATTTAGTACAGGGGGGGACACTGGGATTTAGTACAGGGGGGGACACTGGGATTTAGTACAGGGGGGGACACTGGGATTTAGTACAGGGGGGGACACTGGGATTTAGTACAGGGGGGGACACTGGGATTTAGTACAGGGGGGACACTGGGATTTAGTACAGGGGGGACACTGGGATTGGGCTATAATTGGTCAATGATTTATAGGTATGGATTAGTCCTGTGAATTGTCTCCTATAGGATACAGGAAGCCAATGTAAGGACTGACTGAGGGGTGAGGTGTGAGAGGACCGACTGGAGAGGAAAATAGTGTTGTCTGTTGTAATGGAAGCCTGATTGAAGGCTTGGTGCCAATTTACCAAAATTGATTGCGCGATAACCTTTGCTGGGATGGACGTAGTTCTATGTAGATAACGAAATGCGCAAGGCCAGTTGAGTCTTGGATATATGCCTATGTGATCGTGATGTAATGCTTGTATTTGTAGTAGAGATGTCGACTGACAGCACCATTTCCTGATAAAGTATTGCAGACTGATTGTAGTATGGTCGGACTGAAATTCAATCGTATTTGTGAGGTAAATTATTTTCGTAGTTCTTTTAGAAATAGTAAGGGATCTTCGTATTGGAGGCTTTAATAATTTTGAGAATGTCTGTAATATAGTGGCTATGTATAAGTGTATTGAATTGATGCGTAATGAAAGATTCTGAGTTTGCAGTCCGAGGGTATAATTCTCACAGCTATGGTAGTGAAGAGTTTAATATTACATATTATCATTATTAAATTAAAGAAAAAAATTGGCAATATTATAACTGCGCTTAATTAATTCTCAAAACATACATTTTAATTACGTTGATGTAATTGTTAGCTCCCAAATCCCTTATGCCATTGTGACGAAAGTAACCTCGTCACTGGCTTTTGGAGGGGCCTGCTGCCCAGCCTCTTGCCTCAGGACTATATATATTTTTGTACTCCAGACAGAGAGACCAACCGTTAGCCATAATTCTCTGTAACTGTTTTGGGCATGGGATCATGCGCACGGCGGGTCAAACTATGGCCTCCAGGATATTCCTGAACCGATCTGGGTGATTTTTGGATATGTTGTGCACCCAGATCAGTGGGATGTGTTGTATTTTGGGGTACTTATTGGACTTAGTAAATATGTGTGTTTTTTCTGCCTGGGTATAATTAAGTTAATGCATTATCTGCCTTAATTGTATCAGAGGCAGAGGGGAGGGATTGTGTTCTGTATGAGGGAGTGTCATTCATTGTCACAGTTTTCATTGGTTTGTACACTTTGTGTCCTTGTACCCAAGGTCCACCTGGGCGTCACCCTTGTTGAGAAACCTGCATTAAAGGCCAGCTGTGGCTTCCATTAACCCCTTAAGGACCAAACTTCTGGAATAAAAGGGAATCATGTCATGTCACACATGTCATGTGTCCTTAAGGGGTTAAACAGACTTACTTCACCCTCAATCTAGAGTCTTGTCTCTTATTGGGGGAAACTGCTAGATCACTACAAGGGATTGCTATACTCCCTTGGATTCTCTTAGCTCTTGTAAGAGCTATTCCTGCTTGACTCTCTGGAGGAAGAGAGGTTCACCCACTGGAACCTGGAGCCTTGTCGTAGGTCCAGGGTGGGTAAGAGACAGCGAGACCCCAACCAAGGTGCGGCAGTTGTGGGGTCTGCAGTGCTTATGGTGTCTGGTGCTTGGAGCCCTCGGTGAGCACTAGGAGCATCTGTCGGCGGAGGCCCCCAACCGGCGTACAGGAAGCTCTGTTACAGCCATAATACACAATCTGAAGAGTAGAACTGAGATTTAACATAAGAATGACAATTGAGTCAACACCGAATACAGTTATATATGCCAAAACCGAACTAGGAGACCTAAATGTAATATAAACATACTGTGTACTCAAAAAGGAACAGCCCTTTTTAAAGGTAGATAGCTGGGAGTGACAATGAAACTGAGTTGTAGGCCAATGTCCTGAATCCTGAAAACATGTGAATATAGCAAGCATGGATTAGGCATAAAAGGAATCATAAGTATATAGACCGTAACGGGTATAAGGATCAAATAGATATCCAGGAGACAGAAGTCAGGGAAATGTGCCATACATAGTGTAATCATAACCATAAAATTGATGCATATCAACAAGAAGGTAAAAAATGTGCAATATAACTTAACTTGATAGAAAGCAAACAGGTATACAGGCAAACATGAGTTGAGTGTGGCCAATAGTGGGCTAGAAGTGTCCGGGACCATTTAACCCAACGTTTTTTTTTTGGTCTGAAGAGACCAAACATCTATAACAAGTAGGTTTTGCTTGAAATATTGAATGTAATCAACAGAGTCTGCCAAAAGAGGGCAGCGTGTTCATGCTGTTAGCAATTGATATTGCAGTAAGAGGCTGAATACCAGGAGAACCAGATGAGATCCAACCCTAAAGCCCAGAATGAGGGGTAAATTATTGCTATCTTTGTCAAGAATTCTATTCACTACCTATATACCTTATTAACAATGGGAGGTGTCAATCTGTGAATATTGTTTCACAAGTTAATATATAAAATGAAACACTTTGGATCCAATTCCGAGTGACTGAACGGTTTATGTGACTGTGTGTGCGGCCAACGCAGACCGGGTAAGCAGCAGCAAGGGAGAGACCAAATGTGGCCAACAAGTATGTTTAATTAAAACAGCGACTGCAGTTGAGTAGAAATTAGATTTTGGACATGTCAGGTAGCGATTTTTCCAGGTGAAACTAGAAGTGACCAAACGATGTCGTCCCAGACGAGAGGGGTGCCCAGGGATAAATAAACTGGTTAAACACTTCCACAATTACAGGGCTTGCCTTAACGCACAAACACACACATATGGCTGAGACATTGTAACCGTGATCGCGGTGACAGGCTATCATTGCAGTCATGTGCTGCAGATCACCGTCATTGACTGCAGGGGAACTGCCTCAATTGCTAGGCAGACCCCCAGATGGCGATCAGCAGCATGGTAAGAGAGTTGGCTCGCAGGCTAAAACCTTAGGGTGCACTATCAGCCCTAACGGTATATAAGCCCACCTCCTGCAGGACAGCATAACATGCCCTAATGATGTTATTGGGTTCAATCACTTGTTTCTGTCAATGCAAACCTAGCCACACCTCCCCTGGCTGTGACTGACCCACAGATGTCAACCTGCTTTAGACGTTTTTATCTCCTGCTCTGTAAATTGAACTTTAATCACAGGTCGGAGATTCCTGCAAAGTCTATAAGACCTTTTAGCATAGCAGTAAACAGTGCCGGCCTTAGGGGTGTGCGAGATGTGCGGCCACACAGGGCGCCATGGAGCAGGGGGTGCTCACACATTGCCGGCTACCCAATTGGAGGATTTCATTATTCTCTACCCGGAATAAAAAAATTAAAAAAAACATTGCAGCGGAGCAGGGCTTAGTGTGCGGCGGGGGCGGGGCTTAGCATGCGGCTAGAAGTGCCAGTAATTGCTGCTTCCCCAACATCCAGAATCCAGGAGCTGCACTACTCCATAATGAATAGAGGTAACTATGTGTGACTGTCTTCCTCCGTGTGTGTGTGTGTGTGTGTGTGTGTGTGTGTGTGTGTGTATATGTGTGACTGTCTGCTTGTGTGTGTGTGTGACTGTGTGACTGTCTGCCTCTATGTGTGACTGTGTGTGTGGCTGTCTGCATGTAACGGTGTATGTGTGACACTCTATGTGTGGTTGTATGTACGTGACTAACTGCGTGTGTGTGTGTGTGTATGTGTGTGTAATGAATATTTTTAAATCATTATTAATTTAATAAATCCCCTATACAAATCACTACACTTCTATACACACACACTATACATGAATGACAGTGGAGGGGGGGGTGCTGCGAAGATGTTTCGCACAGGGCGCCTAAATGCCTAAGGCCGGCCCTGGCAGTAAATAAGAAATTGTAAATTGAACAGACTGTACAATAAAAGTTTAAACATTAAATCTCTCTTTACAGGAAGTTTTTAGGAAATCTATGTAAGTCATATGCAGGGAGGTGTGACTAGGGCTGCAAAAATAAAAGCGGTTTACCTCCCAAAAGGCAAAGAATTGAGCAGTGAGACTGCAAGGGCATTATCTATACACCAAAACCATTTCATTAAGCACGTTTTTTATTTTGGGGACTATAGTATCCCTTTAAACTTATTTAGTTTGATGCTTCTTGTGTGATGAACAAAAATGTAATTTCCCATTATCTCACTGTATTATGCTGCCATCTAGGGGATAAGTACCAAGAATACAAGCAAACTAAAAAAAAACCAAAAAAAAAAAACACATAATAATAATTATTTTAAAACTAACAATTTATATAGTGCTTTTTTCCTAGCCAGGCTCCGAACCGGGAATTTTGTTGTCAAATAGAGCAAGCTTGGTGTCTCTGGAGTGCTGCCACACTGCCAGCAAACAATTCTTTTTATAGTATTTGCCTATTTTCCAGGAAACTGGTGTAGAGAGTTGAGACATGGCACGTGGCAAGGGCATCTCTGGAAAGATAGTAACCTAGTCATAGCAGATTGCAAATGGTGACATTTATATTCTGGAAGGCCCTGTATTAACATTGGGGCATCTTCAAGAGGTTGTGCCCAGTTGTTTAAGAACTAACATTTTCACAATGATTTGCCAATCTAAAGACTCCCCAACTTTGCAGCTCTGTATCGCTTGAACAGAGACATGTTCACAATAAGATGTCTGCTGTAGTGACACTGCCCTCACCAGCGCAATACAGAACCAATTGGTACCAAAAGGAGTCTACTTAAATTGTAATATATTTACACACACATATACATATATATATATATATATATATATATATATATATATATATATATATACACACACACACACACACACACACACACACCACAAAAAAAATTATAAGCTCAAAATGATGTCAAACAAAGATCTACTTTTTTACATACATACACAGCATTTAAACAAATTGTCAAAGAGGGATATGAGAAGGTAGGACGGGGCTGTTCTAAGAAATTTTAGGAGACAGCTAACATTTTGTCCAAATACAAAATAAATTAAAATCACTGTTTAGGAGATATACCACAAATAAAAACTTGTATGCATTGAATTATGTATTTTTTTTTCATTGTGGGTATGTTTAAAAAACAACTTGCAAATCCTGCAGTTGTTGTGTCTGCAGCCTTTGTAAGCCCTCCCCTTTTAACCCTGTCCAGGCTTTCTGTAGCTGTCCAATCACAGACTTTCCAATGCAGCTCAATGAGAAGTCTGTGCAAATCAGGTGCTCTGGGCATTTGCTGCTTCTTGAGTTTAGGTCCACTGAGCTAACCCAACCAGGAAGTAATGTTACCTGCTCTCTGCTTGAAAGCCAGGGAGTGTAACCAGTTTAAAGGGACACTCCAGGCACCCAGACCACTTCTGCTCATTGGAGTGGTCTGGGTGCCAACTCCCACTACCCTTAACCCTGCAAGTGTAATTATTGCAGTTTTTCATAAACTGCAATATTTACATTGCAGGGTTAACTCCACCTCTAGTGGCTGTCTATTAGACAGCCACTAGAGGTCACTTCCTGGGTTCTAGCACAGGTTTCCTGTGCTAGAGCGTCGCTGGACGTCCTCACGCTGTGTGAGGACCTCCAGCGTCGCTCAAAACCCCATAGGAAAGCATTGAAATGATTTTTCAATGCTTTCCTATGGGGAGACGTAATGCGCATGCGCGGAATTTCCGCGCATGCGCATTAGGTCTCCTCGGCCGGTGAGCGAGATTAGTCTCGCCCACCGGCCGACGTAATCACTAGGAGGAGCGTCGCGGAGGCGGAGACAGCGGCGAGGGACATCGCCGCTGTCCCAGGTAAGTGACTGAAGGGGTTTTCACCCCTTCAGTAACCGGGGATTGGTGGGTGGGAGGGAGAGGGACCCTCCAGTGCCAGAAAAACGGATCGTTTTTCTGGCACTGGAGTTTCCCTTTAATTTAAAAAAAGAAAAATTTCCATTGGAATCTGCACTTTTTTCAAAACAGCAAAAAATAAATTAATTCATTTTTTAAAAAAAATAAAATAAACCCACTTCACACAGAGCTTTTCAGCAAGCTAAAGTCTGGGCTAAGGGTCTGCAATGTCCCTTAAATAAAATGTAATTAAGACAACTGCAATGTATCTTATTTACACAGGCTGATTTCTAAACATATTTATTGTAGTTTAAAGACATTACTGGGAGTATTATTGCTGTGGAGCTCTGTTATACACAGACACATTACTGGGAGTATTATAGCTGTGGGGCTCTGTTATACGCTCAGACACATTACTGGGAGTATTATTGCTGTGGAGCTCTGTTATACACAGACACATTACTGGGAGTATTATTGCTGTGGGGCTCTGTTATACGCTCAGACACATTACTGGGAGTATTATTGCTGTGGAGCTCTGTTATACACAGACACATTACTGGGAGTATTATTGCTGTGGAGCTCTGTTATACACAGACACATTACTGGGAGTATTATAGCTGTGGGGCTCTGTTATACGCTCAGACACATTACTGGGAGTATTATTGTTGTGGAGCTCTGTTATACACTAAAACACATTACTGGGAGTATTATAGCTGTGGAGCTCTGTGATACACTCGGACACACCAAAAATATGGAGGAGGAGGAGCAGACCCCCCCAAACAGCCAATTAGGAAATATGTTAATTCTATTGTTACATTTGGACTACTTTAGCCTAAATTTGCAATTACATAAATATACCTATAACTTCCTTCATTTCTGTATAAAGAGCAATTCTGAGGCAATGGTTTAAATTTTAGTCCATTGCCTAAAAGAAGAGCTAACACAGCATGAACATGATATTGGTTTCCATGGTCATTACTTGACTTTTAGAACCTTGTCCCAGAATTATCCTTTGTTATCAATAACAAAGTCACTTACCAGACAATGTTATGTACGGAGAGCCACACTGTTTCTCACACCTTGACTGGAGCTGTTTAGTCCCAGCTGTGGCAATTAATTGCAATAAATGAGACAGCTGTGCAGAGCAAGAGGTGTATGTTTGGAATTAATTATTTGGAATGACTGCTGGGACAAGGGTTTCTTGGACATGCATCACCTGTTTATAGTCTCCAAAAGCACATGATAAAAGCAGTATGTAGAATTCATGTCCAAGACTGATATAAGTTAATTAATCCTTGATCAACAAATATATTTTCATCCTGTAGCCAGGGGCGTACCTAGAGCATTTGGCACCCGGGGCGGATCCTGTGTTTGGCCCCCTTCCCTCAATCCCCCCACTTTAAAAGGTGCCCCTTATGATAGAATTCATTTTTTTTACACAACAATATTAGCAACAGGCTTCAGAGTCCAGTCCCAGGCACATAGTCACTCGAACACAGAAACACACACAGTCAGGGGCGTATTAGCCGCGAGGCAAACAAGGCATTTGCCTTGGGCGGCATTTTCCAGGGGGCGGCAAAACAGCCGCCCCCAAATGCCCAAGGCAAACGTCTTGTTAGCCTTGCGGCTAACAGACATGCCGGCGGGCTGCTCGGCGATCGGGCGGCACTGCCTGGCGGGCGGCCGGCCGGCCGGCGAGGGAGCAGTTCCCCTGAGCTGTCTGCTCAGCTCCCTCGCCGGCCGCAGAGTGAGGCTGGGAGGCGGAGCCGGAATATGACGTCATATTCCGGCTCCCAGCCTCACTCTGAGGCGTGCGAGGGAGCTGAGCAGACAGCTCAGGGGAAGTGCTCCCTCGCCGGCCGCCCGCCCGCCCGCCCGCCAGGCAGTGCCGCCCAATCGCCCAGCAGCTACTGGACCACCAGGGAGGAAGAGACACCCCCCCTCCCCAGCATTCCCAAAGGTAAGGAGGCTGGGGGGGGGGGGGTGTTAAATGAAAAAAAAAATGTGTTAAAAATAAATTTTAAAAAAAATGCGTTAAAAATAAATTTTAAAAAAAATGTGTTAAAAATTAATTTTAAAAAAATGTGTTAATGTGGGTGGGTGAGTGTGTGTCTGTTAATGTGTGTGTGTCAGTGTGTGGGTGTCAGTTAGTGTTTGTGTCTGTTAGTGTGTGTGTGTGTGTGTGTGTGTGTGTGTCTGTTAGTGTGTGTGTCTGTGTCTGTTAGTGTGTGTGTCTGTTAGTGTGTGTGTGTGTCAGTGTGTGTGTGTGTGTGTGTCAGTGTGTGTCTGTTAGTGTTTGTGTCTGTTAGTGTGTGTGTGTGTTAGTGTGTGTGTCAGTGTTTGTGTCTGTTAGTGTGTGTCTGTGTCTGTTAGTGTGTGTCTGTTAGTGTGTGTGTGTCTGTTAGTGTGTGTGTCTGTTAGTGTGTGTGTCTGTTAGTGTGTTTGCCTGTGAGTGTGTGTGTATATTAGTGAGTGTGTGTGTCTGCTAGTTTGTGTCTGCTAGTGAGTGAGTGTGTGTCTGTTAGTGTGTGTCTGTTAGTGAGTGTGTTTGTCTGTTACTGAGTGTGTCTGTTAGTGTGTGTGTGTTTCTGTTAGCGAGTGTGTGTTTCTGTTAGCTAGTGTATGCGTATCTGTCAGTGAATGTGTGTGTGTGTATTTAGAATGCGGGGCGGGGGGAAAGGTTGGGTGGGGGTGGCGCGGGGGGAGGGGGGGCGCCTGAGTTTTGTCCTGCCTAGGGCAGCACAAAACCAGGATACACCACTGCACACAGTTAGAGGCAAACAGTCTCACACACAGTTAGAGGTACACAGTTAGAGGCAGTCACACTTTAACAGAACATTCCTTTTTTTGCCAATACATAATGGGTGCATTCTAGATGCTAAAATAATCTAGAGTTAGATGAAGCAAAGAACGGAACCCGCAATAATCATTGATGTGTAATAAAGAAAGTTGCAAGGTCAGGAAGGTTTCTTCTTAAAATTAAAGCAGAACACATTCTTGCCAAACATCCAGTGCCTTTTAATGAGATGTATATCTATTGTGATTCATTATTGTGCAAGTTTGCAGACAGAGGTTATTCTTCTGTTTACCCCTAGCACTACATGAAAGTGATGTTTGTATAACACAGTGAAAGTTTGTATAACACACACATGTATATAGTTACAGGCAAGTAGGCAGCCACACAGTAACACACTATCTCTCTTTCTTACTTACAGTCAGTTTGAGCTGGAGGAGGAGTGGATTAACTGAAGTCCCTGGAGTCTGTTAGTTGGGGAAGCAGGGACTCCATTCTGCTTCCCCTCGATGTGCAGCAGCGAGTGGAGGCAGTGTTTAGCTCCACCTCTGCTGCTGGTTTGGCCGCCCCACTGCCAATTTGCCCTGACTCCATTTTTCTTAGATGCGGTCGGTTTTGAAGTTTTGCAGCCCCTGCGTGTGCGCTGTGCAGCTGCCCTGTGCAATTCGCACAGCTCACACATCCTAAGGCTGCCCTGGTCATGGCACCCCCCTAGTGAGTGGCACCAGGGGCGGACCGCACCTCCCGTTGCCCCCCTTAGTACGCCACTGCCTGTTGCATTTGCATTCTCTTTGTTGCATGGGGAGAACATTTTATATACTGCCCATAGTATATGTCCAGGAAAATATAGTAGCTTTGGGAGCCGACAGTGGAGCTTAATTAGACCCCTTGAATAGATGTTGGGCATTTTAAGTCATATTTAAATAGGAATTCTAGGTGCACACGAAGAACTGTGCTGGGTGTGCCAAGTCCCTATTCATTGTTGAATATGACACTCTAATCACTAAAAAACAACTTTAATAAAACAATGTTCCGGTGGTATACCACCCCGGTCCAACTATACCACATGAGCAAGATGCCCACCGACCTCTGCTGGCAAAACTGCGGAGAAAAGGGGACATACACCCACATGAGGCCGGATTAACCCTGCAATGTCAAGTTTCTCTGAAACTGGTATGTTTACATCTGAAGGGTTAAAACCTGGGGGACCTGGCACCCAGACCACTTCATTGAGCTGAAGTGGTCAGGGTGACCATAGTGTCCCTTTAGAGGCATGATCTATACAAAAAAACTGCTTCATTAAAGTTTCACTGCTCAGTTCTGAGTCATTTAGGAGTTAAATCACTTTGTTTATGCAGCCCTAGTCACACCTCCCCTCGCCTTGACTGACACAGCCTGCATGAAAAAAGCGGTTTTATTTTCTATTAGAAGTAATTTATTTTAAACGTTTTTATCTCCTTATTGACACTTTTTGTGATAAAAAAAAAAATATATTATAGTTTTTTTTATCCTCTCACCAGAGTAACGTAGGTCACACACCTAAAGTAATAACAGGGTAGCTAAAGAGACAAATGCCAATTCAGCAGTGAGCATAAATAATACTTAAAAGGGGGCGGAGCCTGACTAGCAAGGGAAGCAGACGTGTGTGCCCTGAGCTCCTGCTATGAACGCAAATAAAGCGGATTTTACCCCAGGGAAAAACAAAGATTAACCCCACTGAAGGGCAATACAGATCCCAGAGGGGACACAGCGATACACCCCAAGACATTCCCAAACTGCCAAGTCATGGGAGACCAGAGGAGCACCGCTGCGGCCTACTAAACCGGAGCTGGGGAGAGGCGGCCGATCTCCCTGCTTCCCGGTCACAAGCGAGAACACCTCTTTTGGACCGGTGGGGGTCATCCCGGTCCCCACTCGACTGCCTTACCCACTCGACCCGAGAGGCAAACCTTGCACGGGGTCCAGGTGCCTGTGGAGGCCCTACTTAAAATGGCGACTAACACATGGCGGGCAGAGACGGAGTATACACAAAGCGAACCAGCCCTCTGCTCTGTGGACCGCATGCTACAGCGGATGAATGAGCATTTTTACCAACTATGGATCAAATTGGAGACCCACATGCTCTCTATACCGATCCAGCCTCGAATTATCGGACAAGGCGGCAGGCGACGGAGTGAGTGGAGGACCCCCTCGGGACTAACCTACCGTGACATGCTTGCACCTCCTATTGCTGGCCCACCTGGGCCGAGGGCCACCAAGGGCATCACCCACATGGTCGGAGGGATGGCCGCCACAGAAGGCGGCAGACCATCAGACCTCTCCGCTATTCCCCACACGGGAAGGACCCGGCCCATGGAAGTGCCCGGGTCCGTGGTTTCAAGATGCCGGCCTTCATCCCGGCCCGGGGCTGGAGGGTGGATATACCTCGCACCCGGCGACCAGCCGCCTTCGTAACCACCCCTGCAACCGGAGCAGCAAGCCGAGAACAGGACATAGAGCGAGAGGGCAGCCCACGAGAAGCCCGCTACCGGACCATCTGCGAGCTGGAGTCGGTTGAACCCGGGTTACACAGTGGACCATAGCCACGATATTTCGCCCTAGCACCGAAGAAGGCCCTGGCAATACGTTATGAACACTCAGTCTGCCTTTAATTTCTCTACCACATGTACTCTGGTTGTCTTGGTATTTCAGTTTATCTTTGTACTTTAGTTTGTACCTTTCCCCCCACTCTCCTAGTTTCAATTTATGTACTAATATCCTGATATCTAGCACATCACGCAATTTCTAAATATGAAAATACTAGGGACTTCCCCACTAAGACAGGCTCCACAGCAGCCCCCCGTGCAAATACTTGTACCCCTCCTTAGACCTTAGCCAAACCCTACCACCTATTCTGCTTAAAAGAGTAAGCATTACACCCTATCTGTCATAAGCCAGGTGGTTACAAGTTACAGCCTCAACTATATATCCTACTAAACAAGTGCAGTTCAAGTGGTAAATAACACTACGTTAAGCTAATCTGCTAACATGTAACATGTAATAAGTTTGATGCATCTAAATGTACCTTTACTCCTATATGTCTTCCTAATCGAATGCTATATACTGACGTTATCCTAACTTAATATAAAAATGTGCAAGTAACCTCGGTTACCCCAATGTTTTACTAGCTGAAAATCAACGTGAGGATTACCTTTGGGGTACCACACGTCTGTTGTTATCATTTTCTGCACTGCAAAAAATAAAAAATAAAAAAATAAAAAAAATAATACTTAAAAGTGTAGTGAGGATTTTTATATGTATATGACTGGGAGCTGGAGCCTACGGCAAAAAAACTCCAATGAGAAAACAAAACTCCAGCAGATGTCACAAAAGAGCTGTCAAAGCTCGGTTGTATAAATAACATTATAAAAATAAAAAAGAGAAAACATGGAAAAGAATAAGCTTTATAGACAAAAGATCTCCACATAATATAATAAGTCAAGTAAAGGAAATGTTATCAAGACACAATATGGGCCGTAGAGGTTATGATACACCTCCCGTAGTGAGGCACTTTGGGTAAGAATGGAGACGTTCAGATCTCAGGACCAGTGTAAACACAAAAACTCAATACGCTAGGAAAAGAAAGAAACCATAAAATATTAAAAGCAGAAAATAAACCATAATAAAGCCTTCAAGGTCCCAGCAATCAAGTATCAGTTTGCTTTCCTGGGATAAACGTTTGTCTTTAAGTCCATCTTGTACATTGTTGAATTGCTCTGGGCTGTGTGTTTCAGGTCAGCTCTTTAACCCCTTAAGGACCAAACTTCTGGAATAAAAGGGAATCATGACATGTCACACATGTCATGTGTCCTTAAGGGGTTAAGAGAGTCACAAACATGGAAGAAAAAAATCGCCATCCGTAATGTCCAGCAAATGAACGATTGATCCATTGTACTCTACAAATAAGAAGTGTGGCATGCCCCATCTGCATTGGATTTTGTGAGACAGTAACACTGGTCTGAGTCTGGTGACTTCTGCAAGGTAGCTGTGTTTCTAGACAAATCCAGGAAAAAGTAGAGCATCTTGCCATCAAATGTATTGCTACTAATCCCTTTATGGAAAGCAGCAGCAGATGTGAGATCCATGTTGAATTGTATTTATTTTATTTAAGTTGTGAGTGATAGATGCAGGTGCCCATGTGGGCATTGTGAGTCAGAACTTTCTACTTAATGGTATCTTCAGGTAGGCCTCATAAGCATATATGCTTCATACTTGTCCTCCAGACAATGCCCTATCCTAAGAGACGTTGAGATTTTTGTAATAGCAGGGTTGGTGTTCAGTTGCCTGTTGCTAGCATCTTCCTCTAGGGCTTTCACCCTGTCAGGTATTTCAAAGACTCATTCATATAGCACTATAAACATGTATTCCTGACCCTATAGTGTTAACAACACAATCTAGCCCCTGTTCCCTCTTTGTGCTCCTAAATATAGTAAAATCTGACTTTTATTCCAGTCTGCTGGTGCTGGCTTTACCTCGGATCTGCCTTTTTGGCTGACATCATTAGAAGTGATGATCTCAGTCAATCACAATGGGGAGGAGGGGGGAAAGGACGGTACCAAATGCCACCCTGGCCAATCAGTATCTCCTCATAGAAATGTATTGAATAGATGCGTCTCTATGAGGAAAGTTCAGTGTCTCCATGCAGAGGGTGGAGACATTGAATGTCACTGCTGCAAACTGTGCAGCACTGCCCCAGGAAGCACATCTAGCAGCCATCTGAGGAGTGGCCAGTGGAGGTGTCTCTAGGCTGTAATGTAAACACTGCATTTTCTTTGAAAAAAAATGTGTTTACTGCAAACTTGCAGGTACTGACTATACTCACCAGAAAAAAAACTACATTAAGTTGTAGTTGTTCTGGTGACTATAGTGTCCCTTTAAGTTCTGCGTGTTGGGTATTAGATTATTCTGACAGATACCACCCAAGGTGTGTGTCCCCAGAAGGTACAGAAAGATCATCTAATACAAGCAGAAAAGCCCTTGACTTCTGTGTCCTGGTTCACTAAGGGCCTTTATCCAGGCTGTCTGGGTCCATGTCCACTCTTTGCATTTTTTCTTCCCCATGATTAAGGGAACCGTCAAGTAGCAGATTCCTTGCAATGAAAACAGAAAAAAACCCAAGTAAAATACTAATATCTAACCAGGTGAATGCGTCCAGCAAATGACTCTGCCAGCAACTCGTTACGTTTTGAATAAAAAGCAACCATGGCTATCTTTCTATACACTAGAAATCGCACTCTGTCGAAGGAAGCCATTTAATTATGGGAAACACTGGAATTAATTGCCATATTTTTAGGATAATAGCTTTGTAATAACAGCTTAGAAAACATGTTATGTAAGTTCGAATACCTAGAGTGAATAATTGCTCTGAAATAAAAACACGTTTGTTTGCCTTTCACGCCAAGTAAGAAGCAACAAGCACACGGCAAGATAAAAAGGAAAACCACTGGTGTACTAAAAAAAAAAAAAAAGATCATATTATACAGACTAAAGCCTAAATGTTTGATAATGAGCTTGCAGATTAAATGTTTATCTCCGTATAATACGATTGGATAATATTTGCTTTTCACAGGGCTGATCCGATTGAAACGATTGTATCTCTGCATCATGTAACTGGTTAGATTATATTTCTCAGGTGTTCTCCACACATACGGATTTTGAATCTCCACATGACTTCACCACTATATTCTCAAGTGCTGTGAGTCTGGTACGAGCCCTTGGCCGCTCTGATCTGTGTATTTCCTGCATTTACAATTATCAGTGCACTACGCAGAAAGATTGTGTAACAAGGTGGCGGGGCCTAACCGTCGACCAAGCTGATCGCACATGGAGAGAGCTCCGAGCAGAGTTTAGCAAACAAGCGACATAATCAAGATAACTTGAACTAAAAATTGATAACCTGGGATAACAGAGCATCGGTGATATCCCAAGACTCATCTGGGTGGCATTCCACGCTCGGAAAACATCCTAAACCAAGCTACAAATCGCGGCCTACCAGCTGCTGCAAACGCGGGAGAGGCGGCCGATCTCCCTGTGAGTAGTAATACAAGATAGCGCTGACACCATCGGGACCCCCGTTCCCCACCTTCAGCCGGTGAGGGTTATCATAGCACAAGCATGCAGGCACTACATCCAGGCACACCGAGGCCCCTGATAACTCATCCGCTTCCAACCTTACCGCAGAAACCAAGATGGCGGCGGAGGTCTCTGAAACTTACTACAGAGCCTGCGCCACTGAAATTTTAACCCCCACCCCTTTACAAGTGCAATCTTTATTGCTGTATGGAGTCTTTAGATAAGATCATACATATACCTCTCGTCATACGCCCAATACCTAGACAAGTTTTGTTGTATACTTTTCACCATATGCCTGATAGCTAGACAAGTTTTGTTGTTCATAGTGCCTCTATCACCGAGCTTGAGATTAGCGATGTAACTGATAAATAAGCGTGTATCTTATATTTAAATGTACACAGCCTTAAGATCTTTCGATGTACTTATTTTTATAATAAGTAAGTATAGTTATACCTACTCTTTGACTACTACATACACCATTCCGACACGCATACCTTAACAGACTGACTCTCGAGTAGTAACATTATAAAATTGTGCAGACCTAATTCTTGCCATGTTTGAAAATGTAAGAGGATATTACGCCTGTGACTGTTGTTGTGGCAACATGGGCTCGTTTGTTATAAACTGCACGTCAAAAAAAAAGAATAAAAAAAAAAAAAAAAAGATTGTGTAACAATCATTGCAAACTTGCATAAGGAAACCCCACTTACAACGCTTAACAGGTGATTATGCTGCTGCTCACATGTTTCTGTTATACTGTTAATATTTGGCTAGCCTTTTGAGCTCCAGCTGTTGCAGACTACCTTTCCCAAGGTGCTCGCTCAGCCAGCCATACGTGACATTGATCTCTACATTTCAAGGGGGGCTTTGATGAGATGAATAGAAAAGTCACCTTGCTGTTATTAAGTCCATGGTCCAAATAGAAACTATTAGGATCGGCTGAAAGTTGTTACCAGCACAGGCTAAGGAAGCCCTCATGCAGCTGTTAGGTTGAGGATTTGCTAGGTGCTGCGTGCTTGTTAGGGGATAGCTGTGGGTACTCGATTGATTGATCTTGTTTCATAGGGGACTCATTGTTTAAATGACACGTCGGGCATACTCCGAACACCAACCCACCTTTAATGCAACCATTTGGGATGCTGGTGGCTGGGAAGTAAAGGAGGTGGGCTAGCGATCCGATTGCGGGGGCCTGTCCCCTTGACTGGTAGGTCAGCCTGATGTGAATGTTTAAGTGCTCCCTGCAGGGTTCTAGTGACCTGAACATAGCGCAAGAGTGTCTAATGAAGTGCTTGCGCTTTGCTTGTTGGGAACAGTTCCCTGGTGTTCCCAAAAGCAGGACACCAGATAACTAAGTCTGGATGACAGTAAAAATGACCTCTACCCCTCGTTTGGGGGATATTTGCTCAGAGAACAAATTGTTTGGTATCTCGGGCCTCTTTGCTGACAGGGAATCCACCTTACACAAACACAAAGATAAAGCACAGTGCTTACAGCAGCAGTAGCTTAGTATCCAACAGCTCAAAATACATAGTAAAAAAAAAAGAGAACGTTACCTTCGCTCCTGCCTAAATCTTTATCTACATTTAAATAAAATGGAGGCTCTTATGGCCATTGGAATAAAACTAAAGAGCCTCCATTTTGTTTAAATGTACATAGGGATTTAGGTCAGGGAATCCCCTTGCTCAAACAATTCAGGTATTGCCAGCTTACACATTACTATAACTCACTGTTTCTGCCACTTAACCTACACAATGTGCCTACAGGTTTTGAACAGTTGTGCCTCCTGGGGGAACATTTAGATAGAGACAACTCTATCCTATGTAGAACCTTACTCGATTCTGGCCAGAAATCCCCCTTCCGTTTACTACCGTTTGGGACGGGGACCTTGGTAAGGCAGTGGAAGAGGATATTTTTGCTTGCCCACCGTTCCTCTCTGGAGTCAAAGATCCTAGAGATGAACTACTAACTCGACCAGGTGGTATAGAACTCTTGAGCTAATTAACAAACTTGCCTCAAGGATGAATATTTGCTAGTTATGTAATAATGCATGGCAATTAATATTTGCTGGCAATGCCAGTGCAGGATTGCCAGTTGTCTGCTGATTGCTCCCCTTTGGAACATGATACGTGGTTGTGACAGATCGTCCGGTTACTAAGTACTTATACTTGGCTCCTAGTCACCACCTTCTCCCAAAAGGACTATTATCACACGCTTATTCCCCCTACAGACTGTGCCTTCCAGCTCCCCCCCTCTCTTATGTCCGCCAAGACATAGGAGACTAGCAGGGAACTCACAGAGGCACAGCGCACCTTCGGTGGCAACCCACACACCTCCTGAAACTTCAGATCAGTTACCGGAGCTTTTTGGAGGGGTGATAGAGGAGGTGGTAAGGTATCATATGACACCAAGGACTTGAGGGAGCTCCATATACCAACAGAGAGTGCAGTCATCTAAAATGACCAGGGCTTTCCACTGATCTCTATGGAACTTTGTGCTGGATCAAAGGATGATCAAGGCACGGTCAAACCTCGTCATCCAGACTATTTGGGCTAGACCCATTCCATTCGAGTGCATTTTGGACTGAACACCTGTTTTGGAGAAAACTAACCGTGGGTGTCAATAGATTGGGGATGTGGTCAAGGGAACCCAAGTTTTCAGAGTGAAATACGGTGCCGAGGTGTCTGGCCGTTAATAAAATGATCTCATCAGGTGCAGACACCTAGGCGCTAGGTATTGCACAATGTGATTGTTCTCCTGATGACCCTCTTTTGGGGACCCAGGTATAAAAATGCAACATTCATACCCATAAAACACACTTGTTTCACCCTTACATTAAGCCTTGGCTAATGTAAGCATGGGCTATATTCACTCTGGAGCTAATCAGTATGGGGGAAAGCAGGTCGCCTGCCACATAGGTGTAAGGGTACTTACCCTTTCCAGGGGCTGGCCGGGGTCCTCTGTTCAAGCCGCGCGCGGCTCATCGGACGGCTGCAACAGGAAGGCGGGCAGTGACCGCGAGAAGCGGTCACGTGTCCCGCCTGACTCGAAGAGCGCGCCACGGGTCTCGGGCGCGCTCTTAAAGGGACAGTGGGAGCCTAAATTGGCATAGGCCTCCCATTGGTCCCTGTCATGCCACACTCCCCATACACTTACCTTTTGGGGGCGTGGATGTGACAGGGACCAATCAAAATAGATGTTAAGATATATATACTCACCTTTTTCCATTAGTTCCTTGCCCTATCGTGGTTTCTGTTTCAGTTCCTTTAGCGCTTGTTGTATTCAGTTGTGTTCCTTCGTACTTGACCTTGGCTTTGTTTTCTGACTACGTTATCTCTTTATCCTTATCTGTTCTGTTTGCCGGCTTGCTGTTTACTGTGTACCAGACCCCGGCTAGTCCTAGTTTACGCTGTCTCTTTGTGCCCTTGACCTCGGATCGCTCCTGACTCTGTACTTCTCCTATATACGTCGAGTCCGGCCACTCTAAGGTCCGGTAGACGTATCTCCCCTCTGTGTTGTCTTCTGTTTAGTTGAATCCTGCGTGTTGGGGTATATTTTCGTTACAATAGGTAAACTAGCCAGCATAATGGGGAGACTCCCGCGCCATCTTGCTTATTGGCATCAATCCATAGTTCCCGAGCCAACCACAATATTCGCGCATGCACAATCAAGCCGACTACACTTGAGCTGGATTGCACCTTATTGTGTAATTGTCAACAAAAATAATGTATTCTATTGCTTGAAAGCAAGGCACCCGGTGCTAAGTTTTTACTCTTTCCCCTCAAAATTAGACTTATTGGTCTCTTGTGTTACTGCCTGCAGGGAATGATTAACCACTCACATGCCAGCCTGCATATATTAAATAACAAATTATGTATAAGACTGTCAAGTAATGACTTATCAGTATTTTGCTGCAAATGTGCATGCATACATTTTTACATATTATTAGCCAATAAATTATTTGATTTCTTCATGACAAAGAGTTAGACAGATCCCATCACATCATGGAATGTTTATTTTGTATCTCTTTGGTCATTAAGTGGTTAAGTTGGGATCCTTGTGGGTAAGATCCACAAGGATCCGAACGTAACCCTTTAAAGTCCTTGTAGATATGATCAATGGTGTCTAATTACTGGCATTGCCCATAACAAACACACACCCATGTATGCTTTTAGCTTGTTGTAACAAAGCGTAGAATGTTAGTGTTGTAACATAATTGAAAATCAGTGTAGTTTACATAACATAACTCTTAGCATCACTGGCTATCTACAATCCCATAAGTACCTCTAAGCAGACAAGGGTTTTTGTGAGCCTTTGTTTAACCAGTGTATGCGTGCGTATGTGCGTGTATGTGTAAGAGCATGGGACTGTTCCACACATGCATTATTACATAACTAGCTCCGAGCATCAGTGAATTACATGCCCAAACCCCTCCCCTGGGTTGCACATCAGCACAAAGGCATAGAGACATGAGAGACGCATGGCTTGTGATTGGCTGACTCTGCACACTGAGCAGACCTGCCTTCTCATTCATCACTATCACCTGTGTTAACGCTGCCGCCTGCCCATATTTCATTACACAAACATGTGAATGATTTCTGCAGCCCTGGTCGCTTTGTACGATGTCACCTGCATGTTCTGTTACGCTAATCTCCTGAAATCCATATGCCATGTTTGTGATTAGATCAAGTATTAGTGTATAAAGCTGCATGATTACACATACAAACCTATAGTCAGTGCTTAATCTAACAATGAAGTGAGGCTTTATTGTGTTACCTCCTTTTTTACATTCTTTATTATTATTTTTTTTGTGCATATAGGCTTAACAGACTTGCTTGTGGTACCCCAAAGGCATTCCACTCGCTTCTAACAATGACATTTGTTACAGTGGGGTCTACAGAGATATGTGCACGTTTTTATATTTAAAGTGAAGTGAAGTAATGATAAAACATGAGTAGTAGTAAAATAGTTAGATTGGCTACATTGGTATAATCATATCGTGTTATCATGTCTAGCGCTATATCAGTAGCTAGGTAGTGTGTAATGCAAGGAGGGGTCACACCGTGAGTGTATAGGCTACAATTCGTTGTGTAACGGATATCTTCCCTAAAGCTTGGGTTTTTTGTAGAAGACAATCTAGAACACTCGTCGTACGACTGAGTTTAAGATAGCAGCAAACATAAGAGGCGAACTATTAAACACAGGCTGAACCCACATGTCTGTACAACATACAAGTGTTTTACATTTTAGCCGAGCAGGTTGGCCAGGCATGGTGTACTATAGCACACTGAAACTTAACTCACTAAATGATATACAGATTAAACAGATTAAACGAAAAGTTAATTGCTGTGCTATATAATCCAACGCGTTATTCTATGTGATATACAGAGCAGGCTAGGTTATCTGAGCGTCTGGGCAGACTCAAAGTTCTCTTGGTGTGAGCAAGGGCTATGGTTGGAAAACGGATGGTGCAGGGAGACCCCCACCCTCAGCCGATGCCCCTTCTGGAGGCCGTGGTTGCAGGTCTGAAGCCGGGTATTGGAGAGGCGCTGGTCCGCCGTGGTGTCCGGTGTCTGTCTCCCCTGCTTAGCAACGCTTCGTAGGTTGAGGCCTGCGGCTGTGCATTTCGCTGGTTCCTTTTCGAGGCCCCTGTGTGTTGTTCACCACTCCAGTGAGTCTCGCTGTCATGGGCTGGCGCTTGAGGGTTGGTGTGGTTGGCAGGGTGGTCTGAGGTCCCCGTGGTCTTTGTGTGGTAGACCGATCGGGCGTATTGTTTGGTCACGCTCTGGTGTGTATGGGGGTGAGTGCTGTTGCTCGTGGGGCCTGTCACCTTTTCTCGCCCCCTTGGTAGTTGGTGCCGTCTCCGTCAGGAGGCCGCTCTGGTGGTTCTTGGCGGGAATCCACACAGGTGCCGCCGGATTACCGGGCGTATCCATGCCGCTGCCATTCTCCTCGCTAGCCTGAAGGCAGGGCCCCTGTCCTGGAGCTTCTTCCAGATGCTTGCGCAGAGCTGGTCGAAGAAGACCAAGGTATGTTTGGGTGGCTTGGTGTGGATGCTTTGCATCGCCATCTTGCTTGTACTCTGGCTACTTCGTCTCACCTCTGTCGCTTGTTCTCGTTGCTTTGCTGGGGTGGTCGCCCCCAGTGTGGACCGGGATATCCCCCGCCGGTCCAGAGGGGGGGGGGGGTAGCAGGTCAGTGGTTGGAGCTTGCTTGTGAGCGGTTCCCGTGCCGGGCTATTGGTCGCCTCCCCCAGGCTTTGGGCCCCGCTCCAATTTAGGCCTCGTGGCCGGTTCCAGCGCTTGGGACCTGATTTGGTGCAAGACAGGTATCTGCATGTTCCGTGGAGTGTCCTGCCTCGTTTTCCGGGCACCTTGTGTTGCTGACATTGTTTGCTTGACCAAGATTAGTGTTTTTGGGCCCGCTGGTGCCGGAGCTTTCAGAAAGCGCGTCCGGCCATCTTGGCAGTCAGGCCCCGCCCCGTGTTACCTTTTATAGTGTTACCTCCTTTTTTTTTTACATAATGTATAATACTGTCATCCCTATTTAATAAAGCACAATAAAAATAACAAAGGCTCTGTTTTTTTTTATTTAATTTATTTTTTTGTTATTAGATATAGCTGCAATATTTATAAAAACAAAAAACTATTTAGCAACTGAGCTCTTTTGTTTTATCTCAAAACAAAATATCTCTTATGAAACAATGTATGCATTCACTATAACTTATACAACTATAACCTGTGTCATTATGTAACATGCTTATGTGTTAATCACTGAAGGTCTCTAGGGAATAAAAAAGAAAAAAATGTCATACTTATTACACCAGCAGTTTTTAGAATATGTTCAGACCCAGGACTCAAACTGTGCTGCTATGATGAAATGTGAAGTTGAAATGTCATAATTGCCTTCATATGGTTTCATAAAACAAATCCTTTGTCATATATTTTTGAGCAGGCTTTGCCCAGAGCAGGTTTTATCTTACGGTGACCTTATGCAGCTGCCTAGGCCCCGGGTTAGACACAGTCTAACCCAGTACCCAACCTGACATATGAGCTATGTGCAGCACTGTAAGTGAGCAATGCACATGGCCCTTTAAAACCTTTTAAATAACAAGTTTAGCCGTGGTGATTTTGAGTGTGCCCTTATGACAAGGAAGACACTAGTGTCTGAAAAAAACCTGGTGAGGTCTCTGTGGCAAACCTGGCCACTTAAGACTATGTTATATATAAGGGTTGCCTACAGTTTATTTTATGTAAGGGTTGTCTCCAAGCGATATGTGTGTAACCGTATGTTATATCCTGGTTTGTATGTACTAGATAGCATTCGTATGCTGACGGCACGAAAACCGCCAGCATTCATATGGCAGTTTCACGAACAGTGTATTTCAACACTGTTTGTGAAATGAACAAAGTACCGAATGGGAGACCACACAAATAGGGTCGTGTGTCTCCCATCATTCTGGCAACAATGTATCCACCACTTGTTAATAGGTTTCCAGGTGGATATACGTGGATTATACTGCCTCTGCGCTACAGTCTCCCTGCATTTACCTCTCCTTAGTGATTGATTTGCTAACTGTCCAGCACCTATGACAGATTTAGGGGCTGCAGTATAAAAGGGAGATCTCTCTTTCATGCTGCAATTACACAGTACAAAGTGCGAGCTCTGCTGATGTCCGTACTGATGCCAGCAGAGGGAATCCCTCTAAAGTGGAATTAGGGTTTTGGATTATGGAATGGGATTAGGGAATTGATTAGAGGCAGGATTATGAGTAGGATTAGTGGGAAGTCTATGAATTTCACCAAAATAAAACACAAGTGGGAAAAACAAGCAAAAACAAATATTAATATTTATAAAAAAATTTGAACTATTTGACATAAAGGTTAACTGGAAAGTGTAAAAATGCTCTCAGTTAAATAGCCAGAGGGATGAACTTTCTACAAATATATACTTTTGTGTAGGTGTTTTGGATCTTGTGACTACTGTAAAACCCTCTCAAATCTTGCAAGGTTTTAGCTTCAAAACCATAAGTCACTCCTTGCCATATTTTTTTATAACTTCTAAAAATAATTGAATCCTAGACATATTGAGAATTTTAACAATCAGGATTAATCTGTAAATTTATTTTTAGTTAGTTTTCTGTAGCTTAACTTGTGTAGAACTTATTACATGTAAAACTGAGAAAAAAAAATGTAACCCCACCCCCATTTTTAAACATTCCCTTCCTATTTAATATTGTGTTATATATATACGTATAGGGTACAAAAAAAGCAATTTCTCTCCTTAAAAAAAAAAATAAAAATAAAAAATATATATATATATATATATATATATGCACCTAAACAGAAAGGGTGACATTTTGGAAGAATAAACACAACTTAAAGGGACACTATAGTCACCTGAACAACTTTAGCTTAATGAAGCAGTTTTGGTGTATAGAACATGCCCCTGCAGCCTCACTGCTAAATCCTCTGCCATTTAGGAGTTAAATCCCTTTGTTTATGAACCCTAGTCACACCTCCCTGCATGTGACTTGCACAGCCTTCCATAAACACTTCCTGTAAAGAGAGCCCTATTTAGGCTTTCTTTATTGCAAGTTCTGTTTAATTAAGATTTTCTTATCCCCTGCTATGTTAATAGCTTGCTAGACCCTGCAAGAGCCTCCTGTACATGATTAAACTTCAATTTAGAGATTGAGATACAATTATTTAAGGTAAATTACATCTGTTTGAAAGTGAAACCAGTTTTTTTTTTCATGCAGGCTCTGTCAATCATAGCCAGGGGAGGTGTGGCTAGGGCTCCATAAACAGAAACAACGTGATTTAACTCCTAAATGACAGTGAATTGAGCAGTGAAATTGCAGGGGAATGATCTATACACTAAAACTGCTTTATTTAGCTAAAGTAATTTAGGTGACTATAGTGTTCCTATAAGTTTCAGCATGCGCTGGCCACAAACGCGTTGCATCTCAAAATAGTCTTGGTCCTTAAAGGATTAATACAACTCTGGAATTGTGCAGATAACATTGTAAAATATCTGGTACTCCAACTAATCTAAAATAATAATAATAATGACCAAAATAGAGGTACTGTGCTCATCACAATGTCCCACATAACCTCAGTTCAGCTAATAGTCACACAAAACTGGATAATCCACTAGCTGCAGTATTAAGAGCATTTGCTCACACTCATATCCTAAGCGACCTGTGCCATCAATCAATTCAAAAAGTCTAGGACAGGTCTATCAAGGGTCTAAAAGGGAGGACTAAGCTGAGAAATATTAATCACCATTTGTGTAAATCTTCATTTCTGACAGAAGATACAATAATGCTGATCAACTTGGCAAACAAGGGGGGCGGAGCCAGCACCGGAGCTGCATGGACGCAATTTCAGACAGCTCCGGCTGAAATAATACAATCTCGCCCGAATCTCAGCCTATACACCCCATCCGTACACCTACCAAACAGCAGCAGGCACAGGAGGTACCTTGGCACCGATTGATGCCCTTTTTTCTCCCCAAAAACGCGCCCAGGCGGAGACGCAAGCACGGGGCCTACACCACGCGAGCGACCCCGGACTGGGGGACCCTCCTAGGCGGCACATACGACCGATGGGACACAGTGTACCTGCCTGAATCACCACCGGAACCCGAACCGGAGGCCCAGATGTCAGCCATGGGCCGGCGATCGCAGAAACAACATCCCCCGGCCGCTCACCAGGACATGGGAGCCCTGCTACAGAAACAAGCGCCGCCAAAGATGGCGCCCACGGAGAGCACCCATGTCGACACACTGGCCGACACTCCCGAGCAACGGGACCCACAGGAGAGGGGCAAAACACTCCCCACACTTCCAAAGCCAACTGAAGCTGCAGAGGACACTAGTCCCACAACCAAACATGACCTGAAAATTCTACTCCAGGATTTCCACAAGGTATTACCAGCTGAACTTGCCATCCTGAGAGCTGACATGCAAAACACAACGGACAGAGTGAGGGCTACTGAAGAGGACATAGTAGACATCCAAGCTGACCTCTCCCAGGTACATTCAGAGGTGCAACAGCTCACCAAGTCTCACCAAGCATTAGCCCTGCAGCTTACCTCACTGGAGGACAAATACAGACGTAACAACGTCAAAATCCGCGGCATACCAGCCACTATATCACCCGACAAATTGCCTCATTATGTGAGACGGTTGTTGGCAAACATCCTACCCCAAGCTGTTGCAAAGAAATTGGCAATAGACGGGGTGTATAGAATCTCAGCCCCGTCCAGGGCCTCACAAAACACAGACCGAGACGTCATACTGCGCTGCACTACATCCCAGGACAGGGGACGCATCATGGCAGCACTAAGGGGCAAAACGCCAATGCCATTTGAAGAAGCACAACTGACCTTTTACCAAGATCTGACACGATCAACCCTGCAATGGCGCAAAACAATGGCGCCGCTCACCACGCAACTAAGGGCAGCTGGCGTAAAGTACCGCTGGGGAACACCAGGAACCCTCATGGTGCCCCACCAAGGACAAAACCACACCCTCACCTCTCTCTCCGCGGCACCATCACTGCTCACAGCACTGGGACTACCGCCAGCAGCATCCGCTCCAACGAGGTCCACCTCCACAAAGTTCGGGGATCCTGCCACGACCAGACCATTCACTCCAAGAGCGGCAACCGAAAGTCTACCCGCGACCTGACGGTCGGAAGGGCCACACTAACATTGACTGAAAGACACCCGAAACCTACCGTGGCAGCTAATGCCCCAGTTATCAGAACATATGATGTCAATGTTTGTTTATTTGTTTACTTGTTACTCCACTAGTACCTAATAACTCAGACCAGGAGCCCACCACATAGGCTCCTCTACCTCTAACAGCAACACCAACAGGCGAGACATCCCCCCTCCCGCTATCCCCCTTAGGTTAGGGGTATTAAAAACAAACCAAGTGCGTACACAAGGGTATTCACCCCCTAGACTAACAGGGCCTACTAGGCCCCCTAAACACTTGGCCACTACTCCCCTCAGTGACAAACCGACTCCCTAGACGATAACCACCTAGTGTAACTGGCATGTACGAACCATATCTACTAGAGAGGGTTGCCCTTCCAACACAATACCTTCCTACCAACACTGAGCCTTACCTCTCGAACATACACCTACCCTCTTGTAACACTCCACAACGCACCACTCTTAGTAAACACCTTGCAGGTCTAGACGAAACTTTTTTCTAATGTACGTTGTTTAACCTTGTTTAATATAAAATGTAATGCCATCCTCTCATGTCAAAGAGGACAAGCGAAAGTACACCACTACTACTTGCATTAATGACAAAAATGAAGCCAATGTTGTATTTCTCTGGCACAAAAATAAAGAATTTAAAAAAAAACATTGGCAAACAAAAAATAGGTCACATGATATTTTAAGATACAGTAACCAAACAATTGTTTCCCATTCTTTTTTTTAGCAGTAGGACATAAAAGGTTAGTAATTAGCTGCCCCTATTACGAAACATAGTAAGGTTAATACTTTATTAATAATGTCGAAAAGTGAGTGTAGTCTCCTATAGTGTAGGTTGAGTCTATGGGCATATCTGAAATGGATACCCACTCGTAACCAAGAGGGCAGAGAGTATACGCACCGATGCAGGTAAACACGTTAATAGTGCGAGCTGAAGCACTTATATACATGGCCATAATGTCTACCCAGCCTAGGCATTCCTTGAAATGCCCCACAAGCATGTATGAAAGAACCAGCAAGAATGATGCCTAACACAACCAAATAAAAAAACAAAGTAACAGTAGAATAAGCTATAGACCCAACTACAAAACATTGTTTCGCTGCAACCCTATTCAGCCCCTCTGAGTCCCTAGCCCCCCTCTCAGGATTAACAGGATCAGAGCATCGGGATTCCACTTATGAGCCGAAGTTCTTGTTTCTGAGCCTACTGCTTGGAGACCTAGCGCTCTGAAGAATGTGGAGGCTTCCTCAGCTGAGGTGAGCTGGTGGATAGTTCCTTGTTTAGTCCTCATTAGGGACCGTGATGCTCCCCACTGATATTCCATGCCTGCCGCCTGCGGCTGTTTAGTGATAGGTGTGAGGGACCTGAGCCACTGCAGTGGGGATCTCGTAGGACCTTGGTAGAAAGTTAGGGTAGCTACCTCGAAATGGTATGGTGTCTTACCCCATAAAATTTACATAAGGAGGCTTTTGGCATTAGATTGAAAAGAGCAATGATGTCCCTCACCTCACCATCCTAGGAACTGCCTACACTGTTTACGGTAGGCAGTATGTGTAATAAGTGGGGGGATGTGATAAACAGCCAAACTGTATGCCAATGAAGTGTTATTGTGTGTTTAACTCGCAAGTTGGAATAAACTTGGAATTAATAATAACATTAATAACTAAACATAATAACTTAAAATAATAACTTAAAAACTGAGTGTAAAGTCAGAGTCCACACTCCTTGCTTTCGGCAATTCAATAATATTTATTAAGAGAGGCTAATTAAACAAATAAACAATACATATACATTTGAAATAGGCTAGTATATGTTGCTACTAAAACATCATTGACTGAATGGAAAGTAGGCTAAATTAACATAACAAAACAGGCATAGACACGTGATACAGTTACCACTCCATCAATCAGCAGCTCAGAGTAAGAGAGAGAGGGTGTGTATAGTGGGGAGAGGGGAGAGAGAGAGAAGGTGAGGAGGGTGAATAGAGGTAATTCCAAAGAGACAGAAAATGTGCTATCCACAGGGCTTTAAACAGGTTAGCCCCTCCTTCTGCTGGACACACCTCCCTTAGTCAATCCCTTAGGATGTAACAGAACCAGAGTGCCTCCTGGGGAAAGGGGGATTGCACTGGAAGGGAATGGAGGAGGAGTTTATCAACAACCCAACTGATTTTGCCTGGTGAAAGGCCATGTGCTTCACAGAGGACTCCATTATTGCCTAAGGGTAGAATGGGGGCTTGAATCCCTGTACTAGAACACAATAACACTTCATTGGCATACAGTTTGGCTGTTTATCACATCCCCCCACTTATTACAGTATGCCCCATCAAAGAGCTTCTTGGCATGAGTAGATGGGCGTATGGATGCCACAAAGTGCCTAAGATAACGTAGCAGTTCCTCTGAGTATAGTATGCTCCATATTTTGATATGGTTCTGTGACGATACCATACCTTTCTCCTCCGGATCCGCGCAGCGCGGCGGTCTCTCTGGCTGCTTCCGGGAGGCGGCGCAGCCTGTCGGGCGCTAGCCGCTCGCGGCAAAACCCCTCTTATGACGCGGCGCATGCGCGCCGACGTCATCAGGATTTTGCTGCAAAAATTCAAACGTGGCCACGCTCCCGGACCTTTTGGGGGCATGGCTTTAAAGCTAAACACATCTCACTATCACTGTCCTTCCCTCAGCGCCCTGGTGTGGTTCTTGTTTGTTCCCTCTAGCGCTCTTGATAATATTTGTCTGTTTGGTATATTGACCCTTGGCTTCCTTACTGACTACTCTCCTCTCTTGCTCCACGAATTTTGGCTTGGCTATTTCTCGTGTATTCCGTTTTCCGTACTCCCTTGACCTTTGGCTATTCATTTGACTATTCGCTGACGTTAAGCCCGGCCACCCTAAGGTCCGGTATACTTCTCTTTCTGGGTTACCATCTGCGTGAAGGGGTCACTGTCGTGACAGGTTCAAACTGTTGCGGTCCTCCATGATGGCCATCTGCATGGTGACATTGCTGTTAGCATGTTAGAGGTATTAGGCAGTGTCTCATAAGTTAGGTTTAGGTCAGTGATGTCCTCCTCCGTGGCTCTGATTTGGACCATGACCGTTTGTACATCTGCCTTCACAACAGTCTGCAGCCAGCAGTTTTTGTGGGTCCTTGTGACGGAGATTCCTGTACCCCTGGCTGGGTATCTCCGCCAAGGACCGCTCCTAGCTGGAACAGGGGACAAACCGCAGCATTTCTGCCCACAGTCACCGTGGCTTGACTGAGGCCCTGGAACCGCTCTCTCCTGGAGCCGAATGGAGAATTCGCTCTAGACACCCCCAGGCACTAGACACCACTCAGTCCTGGGAGCTCTAGTCCTTCCCCATTAAATTCCCTGCAAGCTGGAATAGCAGACACAGGAGTAAATCTTCTTTGCTTCCAATAACAGGACGACACACAGTTTTAGAGTTGTTTTAGAGTAAGCTGGAATGCTTTAATGGCAGCCACAACTGGCCCTTATATGGATGTCCCCATGCAAGGGTCACTCCCCCCCGGACCTTGTGGGGGACTGAAGCACAAAGTCACAAACCAATGACAATAAGGTTACAAGGCACGACACTCCCACACACAGCACACAATCTCTCCCCTCTGCCTGGGAGATAATTGAGTCAGATACTGTATTAACTAAATTATCTCCAGGCAGAAAAAACACACATTTCTATAAAGTCCCAAAAGTACCCCAAAACACATAATATCACCACATCCTCTGATAGTCCTGATCTGGGTGACCAACATATCCAAAAATCACCCAGATAGTACAGGGGTTCAAGAGTTCTATGGAAGTCATTTATTTGACCGACCGCAGGCATGGTCCCATGCCCAAAACAGTTCCAGAGAATCAGGGCTTGCGGTCGGTCTTGTTCCCCTCATCCAGATGAATGATCTCACCGAACAGTGCCCTTCTAAGTTGAATAGAATCGAACACAGGCGATGATGGAAGTCCAGCGTTTCTGTATCCGATTTTAGTTCCATGAGATTCTATTCAACTTAGATAGTTCCATGAGATTCATGCCCAAACACCACTGCCTGCGTTCATGTGAACAAGATGGCCGCCACCTTGTGGTTGTCCATAGGAATTGCGGCCACCTAGACGAACAATTAGAACACTGCAGTGAGAAATGTTCCAACTTGTTAATAGGTGTTAACAAGCTCCATGGTGGTCTCTGGTTCGTGCGGTTGTTCGGTAATTGAACCATATAATCCCAATTGCACGAACAGAGACTTTTACATTATATTTCACAGGATCCATAGTCTGTGGGCAGGAGGCTGGCAAGCAGGCTCCTCCAGGAACTCGTGGCAAACTCACTGATAAAGGGGAGTTTGTCACAGTCCTGCAGGAGGTTATGGATGTCCTGCTTGGTGGCTGGTGCCAAACCTTCTGATTGCACATTAAAAGCTTCTAAGGCACCCAGACCACTCTGTGTAGTGTGTATACCCTCTGGATCGGGAGGTGGAGGTGAGGCGAGGCTGAGACCAGTGCATGCTCTGTGGTGGCCATCTTAGAGTGCACTTACCTTTGGAGCAAAGTCACAATATCTCGGGTCTCAGTGGGTGTACCGAGCTGTACCTTTTGTACCTCAGTGGATGTACCAAGCTGTACCATGAGTAGATCTTCATTCACCATTGTCTGGTAAGTTGTGCACAGATGTGGGTGCAATCAGATTGCCTCAGAAGTTTTTACAGGCCGAAAACAGCGGCTTGCAGTAGTCCGCAGCCTATAGATTAATTGCTTTTCTCTTCAACCTCTCCTTCAGACCACACTTGTAGGTTTACTAAGCGTGATCCAATTTATTGAGCTATATAAATTTAATAATATAAAACATTCATGTTTGTTTTTGCTGACTCTGAAATTGTTTGCAGGCAGCACTGTGTCAGGGAAACTAAAGAATGAGATCAGCAGTATGAAGGAAATGATCAATAGTACATTTTACCTCATGCTGAGACCATCTTTGAAGAATGTAATAGAAAGATTTCAAGGAGAATCCGCTTGACCAACATTCACAGTGATCTAAATTCTTTTATTACTGTTTGTATACAAACATCAAATGTCACATCCACGTCTGATGCATTCTGAGTATGACACATTGTAAAGAGGGGTTAGGCAAACAAAGGGATGTATACACTAACTGCCCTAAACAAGTATGTTTATTAAACATAAAATCCAAGTAAAAAGTAGTCAGATTGCCAGGAGCCAATATTCAGATAATAAAATAACACATAAAATAGGATAGTTATAATAATCAAAGTTGTGCAAAGTAGTAAAATCCAGTGATTAAAGTAGATGGCTCATAGTCTCTTAACATATTAAAAGTCTCTTAAAATAAAATCCACAGTAAATGTAGCATGGGGACCTAAATATTGGTACAACAAATGATGACAATAAACATCTAACTGAATTTCAATTAATATTGTCATTTTTCTATATGTCTATATTCAGGATTTCTGCACTTTCTTAACTAATTATGAAGTACCATAATAATTAAGGAAAAGGGCTAATTTGTAGAACATGACCACTTTGCTTTTATATTGTTGCAGCTATATTTGTTGCACCAGCATTCAGATCCCCATTGAATATTGGCTTCTGGCAATCTTACTAGTTTTTAGGTAGATTGTATTAACTATTTTACATTTAGGGGCTGGTGTACCCTGATTCAGTTTGAGCAATTTTAGATTATATCTCCCGACTCCCTCTGTCAATTAGGAGAAAACACTCAGTGTAATATTTTTTGTCTGTGTTTTCCTATTTCTTTACACAAATATTTTCCCAAATTTTGAAAAGGAGAAAACAAAGATGCACCATGTTGGAGTTAAACCCTTTTCATTAATGCATTGTATAGATAACACATTAAGAAATAAATGAAATCTATTAAAACAATTACATCAATGGGATAGATCTGAATTCTTAATTTGGCAGAGGCCAGCAAGTGGCTGAGACTCCTTAGCCAATTCTGTCCCTTCCCATGCTTTCTCAACTGATGCATTGATTATATTCTGTAAAAACCTACACCTGTGTAGTTCAGCAGTTACAAGTACGGTAGTTTAAATCATGAAAAGTCATGAATGATTCTACTCAGTATGCTAATAGAAGCTGGAAGGCTGATGTACAGACTCCTATATAGAAAGTATGACAAACCTGTACAAAGTACTTAAACCTCTAAAGTGTGTGGTGAAGCATAAAACAGACTGTAAGATATACATAACATTTAAATATAGTAACATACAATATAGTGTACCGGTTAGCACGCATGCACTACCAAATGAAAAACTACGATTTTCCTTTCACCAGACTTGCTGTCCTTTGTCTAGATTAAAATGTTACTTCCTGAAAAAGAAAATCCAATTAATGAGTCATCCACAACACTGAGGTTTTAGTCTTGCCTGTTTGCAAATATTTAGACTTTGACATCAGCTTGCAAAGGATACTTCATGCACAGCCATTTCTACTCTCCATTATAATTGTGCTGTATTTTACATTATACTGTATAACCAGTGCTCCTCAACGCACACCTACCAGTCGGGGATTTACTGATTACCCAGGTGTGTATAAGGAGTTTTAAAAACAAACAAAAAAAAACCTTGGACTTTTTTAGACCCAAAAGTTTAGAGCAGGCTTCCCCAAACTCCAGCCCTCCAGATGTTGCTGAACTACAACTCCCCATGATTCTATGAATGAAAAAGATAGGCTGAGAATCATGGGAGTTGTAGTTCAGCAACATCTGGAGGGCCGGAGTTTGGGAAAGCCTGGTTTAGAGTCGAATATAGTTTATAAGGTGTTTTGGGTTGTTTTTTTTAAACACCTTAGACACACCTACGTAATCAGTAAATTTCGTTGAGTAGAGGGTTGAGGAGCACTGCTTTGTGATGGCAAACAGCACTGTGTCTGTGAGTGCTTTGAATTTCAGCATATAAAAACATGAATAATTTATCATGCAGTTGAGTGCAGTTTTCTGCTGCATACTTTGGATCTGTGAAAGGTTGAAATTGATGGAGCAAAATCTTTTTTTCTGCCTAAATGAATATGCTACTGTCAATATATGTTATCAAGAAGACCCCAGAGGCCACCATTCCCTCAGAATAATAAATAAAGACTGCCTACGATGTATTATGTCAATATAATCAATACTGTCACCGTCTAGAATTGCTTTCACTCAGTAATATGACGTGAAGGTCCCAGGTAGCCATGGACCCTCTAGAATATATCGCCCTGTTAACTCTATTATTGTGGTTATACATGTCAAGTAACTTTAGTTGTCTCATATGGAGAATGCCACTGCCTGTTATATCTCTTCTGAATAATAGAAAAAGGGATCAACAACAACAAGTACAGGTTGGTAGATGAAGTGTTTGAAGTACATCAATCTGTACATCAAGCAGCACTTCCTCATTCACAAAACGAGCTTAAAAACCAAATAATAAAAATGTGTTGTATATATTGACAGACATGTACAGTGTGTGTATGTATATGCGTGTGTAATGTGTTTGCATGTGTAGCAGTGTCTGAGTGCTTGTCTATGTGTGTATGTATTACTGTGTATGTTTGTGTCGAGTGTGTGTATGCAGAAGTGTGTGCTCGTAACAGTTTGGGTAGCAGCATGTGTATTAGTGTATATAAAGCAGTGTGTGTAGTAGTGTGTGGTAGTGTGGGTTATGTTGTTTTGACAATGTTTCTACATTTCTTTTAACAAAAATGTTCCTTCCTGACAGGATTACTTTGCTAGGAAATCTCACTTCAATAAGGGCAGTTGTTGCAGAATATTTATGGAAACCTTAACGTTAGGAATAGATACAGTATTGATGCCCCTTGTCATGTCAAGCCCACCATGTGTAAAAATAAAAAAAAAACGAATAAAATTGAGGAACTTACCTTTTCTTCAGTGCCGAGTCTACCTATCTGCTGTTGCGGCCTGCTCCTTGGTTTGCATCATCCTGAAGCCATGCTTCCAGGATGACGGGATAATCCAATGTGCTTTTGTTACATAGGTGCATGCGTGGCGCTCGCAGCAATGCGGCTATGATTCCTCCATAGAGAATTGTTTTATTCAATAAATCTCTGTGGCTAACTGCAACAGCACTGCACATGCGCGAGACGTCAAAGTATGTTATTGTATGAGAGTCGTGATGTAAGATTCCTGGCTCTCATACATCACAGGCCCACCCCTGTTAGGCCCGTCCAGTCTGTCTTATTTTACATGTCTCCCTATGTTGGGTAGTTTGTGTCACTCACCACAGACAATATGTCCTCCAAAAATGTCCTGATTCCAATAAAACAGATTTGACTTTCTAGCCTTAATGCATGTTGTCTGAACCCTAGTACTATGAAAAAGCATGTCAATGTTCCATTTATTCTGTATTTGCTCTAGATTGTGTGACCTATTTTTTAAAGCTTCCCTACTACACTAGTTTTATTTGCTCTTTATGTCTGTGGATAATTTCATGAAACAAGAAAAAAAATAAAAACGTCTGATTCATATTTTCTCTAAGAATACACAAAAAGATGTGGGAAATGCTAACGTAATTTAACGTAATTTAACATATGGTGACAAAAAGCTTGATAAAAAGGTAACCTTGTCCAAGCTCATCAAGCCCAAAGCCATCACAAGCGACAGCTGAGGGGAAAAGTGCTCTTTCTATGGAGAATCATACGATCTTGCAGCATCTTTCATTAACTGTAGTGTTGTAGAAATGTACATGTACGAAAGTACAGCGCTGACGTTGGCTCCTGGCAGCTGAAGCATCAAGAGCTGAAAAGGACTGGACAGAAGGTCATAGTGGCGGCTGCTAGTTCCAGATTCAAGTATAACGCACTTTCCCCTGTACCCCATGGCCACCAGATCCTCTGCAGCGGTGTCATCACTGAGGGTCGTTGCTAATTATGAGACGATCCCAGACAATAACATAGACGTTTTAATGCAATTTCTTTAGTGATGTCAAATAGAAACCTGTAAATAGTCAGACTGGTCAGGAATAGCAGAGAGCAAGGCAGCCAGAGAGAGGGATAAGTGGTGTTAGCAAGCCATGTCAAGGACAATAATTATCAGGACAAGTCAATATCAAAGCCACGTCAGGGAACCAAAAACCAGTGAAACCAAGAAACAAGCCATAAATCAATCATCAGAATAACAAAATACACAAGGAATGGTCCCAGTTTGGTGCCACTGAACTAAAATGCAAACACCAGAGAGGCTCCCTACAGCACAGGAACATGTGAAGTGGCGGCGGTAAGATTTTTGAGCAGTTTCAACTCCTCTAGATCTAAAACTTTGGGTACAATATACATGGTACATGGCCTGCAAGTTTCACATATGAGAGATCCCTTCTCTTGGTGCCAACATTATTCACTGTAGCAGATATTGTATATGATTGTACTGTGTATTATTTTATCTGCATTTTTAACCCCTTAAGGACCAAACTTCTGGAATAAAAGGGAATCATGACCTGTCACACATGTGATGTGTCCTTAAGGGGTTAAAGAGGTACTCTAAGCACCATAACTGTTACAACGTTGTGTAGTGGCTATGCCATGCATGTAAGGAATTAAGTAATTTCTGCTGAAGAATTTGTCAATTTCCTGCGTCTTCCAGTTACTGCTTAAGTAATATCAATTTCTGCTTTACCAATTTCAGTTTTGTCTAACTTTGCACATCATTTACCAGCTGAGTCTGCCATCTAATGTGCCTGTGAAGATCATCTAATGTGAAAACCCAGAAATGATCACTTTGATTATTCACTAAAATACATTGTTTCAACTCCCCGTTTAAACTTGGTCGATTCCAATATCTCCTGAGATTACAACACAGTGACTTAGCAGAGCACTCTGTTTCAATGTGCGAACCTGAAATCATCACTTTGTCAATATTGCTGTATGTTCAATAAATTTACCTATTCATCAAAAGAACTCCGACTCAGTTTAATTTGTGATTTTCTAACCTCTAGATACCCAAAGATGTAGTGAAAATCCATTTTTACATATAAATCTCAAGTTGGTTTGAATTTGGCAAAATGGGAATGTGCATACATGTGAATATTCACTATATCAGAAATTATCTGAGAATTTTAACATTTTAGTCTAAACTGGAAATATAGCTGCTGATATTGAGATTTTTTTCCCCCCAATTCAGCTACTTTGAGAAAACACAAACAAACAGCATTGTCCTGGTCAATCGCCAGTAATTCCTGGTTTAGTCAAAAATAGTCCCATAAAAAACCACATCAGCTACCACATTAGTCAACTTAATAATCACACTGCAAGGCTACTTTGTACCTGTTGACTGCAAATATTTAGTTCTAATTAATTGCAATGCAATGAAGCATTCATTTCATTATAACAGGTGCAGTAAAGGTATTTATTGAATGTAATAAATCTGCACTTTGGTTATTCTAGGAGCTGTACTTGCTATTTAGAACCAGGTCATCTTGATATCTGCATAGTCCTCGGTTTCCATTTAGTGTTTTGTACCTGGATCAGCAGGTCCTGCATAATGAAAAGCCAAGGGAGAAAATTACCTCTCTGGTAAATTGACAAACTAGTCTGTTTATTAAATGTTAGGCTATACACCTAAATAAAATATTCCCACCCTCCAAAGTTAGGGAACCTACACAAAAACACTGTTCAAGTTATTTCTTCCATTGAGGTTATCATTACTAATTAGTATACAGAACCATCAAGCAGTGTACTTATCAGGTATTGCCTTTAAATTATTTCTGGAAAGAGTGTATAAATACTGGACTAAACCTTTCAGAAACATGACCCCAGTAAGGCTGTTAACCCTAATACTAGTTTGGTTCCCATTTATACTGGTAAACTGTTCATTCTTCATAAATCCTGTTTTATATAGTGGTTGTTTATCTGGTAGACCCCCATTAATACCGGTTTGTCTAGAAGACCCCCATTATTACTAGTTTATCAGGTAGACTCCCATTAATACTAGTATATATCATAGAACCTCATGAATACTAGTTTATATGGTGTGTGGCGGCCACCCAGATAGGAACACGGGTTTCGCCGCCAAGGTCGTCTTTTTCCGCTACTCTGTTGTAGCAAATCGAATAGTAATAGTAATAAAGAGTATAGTTTCCCAAGAAGTATAATTCCAGAGCAGGTATAGCTTTCCTCCACAGACATTAGTCGAGACTGAATGCTGGGAGTGAACTAATTTTATTAGGGGCAACACACAGCCTTTTATGCATAGACCCCTACATGGGGTTTCCAACACTCTCTGAGAGATAATTGCGTGAGAAAAAACTATAACTAAATAATCTCTAGGGTACAGAAAAATCTAAAAATGTTATAACACCCCAAAACAGACATATAACAATCAGGTACCCCCTCAAGTCTTATATCACCGGATAGCCTGGATCTAAGCGCACAACATACCCAAAAAGCGATCAGATCCCATGAACACAGCCAAATCGCCACCAGGGTAAAGTTTTGACACACCGCACACGAGGCACCTGCCCAAAATAGTTGCAGGAGAAAAGTAGTGGCCGTCTGTTTGTTCTGGGAGTACGAAACCAAATAAAATACCGAACGTATGCTTTAGCTGGTTTGCAGATAGTGCGAACGATTCCACCAAACAGTGCTCTTCCAGGCTGTAAAGAAACTAACGCAGGCGGGATGGAAGTTCAGCGGTGTTCGTGAGGTCGAGTGTCCGATTTTAGTTTCATGCACTCAACGACAAAACACTGCTGCCTGCGTTTGTGCGCACAAGATGGCCGCCACCACAAAGTTTGTGCAAACAAACGGCGGCCACCCAGCCGACCACTAAGAACACTGAGGTGTAAATCGTTATTGAGGTGTTAACAGGGATGAACGAGGTTAATAGCATACGGGTGGTCTGGGTATTTTGTGGTTTTGTTTGGTTACCTAACCAAACAGGGAAAAAAGTATGTGAACACGGTATTTACCGAACAAATCACAGTATTCCAGTGACAGGGTGTTCTGTCACATGGTGGACCCCATTAATACAATTTTATATTGTAGACGCCCATTATATAAAGAATGTACCCATTATACTAGTTTATAAGGTAGACTCTCATTAATGTTATTTTATATGAACGATGTAACCATTAATACTAGTTTATATGGTAGACCTCCATTAACACTGGTAATTTAGTTATTTCTATTAATACTGGCTTATCTGGAAGACCCCTATTAATACTGGTTTATCTGGAAGACCCCAATTAATACTGGTTTATCTGGTAGAACCCCATTAATACTAGTGATATATCTGTCAGCTATTCATATTAATACTGGTGTATCTGGTAGACTTCCATTAATACTAGTTTATTTGCCAGCCCCCATTCATACTAGTGATATATCTGTCAGCTATTCCTATTAATACTGGTGTATCTGGTAGACTTCCATTAAAACTAGTTTATTTGCCAGACCCCCAATTATACTAGTGATATATCTGTCAGTTATTCCTATTAATACCGGTTTATCTGGTAGACTTCCATTAATACTAGTTTATTTGCCAGCCCCCATTCATACTAGTGATATATCTGTCAGCTATTCCTATTAATACTGGTGTATCTGGTAGACTTCCATTAATACTAGTTTATTTGCCAGACCCCAATTATACTAGTGATATATCTGTCAGTTATTCCCATTAATACCGGTTTATCTGGTAGACTTCCATTAATACTAGTTTATTTGCCAGACCCCCAATTATACTAGTGGTATATCTGTCAGTTATTCCTATTAATACCGGTTTATCTGGTAGACTTCCATTAATATTAGTTTATTTGCCAGACCCCCATTATTTTTTTTGCATTGTATCCCTGAAGAAGTGAGTGCAAAACTCACGAAACGCGTACCGAGATATTGAACGGATTCAGTGAACTCTGAGAGCCTCCGTACCACTACATTCCAGCTTGTGTTATCAACCAAGCTTTTTGGAAGAAGATTTATTTTGTATTTTTTTACCCATTTGGACTGGATTTTTTTTACTTTTATTTTTTACATCGTTTTTTTTTTTAGGAATATCTGCGATCATGCTGCCGGATCTAGACAACTAAGAGGATTTAACACACCTATACTTATCCTCAAACCGGACCGCGCAGGAGTGCACCCCAGCTACTGGAATCAGGTTAGTTTTTAGCATTTTTTCCTCTATGGACATTTTATTTTATTTTTGCATATACCTCTAGCAGAATTCTTTAGGTGCAAGACACTCTCTATCCCCCATTTTTTTGTAATTTCCATTAGAATAAATTTATTATATTTTACATGTTATTTAGCCTTTTGCGCTTTCTTTTACGTTTTATACAGACTTCCATTAATACTAGTTTATTTGCCAGACCCCCATTAACACTAGTTTATATGGTAGACCTCCATTAATACTGATTTATTGGTTAGTTGTTTCTATTAGCACACCAATACACTGGATACATAAGATATATGGATGGGTAGGGACTTATGGGCCACCCTGTATGAAGGATGTACTCATTATACTAGTTTATATGGCATATACCCATAAATACTGGTTTATATATTAGTTATTTCTATTAATACTGGCTTATAAGGAGTCAATAAAAAAAAAGTACTAATCCTTACCTATAAAGCTCTAAACAACTCAGGCCCCGGTTACTGTATTTTTCCGCGTATAAGACGCCCCAATATATAAGATGGCACCTATTTTTTGAGCCCAAAATTAAGAAATCAACATTTTAAACATTAAATAGAACAACTTTGATATTTTAGAGGTGACTTCTGAGAATAACAACACACTTTTGATTGTCATGCCACCCCTGTGCTGTGGTACTCTGTGACGTCAATGACTCTATTGCGCATGCTGGGAGACTACAGCTCCCACAATGCAGCAGGTGGTGTGAGGGCATTATGGGAAACTACAACTCCCACAATGCAGCAGGTGGTGTGAGGGCATGCTGGGAGACTACAGCTCCCACAATACAGCAGGTGGTGTGAGGGCATTATGGGAAACTACAACTCCCACAATGCAGCAGGTGGTGTGAGGGCATGCTGGGAGACTACAGCTCCCACAATACAGCAGGTGGTGTGACGGCATGCTGGGAGACTCTAGCTCCCACAATTCTGCAGGTGGTGTGAGGGCATGCTGGGAGACTCTAGCTCCCACAATGCAGCAGGTGGTGTGAGGGCATTATGGGAAACTACAACTCCCACAATGCAGCAGGTGGTGTGAGGGCATGCTGGGAGACTACAGCTCCCACAATACAGCAGGTGGTGTGACGGCATGCTGGGAGACTCTAGCTCCCACAATTCTGCAGGTGGTGTGAGGGCATGCTGGGAGACTCTAGCTCCCACAATACAGCAGGTGGTGTGAGGGCGTGCTGGGAGACTACAGCTCCCACAATACAGCAGGTGGTGTGAGGGCATGCTGGGAGACTCTAGCTCCCACAATACAGCAGGTGGTGTGAGGGCGTGCTGGGAGACTACAGCTCCCACAATACAGCAGGTGGTGTGAGGGCGTGCTGGGAGACTCTAGCTCCCACAATACAGCAGGTGGTGCCAGGGCATGCTGGGAGGCTCTATCTCCCATAATGCAGCAGGTGGTGTGAGGGCATGCTGGGAGGCTATATTTACCACAATGCAGTAGGTGGTGTGAGGGCGTGCTGGGAGACTACAGCTCCCACAAAGCAGCAGGTGGTGTGAGGGCAGGCTGGGAGACTACAGCTCCCACAATACAGCAGGTGGTGTGAGGGCGTGCTGGGAGACTCTAGCTCCCACAATGCAGCAGGTGGTGTGGGGGCGTGCTGGGAGACTCTAGCTCCCACAATGCAGCAGGTGGTGTGAGGGCGTGCTGGGAGACTACAGCTCCCACAATACAGCAGGGGGTGTGAGGGCGTGCTGGGAGACTCTAGCTCCCACAATACAGCAGGTGGTGTGAGGGCGTGCTGGGAGACTCTAGCTCCCACAATACAGCAGGTGGTGTGAGGGCATGCTAAGAAACTGCAGCTCCCACAATGCAGCAGGTGGTGTGAGGGCATGCTGGGAGACTGCAGCTCCTACATTGTAGCAGGTGGTGTGACGGCATGCTGGGAGACTCTAGCTCCCACAAAGCAGCAGGTGGTGTGAGGGCGTGCTGGGAGACTACAGCTCCCACAAAGCAGCAGGTGGTGTGAGGGCATGCTGGGAGACTATATTTCCCACAATGTAGCAGGTGGTGTGGGGGCGTGCTGGGAGACTACAGCTCCCACAATGCAGCAGGTGGTGTGAGGGCATGCTGGGAGACTACAGCTCCCACAATACAGCAGGTGGTGTGACGGCATGCTGGGAGACTCTAGCTCCCACAATTCTGCAGGTGGTGTGAGGGCATGCTGGGAGACTCTAGCTCCCACAATACAGCAGGTGGTGTGAGGGCGTGCTGGGAGACTACAGCTCCCACAATACAGCAGGTGGTGTGAGGGCATGCTGGGAGACTCTAGCTCCCACAATACAGCAGGTGGTGTGAGGGCGTGCTGGGAGACTACAGCTCCCACAATACAGCAGGTGGTGTGAGGGCGTGCTGGGAGACTCTAGCTCCCACAATACAGCAGGTGGTGCCAGGGCATGCTGGGAGGCTCTATCTCCCATAATGCAGCAGGTGGTGTGAGGGCATGCTGGGAGGCTATATTTACCACAATGCAGTAGGTGGTGTGAGGGCGTGCTGGGAGACTACAGCTCCCACAAAGCAGCAGGTGGTGTGAGGGCAGGCTGGGAGACTACAGCTCCCACAATACAGCAGGTGGTGTGAGGGCGTGCTGGGAGACTCTAGCTCCCACAATGCAGCAGGTGGTGTGGGGGCGTGCTGGGAGACTCTAGCTCCCACAATGCAGCAGGTGGTGTGAGGGCGTGCTGGGAGACTACAGCTCCCACAATACAGCAGGGGGTGTGAGGGCGTGCTGGGAGACTCTAGCTCCCACAATACAGCAGGTGGTGTGAGGGCGTGCTGGGAGACTCTAGCTCCCACAATACAGCAGGTGGTGTGAGGGCATGCTAAGAAACTGCAGCTCCCACAATGCAGCAGGTGGTGTGAGGGCATGCTGGGAGACTGCAGCTCCTACATTGTAGCAGGTGGTGTGACGGCATGCTGGGAGACTCTAGCTCCCACAAAGCAGCAGGTGGTGTGAGGGCGTGCTGGGAGACTACAGCTCCCACAAAGCAGCAGGTGGTGTGAGGGCATGCTGGGAGACTATATTTCCCACAATGTAGCAGGTGGTGTGGGGGCGTGCTGGGAGACTACAGCTCCCACAATGCAGCAGGTGGTGTGAGGGCATGCTGGGAGACTACAGCTCCCACAATGCAGCAGGTGGTGTGAGGGTGTGCTGGGAGACTACAGCTCCCACAATGCAGCAGGCGGTGTGAGGGCATGCTGGGAGACTACAGCTCCCACAATGCAGCAGGTGGTGTGGGGGCGTGCTGGGAGACTACAGCTCCCACAATGCAGCAGGTGGTGTGAGGGCATGCTGGGAGACTACAGCTCCCACAATGCAGCAGGTGCTGTGAGGACGTGCTGGGAGACTACAGCTACTACAATGCAGCAGGTGGTGTGAGGGCATGCTGGGAGACTACAGCTCCCACAAAGCAGCAGGTGGTGTGAGGGCATGCTGGGAGACTACAGCTCCCATAATGCAGCAGGTGGTGTGAGGGCATGCTGGGAGACTACAGCTCCCACAATGCAGCAGGTGGTGTGAGGGCATGCTGGGAGACTACATCTCCCACAATGCAGCAGGTGGTGTGAGGGCGTGCTGGGAGACTACAGCTCCCACAAAGCAGCAGGTGGTGTGAGGGCATGCTGGGAGACTACAGCTCCCACAATACAGCAGGTGGTGTGAGGGCATGCTGGGAGACTACAGCTCCCATAATGTAGCAGGTGGTGTGAGGGTGTGCTGGGAGACTACAGCTCCCACAATGCAGCAGGTGGTGTGAGGGCATGCTGGGAGACTACAGCTCCCACAATGCAGCAGGTGGTGTGAGGGCATGCTGGGACGTCAGAGTAGTACTCCCTCTGCTCCCTGATCCCCATTTCCTCCCCCATGAATATAAATCAGGAAGCAAGTCCTACCTGAGGTGGAGCAAACCTTAATATGGCCGCTCCTTTTATGGTGTGGCATGTCTCTGGAGATCCGTTGTTGGTAAGTGGTGACGTCTGCTGCAGCTCCCACGTATATAGGGACCTCTTCCACCATGCCACAGCATTCAGAAGTGGATCGGCAGGAGGGAGGCCAGGTATGTATGTGGGCCATGGCCAGAGGTGTAACTAGAAACCACGGGACCCCGGTAAGAAAACTACCCTGGGCTCCCCCCCATACGTCTACCCCTCGCCGCCACCCCATACGTCTACCCTCCCCCTCCCATACATTGCCCCCCCCCACACATGCAGACACACAAACATATACAAACACACACACAGACATAGAAACACACAGAGACAGACATACAAACACACACACAGAGACACAGACATACAAACACACACACAGAGACACAGACATACAAACACACACACAGAGACAGACATACATACAAACACACACACAGAGACAGACAGACATACAAACACACACAGAGACAGACATACACACACACACACAGACACAGACATACAAACACACAGATTGTAAAGTGCCACTGTGCTGACCGGGCCCCCTGGAAATCCATAGCCATCGGATGGCCCTAAGAGCACGGGCCACCCAATGGGCCCATTAACGTGCGGCCCCGGCAGTTCTACCACGCAGGCCGATCCGCAACACATGGCAGTGGGCACCACGGTCGCAGGGCAGCCAGGCCGCCTGGAGTGGGGATCCTGGTAGCAGCTGCGACCGCAGTAGTTTCGCCACTGGCCATAACACACTGAAATGCGGCAGGCGCCAGCTTAACTTAGGCCGCCGCGCACAAATGGTTTTGTTTTTTAACCCGTGCAGTGACATTCCGTGTATAAGACGACCTCCAATTTTAGACTAAAAAAAAATGTAGAAAAAAAACATAGTATTATACACCGAAAAATACCCACCAGCTCTAGATTGTAAGCTCCTTTGACCAGGACCATGTTCAACCTATTGTTCCTGTAACATTTTGCAATTATCTCATTTATTGTTAAATTTCCCTCTTTATAATATTGTAAAGCGCCAATAATAATAATAATATTGTAAGGGTTTCTGTGAGGCTATACTGCATGCAGCTGGCTTGGAGTACTGGGAGTAGTAATAAGATAATGGACATGGTGCTGGGGGAACATCAATAACACGAGCAGCATGCAGGTGTTTATGTAAAAAGATGCTTGCTTTCATTCCACAAATCCTCTCCCAGTGTGCTGTGACAGACAGCACTGTCTCTGACTCTCCTCCTCCATTCCCTCAGCACACTCCCATTTTCCCGCCCTTTATCCCTCCTTTTCCCGCCCTTTTCACTCCTTTTCCCGCCCTTTGTCCCTCCCCTCACGTTGCACACAGGCTGCAGTTTCGGCGCAAGACCGGTCCACATGCAGGGGCGGGGCCAGGCGCGCGGCGGCTCGGCCAATCCGCTTATCCCGCCGCCCATATGCCACCGCCCTCTCCAGCCTGAGCCAATCGGAGCGCTGGAAAGCGGTGTTTCGGTGAGAGGGGCGTCCAGCGCGGGCCAATGGCAGAGCGGACACGGGCGCACAGGGGGAGGCACGTGCGGAGCTTCACGTGTTTGTGTGCGAGTGATTGCAGAGGGAGGGAGGGTCTGGGACACACACAGAGCATGTTACACACCTAGAGAGACAGCACAGAGACCTGCACACTGAGAGACCTGCACACCTAGAGAGACAGCATAGCCCAGAGACCTGCACACCTAGAGAGACAGCACAGAGACCTGCACACTGAGATATCCTCACACAAAGAGACACTCTCATACATAGAGAGACATTCTGAGAGAGGCTCACACATAGAGATACACCCAGAGATATTCTCATACATAGAGAGACACCCTGAGAGATTCTCACACACACAGAGACACCCTGAGAGAGTCTCATAGACAGAGAGACACCCTGAGAGATTTTCACACACACAGAGACACCCTGAGAGATTCTCATAGACAGAGAGACACACCGTGAGACATTCTCATATCCAGAGAGACACTCTGGGAGATCCTCATACCAAGAGAGACACTCTGAGACATTCTCATACACAGAGAGACACTCAACATTCCTCAGGATCCTCACTGGAAGCTGCACTAAAGAGAGACCATCACTGAGACCCTAAGAACACAAGAGACCATCCCTGATTTCTCCTGAAAGATCCTCGCTGATAACTTCATAAACTGTGAGACTCCTGTTAAATTGAATTATTCCTCCATATGGAGACAATAAAAACCTGTATACTTAGATAGACTGGCATACTAAGAGACCTCCATATACAGAGACCCTAATAGTCCATACTCAGAGAGACCTCTCTGTATACAGAGACCCCAATACCTCATACTAAGAGAGACCTCTACACACAAATACCCCAATACGGAATGCTCACATAGACCTCTACACACAAATACCCCAATACGGAATGCTCAAAGAGACCTCTATACACCGAGACCCCAATATTGAATGCTCAGAGAGACCTCTATACACCGAGACCCCAATATTGAATGCTCAGAGAGACCTCTATACACTGAGACCCCAATATTGAATGCTCAGAGAGACCTCTATACACTGAGACCCCAATATTGAATGCTCAGAGAGCTCTATACACCGAGACCCCAATATTGAATGCTCAGAGAGACCGCTATACACCGAGACCCCAATATTGAATGCTCAGAGAGACCGCTATACACCGAGACCCCAATATTGAATGCTCAGAGAGACCGCTATACACCAAGACCCCAATATTGAATGCTCAGAGAGACCGCTATACACCGAGACCCCAATATTGAATGCTCAGAGAGACCTCTATACACCGAAACCCCAATATTGAATGCTGAGAGAGACCTCTATACACTAAGACCCCAATATTGAATGCTCAGAGAGACCTCTATACACTAAGACCCCAATATTGAATGCTCAGAGAGACCGCTATACACGAGACCCCAATATTGAATGCTCAGAGAGACCGCTATACACCGAGACCCCAATATTGAATGCTCAGAGAGACCGCTATACACGAGACCCCAATATTGAATACTCAGAGAGACCGCTATACGCCGAGACCCCAATATTGAATGCTCAGAAACACCTTTATAGATCGAGACCCCAATATTAAATGCTCAGAGACCGCTATACACCGAGAACCCCAATATTGAATGCTCAGAGAGACCTCTATACACAGATACCCCAATACTCCATACTCAGAGAGACCTCTATACACATAGACCCCAATACCGAATAGTCAGAGACCTCTATACACATAGACCCCAATACCGAATAGTCAGAGACCTCTATACACATAGACCCCAATACCGAATAGTCAGAGAGACCTCTATACACATAGACCCCAATACCGAATAGTCAGAGACCTCTATACACATAGACCCCAATACCGAATAGTCAGAGACCTCTATACACAGAGAGACCTGTATTCAAATACTGAATAGTCTGAGACTTCTATACACGAGACCCCAATACTCCATACTCAGAGAGACCTCTATACACAGAGACCCCAATTCCAAATAGAGACCTCTATACACAGAGACCCCAATACTCCATACTCAAAGAGACCTCTATACACAGAGACCCCAATACCGAATAGTCAGAGACCTCTATACACATAGACCCCAATACCGAATAGTCAGAGACCTCTATACACATAGACCCCAATACCGAATAGTCAGAGACCTCTATACACAGAGAGACCTGTATTCAAATACTGAATAGTCTGAGATTTCTATACACGAGACTCCAATACTCCATACTCAGAGAGACCTCTATACACAGAGACCCCAATTCCAAATAGAGACCTCTATACACAGAGACCCCAATACTCCATACTCAAAGAGACCTCTATACACAGAGACCCCAATATCGAATAGTCAGAGACCTCTATACACAGAGACCCCAATACCGAATAGTCAGAGACCTCTATACACAGAGACCCCAATACCGAATAGTCAGAGACCTCTATACACAGAGACCCCAATACCGAATAGTCAGAGACCTCTATACACAGAGACCCCAATTCGGCATACTGTCAGACCTCCATAAATAGACCACCAATAGCTGCATACTCAGACCCCATATAGAGACCCCCATTACCTGCATAGTAACAGTGAAACCTTGATATAAAGACACATCCAATAGTACCGTGTATCAACCTTCATATACACTGACCCTTTAATAGCTTCCATGCATTAAGAGACAATTACTGAGGGGGTTGGACAGTCCCTCGTTAGACTTGGGAACAGAGTTGTTGACTAATAACCTTTACCAAGAGACATCCATGCAGTTAATCTCTCACTGACAGAGAACTAACTCATGTACTGAGACACCTACACAGTGAGACTTTCACTGTTTCTTCCCTAGACCTTTATATATCAAAAGATCTCTATACATTGAGAGACACTTTCTAAAACCTCCATATACTGAGAGACCATCTTAGACTGACACTTCACTGAGATCTCCATCTCTAATACATCGAGAGACCCCATACATACACTTTTATTGAATCTAGGATCTCGCTACAGTAAGAGATGTGATCCCGAGAGACATTCACTAATACCACACTACTTAGACACCTCCCAAAAACCAAGAGTCCTCCAGACGTTGATATCCCTCTCTTAGAGAACGTCTTGCACTGGGAGACCCCAGTCATTGTGGGACCTTCACTAATATATACTGTCATACACAGTGAGACGTCCAATATTGTTAGTCATTTTGTGCCAGACACAAATTCGCACATTAGGAAGAGACATACTGAGCAACATCTACACTGGCATAAGAGACAGGGCTTTCCTCAGCTAGCGAGACAGACACAGAGTGGAGCAGGACAGCTATATTTAGTCTGACTCCATGAGCCACCTAGCACGTTACCATTGCATACAGTATTTGGGGGCGTCTGCTGTATTCAGTCACTGGGAGGAGAGATCCATAATAGAGGCATAGACACCTCCCAAAACAGTACAGACAGAACAAAGAGGCACAGGGAATCAGACATACTGGCGGTGAGTAGCCTGGGGGCTCCCTGTGTGAGTGAGACAAGCTATCTGACCCCTATATAGTTATAGTCTACACAAAGCAAGGAACTGCTGTACATGGTTTCATTCATCAAAGATAAAATGCAGGAAAATAGATATATGTATCGTCTGCCATAGAAATATATGAGGTTTTGTCTCTGAGCAATGTGCATTTTTTCAGATCACGTCAGACAAGTGACTAAAGGGTCATAGACAATGAAAGCAAGGTTTTTGTATCTGGACTCTGTGTATGTCTGTAGCCTGGCATGTATCCATTCGCCTATGCAGATTATTTAACCCATATTTTAATATTGCAGTAAAAGATTGTGTGTTTACCCGGTTTATTACTGAATAACGATCTCGCTGCACCTAATAGGTTAATATATCTCGATAGTCTGGCTTTGTGAGCGCACCGGGTTTGGGAATATTGCAGAGAATGTATTCCAGTTACTCCTCCCTTTTGCTGAGATTGCTGGTACAGACTAATTTCAAGCTTTATGTCCCGCACACAAAAGAGAAATAAAAAATAATGGATACAATGTTTTATTGTTGTATGAATTGTATGTATGGGAAACAAATCCAATTTCTGTGTTTACATGACATTAGAGTTTCACAGAAGTTATATCAGAATTGGTTTGAAGTAGGTTATCATTTTTGGTATTTTATTGGTGAATATAATGTATTATTGAAGATGTTGGGAGGAGAATATTTCTATTTTATGTAACATCGTGCTAGAAGAAGATTAGTGGCACGTGTGGAATGATTTGTGGCAGTGGAAGAAATACATATTTCTGGTAGAAATAAAAGATCCTTGGAGAAGGTCAGAGGTTTTATAGAATAGGTCTATAGAAAAATATATCTTTGTGGAGGAAGTAGAGGATCAAATTAGCCAGTAAAAAGTCAAGGGAACAATGTGAGAATGCATGGAGGAGGGTCACTGGATTTGTAGTAAGGGTAATTTTGCTACTGCTTTAATAGGTTTACACAATTTAATACATAACTGTATATGTATCATTGATTTGTCAAATCAAATAATGTTTGGCTGTTACATGCTTCTGTCTGGATTCAGTTCTCGCTGTGCATTGTTCTTGGTTGATATCACAGGTAATTTGTGGGGTGGAAATGCAGAAAGTTGAAGGATTCAATGAAAATGATGAGTATATAGTATTGGGAGTGTTGGGCTGAAAAAAAGAGTAGTTTATATTTTTGTAGAAATTAGAAGGTTTTTAAACCATGGTGTTGCAGTTTAATATATATGGCACAGTTTATCATAAAGGAGTATTGGGGACCAAATGTGCATGCATCTAGTGGTATGACTGCCACTAGAGGTACTAGTCAGTAATGTAAACACTGCATTTTCTCTGAAAAAAAAAGCAGTATTTACATTAAAATGCCTGCAGACACCCGAACAAGTATATTAAGCTGGAGTTGTTTTGGTAACTATTGTGTCCCTTTAAATAAAGGTTTATGGTAAATTTTGAATTGAGACATTCCCTGAGAATGTAAACTGAACTGTCTGGATTTCGTAACCATGCCCAATCATGGCCAAATAAATGCGCAACCCACTGTTGACATCTGGTTAATTAATAAACCAATGTTCTTTCTTCATATTGTTATGCTGTGCTGACATTTACAATAAGGAGTGCTACTAATGTCAAGAAGGTCTATTGTTAAGACAAATTGTACCTAAAAAGGCTAGTAGGATACATCTTTTTACTGAAATAGAGGTTGGCCTGTTCATAAGAGACATTGCATTCTGCAGTAAGTTCAGGTATAAAGAAACGAAACACTATTCTATTTGCTTCAGCAATTTTGTGGTACCATATTAAGTTAGTTAGAGCTTTCAGTGGACAATAGGGCAATCGTATTGATCGCATAATAACAGGCTTTAGGAGCTATTGAATGAAGGTCTAATATAACCAAGCTGTCACTAGAGCAGAGTTGGAGTCTTTTCCGTAATCTGCTAATTGTGTCTAAATTTTGCTCTTCAGTCCCCAGTTCACTGTTGTAGTGCATACATTTCTAGTGCCTTTTGAGCGACAATGAATCCACTGCATTTGTATTATTACAGAGAAGTTGGGCTAAGCAAGCAGGGGTGGGCTTAGGATTAGACATTTAGCATTCAGGAATGCTTGGAATAGGGGCTATCTGCCGTTAAAGTGCTATGGGCTGTATGGCTATTGATTCTTATCTTATGTTGGTATTTTTAAATGGGTTGCCAAAAGATTAAAGAATTCTAGAATCAGGCATCTAGCTCGCCCTGACTTTGGCAGTACATTTTTAATTAGTATTATTTTAACCCACTTCGGTTAATGATTTCAAATTTGCACCATATGTTTGTGACAAACATGTGAAACTCTTGAAATGTGAAGTAGATTGGAAGGTATTCGACTTAACTAGAGCAATTATACTGTGATGAATTCACTTTCAAATCTTAAAGGTATGTACTGTATATGATAGAACCTTGGGTACAGAGTGACCCAGTTTGATAATAGGGCAGCGACTCCCTCTGCACATGTTGCTACATTCTTGGCCAAGCCGGTTGCAAAATTTTGTCAGGTGTGCTAAGCCTGCTAACAGACTTTCTGTGGCTAGTAACTCCCAACTAATAAAAAGAGTGCACGCCCCTTTGAAGGCTGTCAGTGTAGTTTCTAAGAAACTCCACCAGGGGGCATATCATGTGTCACGTCTTTGGCATTTAAGAATGTTAGGATTAGGGGTTATGGACTGTAACTCCCATGTACAGTCTTAACTAATTTTGGTATTTTGTTTTAATGGGGCTGCCAAAAGATTGCATAATTCTGGAATCGGGCAGCTGGCTTGCCCCGATTTTGGCATTCAATTTTTAATTAGTATTATTATTTTAATCCTTTTGTGTTAATGGCTTAAATGTGAAAACATGTGCAACTCTGTAAATTTTAATTAAATTAGAAGGTATTCGACTCAGAGCAATTATACTGTATTGAATTCACTTTCAGATCTTAAACGTATGTACTGTATATGATGAACCATGTGTACAGAGTGACCCAGTTTGATAGTAGAGCAGCGACTCCCTCTGCACATGTCTCTGCATTCTTGGCCAAGCCGATTGCAAAATTTTGCCAGGTGTCATAAGTCTGCTACCAGACTCCCGGTAGCTAGTAACTCCCAACTAATAAAAAATAAAGTGCACACCCCTTTGAAGGCTGTCATGGTGTAGTTTGTACAGAAACTCCACCAGGGGGCATATCATGTGTAAAATATCTTATCCTCTAACCATCTGAATAATGTGATCTAAATAAAATATGGAGTAAAAAGGTTTTTCTTATTTAACCTTTCTTCCAGTACTGAAATCCAGTCCCTGCAGCCACTTGGTACATCTTCTGCAACATCATAGAGGAGCATTGGGGAAACAAAGCACATGTGCAGCCAGTTCTGTGCTCCTCCAATCAAATGGAGGTGAACCTGTGAAACCAAAGTTTGACTCGGTTCTTACATTGAAAGCACCTCTAGTGGCTGTCAGGGACACAGTCAAGAGAGGTGTGTTTGACCCTGCAATGTAAGCATTGCTCTATCTATTAAACGGCAATGCTTTACATTGCAGGATTAAAACGTAAATCTCTATTGCACCCATACCACTTCATTGAGATAAAGTGGTCTGGGTGCCTTTAGTGGTTCTTTAAGATGTGGCTGGCATGTCGCCTAAGATTCGCAGAGCAGAGTGCATTTATTTGCTAATTTTGGAAATGTTTTTCTGTGCTGTATTTCAATGTTTCTGTTTTTGTCTCTTTAGGCTCTTAATTCATTCATGGAAGATACAGAGTCATCTGATTTTCTGTCCTCTTGCGACTCCATCTATTCAGTGGGGAGCACAGCTGTCAGTGGCAGAGAAGATACAAACTACGTGGATTTTGGTGTCTTCCTTTCTGGGGGTTTGGAGGAAGCCAATAAAGTAGAGGAGGACATGGATAATGTGAGGATGATTCCAAATTCTAGACTTAGCAGCAATGACCACCCTGTCTTAATACGCTTAGAGAATGAATACCAAGCACGGAAATCTCATTGGTATCAGCGATCAGGACGGTATTTTGGACAAATGCAAGAGATAGATGGGAGGCTCTCCTTCACTAGTCAGAACACTGTCACAAGCAGGGGGTCACCACTTGGTAGCAAAAATGAAGAAAAACATTTGAAGCACTACATTAGCCAAGACACAAATCCAGGAGCCCCTCATGGACTCAAAAGGCAATGGAAACAAGAGGCAGAATTGCCTAAAGATTGGTGGAAGGAGAGAAAGGAACAGGCCTATTCTGCATCTGAAGGAGACAGAATATTTGCTCAGAAGGTATGTTACATGAACAACAAACTTTTCTTAATCTCATACTGTGTTGGCAGAAGCACTCATTTCCTTAATCTGCTAACAAACCTCAGTCTCCCTTAACCTTTGCCAGCCAAAAACATGCTGCTTTCTTACAATATCAACACCATTGAGACTGTAAGAAAGGTGTCTTTACAGTAATAACAATAAAGATGTGGAATTCAAATTGGTTGTATATCAGATTATATAGATATTAGTAAAAAAGACTTGGATGCTTATTTTGCAAACAATATTCGAGGATATAACTAATAAGTATGTGAACAAGTTGTTGATCCAAGGACAGCTCTGGCTTCCATTATGGAGTCTATAAGGAATTTTTCTGGCATACTGTATTTGAAAATCGCTACAATTGGTGTATTATTTGTTGTCTTCTTTTGGAGTAATAGCATAAATGAATGGGTTTTAACAGGAACCGGGATGTTTCCTGGTGGGCTTGCTGCCCCTGTCTGGGGCCACAGCGCTGTGCGAGCGGCTCTTAAAACGCCTCCACCGCTGGGCTGATCCTCAAGGTGCACAGGCCCTGGGTTTTAAAGGTTCGACTTGATGGATTTTTTTTTTTTAGCCGCTGAATATAAGACAGCACCTGGCTCCCATAACAACTGCAATGAGCTGAAGTAGTTTTTTGGGGTGGGAGTGTTCCTATTAAGTTTTAATAATAAGATTTTTGTCAAGGCCTTATTTCTAAGATTATAAACTCTGGAGTGTCAATCTCAGTGTGTTACGCAAACTAGGGTGTCTGCCGCTTGCAGTTGTGTTTGATCTTGAAGGTATTACATTAATCCCCAAGGCCAGTATAACTTAATCAGCCTGCCAGTAGAGTTTACTGCCTATTTGCTAATCCCTTGTGTGAGTTTCCAGTCCATGAGTTTCAGATGCTTTGTGGAGTGCTGTGGGACCAAAAATTCAAATTATGAATATATAAATCAATATCATAGTTACATAGCTATATAGGCTAAAAAAAAGACTTTAAGTTCAGCCTTTCTCGTATCAGCTTTTGCTGTTGATCCAAAAGAGGCGGGGAGGGGAATTTGAAGCACTTTTCATTTTTGCAACAAACTAGGAAAGAAATCCTTCTTGGCCCCAGAATGGCAGTCATATTTCTCCTTGCATCAAGAAGCTGTAACCCCACATTTTAAAAATGATGTCCTTGAGTATTATAATTTTGCAAGAATTCAACCGGTTGCTGTTCAAACATCTGTAAAGACTCTGATAAAACCACCTTATAAGGCAGAGAATTCCACATCCTTATTGTTCTTACTATGAAGAACCCTTTCCTTTGCCTTAGACTAAATCTCCTTTATTCCAGTCTAAATGGGTGACCTCGTGTCCTATTTATAAATAGATTTCCAGACATTAGTTTGTATTGGCCTCGCATATATTTGTATAATGCTATTATATACTCACTGAGGCGCCGTTTTTCTAAACTAAACAGTTTAAAATCTGTTAACCTTTCTTTATCTTCCATTTCTTTTAATATTTTTATAGGTCACCTCTGTACCTTTTCTAGTGCTATAATAACTTTCTTTAGAGCAAGTGTCATAATTACACTGCATATTATAGGTGTGGTCTTACCATCGATACTGGCCTTAGCAATTGCTTATTAACATTGCACATTGTTGCTTAGTTTGTTGTATATAAAAATTCCCAAATCCTGTAACAATTACCACATTTTTCTCATGTGTTGTAATCCCTAATTCACTACCATTAAGTGTGTAAGTTTCTTGTGCATTCTTCACCTCAATGTGCATAACTTTGCATTTACCTAACTTAATTTTCATCTGCAAGTTTGAGCATCCTAATGTATGTAAATCTCTCTGCAGTGAAGTAATATCCCACAGTTAGAAAAGTTCCATACAGAACATCTTACAAAAGCGATGTTTATATTTAACATGTGCATTACAGCTTCTATGTAAGAAGTAGTAGTTTTGTTTCTTAGAGTGTCTCTTTATATAGCACATTAAAGGTAATTCTGAGCACCATACACCTATGGTGCAAACATTCTTTGCACGTGGCTTCACCCCGACTCAGTGTCAAACTATTTTCAAGTTCACTCTAGCATTATCTGAACTACAGCAAAAATAAAAAAAAAATGTCAAACCAATTAAAATGGTTTGCCATGAACCAAGAGGATGGCACCAAAGAACAAAGCGGGCCATTGATTCTGCTTCCTAGAATGCCAACTGAATTTGTATTTATACATAAAGGAAAGACAATCAGTTGTATAGAATCAGTTGGTTTTTAGTATCTCCTTAATTATTATTATTTTATTTGTTGAAACTTAACATAATGTTTTATTTCATTACAGTGCCGGGAACTCCAAGGGTTCATCAAACCGCTGACAGATCTTCTAAATGGGCTGAAGAAGGGGCGTTATGAGAGAGGTGAATAGCTATATTGCTTTGGCACTTATATTAAGAGTTGAAAACATTCTAAAACTCAAGTATATCCACATGTTGGCTTTTCTGACCTACATTTATCAAATTAATCTGGTGATCAATAGCATTCACTGTTTGGTGAATAAACTCACATGCATTTTCCATACCTGTTTTGTGTTTTTTTTTAGATCTAGAGATATTATATTATTAGTAGTCAGCACAGGGCGAGCCAGGGAACACTGCTAAATTGTACTTTGCTTTGCCTTTAGTATTTATGTAGTTAATTGCTACAGGTACTGTTGCTTACAGTGATTTTCCAGCTAGAAATGTATCCTGTATATGCATTATTCGAATACAGTAATAGCAAAAAGTATGTATTTGTCCAAGTGAAGCATTTAATAGTTCATAGTGAAAGGAGTTACTTGTTAATAGGCTCCATTATCTCCTAGACGGGATATTTTGTCAAAACCTGTTTTCTGCGTGTGCATACACATTACTGACGGATTAGAAGGTGTTGGTTCAGGCAGATTATAACAGCCTGATACTGTGGCTGCACCTTCCCTGTATTACATAACATCCAGCAGTGCTTTGTTTAATTGTTCCCATTTTCACATGTAACATCAGGAGACTGTTTTTTTTTTTTTTATTGTACAGAGAGGCATTTGGATTAGCTGTGCAAATGATTTAACATTATTGGATACACTTTAATCATTTAATATTATGAAAAGTATTTAAATTTTGATATATTTTTTATAAATGATATTTTTGTTTTGATCATTTGAGGCAGGTAAAAAACATTTTAAAAGTCTATCCAAAAAAATTAAATAATTTGAAAAGCTTTTCCAACAATATTAAATGAAGATAATATTGCTGCTGTCCTATGGTCCTCTCATTGTCAGATGGTACTCTCTTGCACTGCCTGCTACAGTAACCCAACTAGTTGTATGACATGGGGAACTGACACTTCTGGATATAACTTTTGTTAACATTTAAGGTGCTCCTCTATTTTCTTTAAGATCCATATGACATATTTAGCATTTGACATGACAATCCAGTTCAGTATTGGAACAGCCAGGGCACCCATTGCATTGTTTCTGGCTTTCTTCTTTTTCTATGCTGCCTCTTGCAAAGGGCAGAACTTATAAAAAATAATTGATGGGGAGCCAAGATAAAGGCAATGCAGTAGATAAAGCAGTGTAGATTTCTACTTTTAAAGGAACACTACAATTACTATACTCATAACAGCCCTTGTAGTGATTATGGTACCAGGAGTGTTTTGGCGCCTCCCAGTATACATAGTCAAAGCTTTCAAAAACAGTTTAACGACTTAACTGGTGTCCACCAGCTGCCGTCAACACCTCCCTGGAAGCCGGGGAGACCATGCAGGGAGTTTCCATTAGCTCTACTGGTGGTGGTAGTCTTTATGTGCAGAGATTCTGCTTGTAACGCTGCACATACTGATATATTTTCACGTGTGTGCCAGTGGCTCCATGCCACCCTTGTCACTCGTGATTTTGGTGGTTTGGAACTCAGAGTGCTCCGGGGTGCCTAATGTCAATTCTGACAACAGATATAATGATTCTACCTTGCAGGCAGTGCTCCTCTCAGACAATCCTTCCCTAATAATTTTACTCAAAGTGAGTGCTGAGCATATCCCATAAACCCTTCAGGTGTAGTTTCATTCAGGAAAATACATAAATGAAACAACTGTGGAAGGCCTTTATCAGTTTTCCAATCAGCTTCATCCAAGTTTTTTACTAGTTAAACTAAAGGAATCTATGCAGCTCACAGAAAACTACTAGAGAGCCTGTCAAAGATAAGGGAGCTATGAATGTCATTACAGGGACATTACGCTCCCCCCCTCTAATGATTGGAAAGAACATACCTGTGATGACATTCAGCAGGAGGGTGGGCTTATGGCTGTTGCAGTTTTTTTAGTGCATTAAATTATTTATGCATAGAGATATGAAGTCATGATGTTTGGAGTATACTCTAAGACGTTAGATAGGGCTTTCCTATAAAATATTTTTTTTTTTTTTTGCTTAGTTTCCTTGCTGTACTGGCATTTTACCTCAACCAACCTTGCACACACATATATTATTAGAGCTATCAATCCAGTGGCTGTTGCAGGGTTATCTGAGGTTAGACAGTACAAAGGCATTAGTCAGATAAATATTCTGTGCTGTTAGTAAATTTTACAGGAAACTGGCTTATACTGAAACACAGTGTGTCACATTGTATCTTTAGATGTATACAACGCATATAGATTAAGTAAGGAAAGAAACTGAAGTATATGTGCAGGAGAAGTACAAACTTGTCTAGGGCTATTTATTATATATTTCCCTTCCCAAGAGCATCACAAATATTGTATTTATCCATTTCCTCACTGGTGAAATCTGTTACTGAACTTGTGTTTGTATAGCCAGAACATGTTGTACTGCAGTGAGTCTGCACTGCCCAACCACTTCTAAAATATATTAAAAACAAATCTCTTGATTACAGGGTTAAGCACCTTCCAGCAGAGTGTAGCAATGGATCGGATACAAAGGATTATTGGTGTTCTGCAAAAGCCACAAATGGGGTAAGTCTTACTAAAATGAAAAGATCAATGTATTCGGTCCTTATTTTCATTTCGAAAAAGCAGAGGAGTCAAAGGAAACAGTTACCTATTCTTTTCCCAGCCCAGTACCAGTAGCTAATTTTATCTCCCTACCCAGTACCAGTAGTATTCTATTCTCTCTCCTACCCAAAACCATTTGTAGCCTATTCTCTCCCTCTCCACTGCCCAGTAGCAGTAGTAGCCTATTCTCTCCTTCTCCCCTACCTAGTACGAGCAGTAGCCTATTCTTTTCCCTACCCAGTACCAGTAGTAGCCTATTCATTTCCCCTCCCATCCTCCGTACCAGTAGTAGCCTATTTTCTCCCCCTCCCCTATACAGTACCAGTAGTAGTCTAGTCTCTCTCTCTACCCTGCCTTCCACTAGTAGAGCAATCTTTCAATCTCCCCATTGATAGTAAAGAGCAATTCTTCCCCTCCTCAACTCTTTTGATTTTGCTTGTCTTACCTTGCTGGTGAGGTGTATATATGGATGTGTGTGTCACCTTGTAGAATGTGTGCACTGTAGGGTTAACAGCACAGGTCATTTGAACTTTTCCCACTTGCCACGCCAGTGCCCCTACAAGTCTGCACGGCTGCAGTGCTATCTGGACACACACCACCGTAGCTCCTTACAAGACTATGCATTATCATTGCTACATTTATCTGTCACAGTACAAAGAGTTGCAGTTTTTAATGTTTTGACTGTTTAAATTACAGTGAACGGTACTTGGGCACCCTGCTTCAAGTTGAAATGATGTTAAAGATTTGGTTCCCCACTGTTACCAGCTCCTCATCTGCATCATCATCTTCAGATTGTGAAAAGGAAGAACCTCACTATAAGATTGCTAAGGTATGCGACAGACCAACTAGTGATTGTCTATGTTAAAAACTCCTGACTTAGGCAAAAATAATGTGGGTTTAGTTACATTATATGATCATACATTACATAAACCTGCCACAATGTCAATGTATGTCATTTTTAGCAGGTCCATCCCTAGCAACCTAGTGTCTGCTCCTATGATTTCCACTTACTTTGGAAATCCTTCCTCCTGGGGCTCTCTGCAGTGTGAGATATATATATATATATTGGAATTTTAATTTGTAAACAAGTGCAGCCAAGTGAACTTTGTGACATCCATCTATTTTTATATTTCTCCAAGGTTTCTTACTTAACCATTTTACCTATTTTGTAGATGTCGCATGTGTGGTGTAAAGGTGAATAGTTGTCTGATTCTGCCTTTTTACATTCTGCAGCTTCCAAAGGTTGACTGCTTGAGTGCAAGGAGATGTCCGCTGACTGAGCTCCCTTCATCTAACACTGATTCTGAAGAAACCCCCATTCAGTCCCCTGTTTTGAAACAGTCACACTCAGATTGTCTCTGTAAAGACAGAATGCATGTTTTGTCAGAGTGGCCCTCCATGAATTTAACCTGGATGCACACTGCTCCTATTCCTAACCCTTCATTGAGCCAGGCTGATTTGCATCATCTCAACATGGCTTTAGAACAGGAAATCTGTGGACCACATACAAACAACTGTGGGGTCATTCTTTTTCTGCACAACAATCTGGTCTCTTCCTCACCTTTACCCAGGCCTGCCTCTACCATGCAGACCGAGGAGCTGCCATCAGTCATCCGTAAGAATTGCAGAGAAGAAGTTAAAAGAAGCGAATTGCCTCTTCGGAGCCAAAGTGCTCCTCCCATGCTACCAACCATTGGAAGTCCCAGGCTGGGTGAGAATGGAGGCCACTCATGTTCCCTGTCTCACCTACCAATGTGTACACAGAGACCTGCCGGGGAGAAAACCTAAACTGTGCATTTCGGATCTTCCGATAAATAAGATATCTGTCCGTCTGTTCAGCTTCATCCATGTTGCTCAGTCTTGGAAATGGGTAAAGAGCCCCTTTTCTTGGACAGGAGAAAACCAAAAGAGCTGGAAGTCATGTGTTTTTCTGTTTTATATGAGACCTCACAGAGCCTCAGTGCTGGATTTCCAAGTTATACTAAGAGTAAGAGGGCTATACCATGTATAAGGGAGCACAGAGAGGTGGTGGGGTCAGAGAAGACTGCATATTGAAAGGTGCAAACAGCAATATTATGGTTACTTCCCACCTCCACCTATTTTGACCCATCATAATAGGCCTCACCCCCATAACTTCCCCATGATACCTGTTTCCTGTCGTCCACAGCAGCAAAATTTGTTACAGAAAAAAAGTTAATAGCATGAATGTGTTAGCCAAGGATTCTGCACTACCAAAATTATTCCATATCATGCTTGAGTTACTTTACTTTTTTTAAAGGAATGAGGACAATGCACAAGTCAGAAAATGTAATCTTGCATGACAGAGCAGCAAGATCAGCAACAGAATGTTTTTTAATGCCATTGGACGAATGTGCTTGCTTGCATACTGCTAAAACACAAAACCAATACATGCTGCTATGGTGAATGAAGCAGCTTCCCAAAATACTGGTGTGCTGGTGGTTGTGCATTTGGTCTGACATCGAACTACTCTCCCTTTTGAGGACATTGTAATGCCTCCTACCGGAACATCACTTTTCATAGCAAACTGGACGTGTAACAACAGGCACAGCAGCTTAAGGAGAAAAAGAAATATCAAAACGTTGTCTTACTACAAAGACACAAAGCATACAATTCAACAAAATATAAAAGTGTGTCACTTTTACTCAATGTATGTTTAAAATCTTTTTTGTTTTTCTTTTTATAAATGCTGCTTTGAGACAATAAAATGCATCAATAAAAATAAAGAATTTGTACTAATAAAGTGCCATTATTTTTGGTATTAAATTGTGATTTCTACAGCAGCAGAAAATCTTTGGTTTTAGCTCAGAAGAGAGAAAATGGAAAACCAAGCAGAACACACCGGTGTCGGTTAATCAACTGAAAAATAACTTTACTGGTGTTACTTGTTATTTTATAATCTTTATAATATTTTTCATTGTAAAGAAACACAGAATATTAAAACAATGGTGGAAGGAATAATTAGGAACAACATACAGTTTGCAGACTAATCACTGGCATCTTTTTCCAAGAAGCATATATGTAGAGCTACTGTTCTAATCACCTGTTCCAGTCTTTATTCCAAAGGGAATAGTAACAGGTAGAAAATAAATAAATACATATTTGATAGGCTTTGGTACAATAAATGACAAAAGGGGTGAAGGAACTGCTATTTATCAAGGTCTGAGGTCACTGGCGCTATCTAAAATCCCCTCACGCCCCACCACGTGTCCAATATCTCCAATACCTGTGGGGTCATATAACACAGATAAAATACTTTGTAATTACTTCATTGGTTGACAATACATACTTGAAAACATAAGAAATCTCAATGTGTCCTCCCTGGTGTAGCTGAGGATAGTCTATGAGAAGGAAGGTTATTTAACTATTATAGCATATATGTAGTTATTATTGCCATCAAGGGCTTCTGGAGACATAATGGGGGGGGGGGGGGGAGATTGAGTGCTTTTAAATATTTTTACATGTAACCTCTTGATGGTATTATTTTTACTTAATAAATGCTTCAAATATTCTATGTTACATGATGTTTTTAGGCTTGGGTTAGTTTGCTTTGATGTGAATTAGGACTACAGTTAGGGCTAGGGAAAATAAAGTATCAATTACATCACTAGAATAAATGTTAAGAAAATCTTCTATAGAATACAAAGGGGAGTGGACTCTGCATTTAAACATTGTAAGAATTGCATTTGACACTAAGAATAATATTTTTTTGAAAGTTTCTATACTTTTAAATGTTTCTTTAAACAACAAAATACACTAAACAAAATTATAAACGCAACACTTTTGATTTTGCTCCCCCCCCCTCTCTAAGCGCTCCAGTTAATGGTGGACGCTATACCCAATCAGGGCAGGGGGAATCAGATCTTGTTATTGCGGTTAACATGGGTTTCTGCATCGCACACTATCAAGTGCAGGTCAAATGAAACGTTTGTTCTCCAATTTGTGTAGGTAAAGGGGCCGTTTCCATTGCTGACCTCTAGAGCAGGGGTAGGCAACCTACGGCACTAGTGCCATGCACGGCACTCAAGGCTGCTAGAGCCCAACGCACTCTGGCCTATCAGGAGTCCCAGTAAAACTTCAGATATTTGCTAATACGAAGAGGTGGTGAAGGACAATCCTCAATTTATGCACATAGAGTAACTGATCTCAGATCACTGCCTCTCAGCACTTGTGTAGTAGAGCAGCCCTCGACAGCTATCGCAGCTCCTGTCCTTGACCTGTACCTGGCCAGCCTGGTCCCCACTGGAACCCAGGGAACCCACCCACACTGCTAGATATACACAGAAATGCAAAATAACCCTCCCCTTATACAAATAATATGAACAGCCCACAAAAAAACACACACAATCCGCACAAACGCAACACCACTAACAATACACATACATGCACACAACCCCACATGCAGCCTCTCACATGCAATACCCCAAACAGCCCCCACACACTACCAAACACACAATGTGACATATCCATCCACACACAATTCCACAAGCAGCCCTCATACACAGCCCACATTCATATGCATCATACACGATACCATAAACTACTAATGAACATATACAATATAATAGCTCATATACGCACAAATGCAACGATACGAAGCAATTACAGTAAAAATAACACAAGCAGAATACGGCAGCATACACACCTTAATTTAAAAAAATAGGATCGTCACTCTACGGGACATCACAATCCTATATCGGCACAGTGCTGCTAAAAGGTTGCCTACCCCTGCTCTAGAGGCATTAAAAATTACACTCCTGCTAACATATTATAAGATCAATTAATGGTTTCTTTTAAATCATGGATAGTTAACAAAGTAACTTTGACAATTCTGTTACAATCATTACAGTATTATATCTAACAAAAAATAACAGTTTTTCCTGCATCAAGAATTTGTAACTAAAACAATATCCTGGATGATACAGGATTGCCCCGTATTAAAATTACTGTCCTACAGGGACATCAGAGCAAATGAATGGAAAATGCTAAGGCAAATTTGCATTAACAAATAACCCCAACTGGGGATCATTTATCTGTATTCACATTAAGGTGAATCTGGGTGAACTTGTTTAATGAGCCATGTGGGGGCAGATAAGGTATTGGAAAATATGTCATCTGTAGGGAACCTTACTGATCGCATCATGTAAACCCCAGGGAAACCAAGATACTACAAACAACCCCTTCAACAATAATACCACTGCCTACAGGGTTACTGAGGTCCGAAGGTCTCTGTATCTACACAATTTACAAAAGACAATATCCAGCTGAAAACATATTTGTTAGGGTTGATATGGAAACAGTTCAGAGGTGTTTTTTAAATAGTTTATACTGCACATTGGTATGATTCACAGCATCATCAGGTAAAAAGATAAAATAACAGGCTAGAAAATGATAAAATATCTCATTCAACATACAGACGCTATCATTTTTCATAATACAATGCTATTTTACAGGGGTTAGTGGTTATGGTGCCATGAGGGCTTCTCATGCAGGAGAAGATCAGACACAGCGTGGGCACAGGGGGGACCCAGTCAAGTTGTCTGACCATTTTAAAAATTGCAGTACAGTTTGATAAACTATTCTTCTACGGCACCATGGCATTCCTAGTACCATAGCCACTACAGCGTGCTGGAATAATTATAGTGCTTGGAGGATTCTTTTAACAGCTACTTCAAGTGTCCTATTTTACTTAGTATTGCGTATATGTGTGTCAGTTCCTTTGTAAACCCATACACAAATTAACTGTGCGTTATAACAAACATAATATTAAACTCAGTAAACCAAAATGAAACAGCGTAACACAAATCGTGACCAGTGCGGCTGATTAGACTTGTCCGCTGTGAGCCACCATTGATTGAGTAAGTGAGAACAGCAGGTGAACTCCTCACAAAAGGGTAACATTTGCAGAAAAGGTTTATGCGTGCCAAAAGTTCTAGAAGAAATACTGGCAGGACCGGCTGACAGCTGGCAATGCACGTGTAGCAAATTTCAACGTTCACCATGGCCAGTATCAGATTGTAATTAGCCTGCCTCCATGCGACATCCCTCTAAAACATGTGAGGCAGAATACCCAGCTCTTCCAACTCCAAAAACATAACAATGCTAACTTCTACAAGAGACTAAGGAGAACTTGGGAAATTTACAGTCAAAAAAACAATATTAGGAACCGAACATGTGCTGTTTTCCGACAAAGGAGAAAGGTTTATACCAATTCTGTCCCAAGAGGCTGAATTAACTCACCCAGAGGAGAATTTATACAATGTTGTAATAATAATAAAGGTGCTCACAGTAGAAACTTGTCTATCCCAAGTAACTTGGATTTTTTGAAAGTTCTAGAGACCAAGGTGGCAAGCAAGTGATCTCTTGTTGCAGTTTATGCAACCTCACGGAAAACACAAAGTGTATTGTGTGCCCTGCAATTAAAACCTCACGGATAGTGAATGGTGTAATACAAGTACTGCAGACCCAAAATTAACCCCAGTCAAGTGGAAAGTTTGATCCCTGATCTAGACAGTATGTTAAGTTATCTATACCTACACGCAGTACTCTGTATCTCCCTCCAAATTCTTAGATCTAATCACACACGCCAATTCATTTAATGAGTTTGGGTGTCACCATGTTGTTAAAAACTACTTTCCAGGTACATCCTCGACACCCTTCCCTCCAACCAAAAACGTTTTAACCCCTTAAGGACCAAGCTTCTGGAATAAAAGGGAATCATGACATGTCACACACGTCATGTGTCCTTAAGGGGTTAAAGGAACACTATAGGGTCAGGAACACAAACATGTATTCCTGACAGCATAGTGCTAAACCCACCATTTAGGTGGCTTGCCCCCCCCCCCCCCCCCCTCCTTAGCACTCTTAAAAGCAATTAAAACTCACCTCATTTCCAGCGCCACGCGGGTCTGCCGGCACTGGCCCTGCTCCCTTGGTGACATCATCAGAATTGCCATGGGGAAAGCTTTGGATTGGCGAAAATCGGCAAGGGGGGCAGGGCCAAACGCCGTTTTGGCCAATCAGCACCTTCCTCATAAAGATGCATTGAATCAATGCATCTTTATGAGGAAAATTCAGAGTCCCCATGCAGAGCGGGTAGACGCTGAACGGCAGTGCTGCCTACTGTGCAGCACTGAGCCAGGAAACACCTCCAGTGGCCATCTGAGGAGTGGCCATCTGAGGAGTGTCCACTTGGAGGTGTCCCTAGGGGCAATGTAAACACTTTTCTCTGAAAAGGCAGTGTTTGCATTAAAATGCCTGAAGACAATGATTATACTCACCAGAACAACTACATTAAGCTATAGTTGTTCTGGTAACTATAGTGTCCCTTTAAGTACTTGATACACAAAAGTTCCAGACTAAAGTCAAGATTGCATCCATAAGGCTTTCATTTCTGCCTGCCTAAAAGCCCAGTTCACAAATAAGGGCCAGGAAGATTCTGGGGCATGTTACATTGGAATGGATCTACATGGGCTAATGTATGCCACACTGTGTCTCAAAATAGTTGCTTCTCCCAGAGCACCCTGGTCCTGATTCTCTTACTATTAAAGGGACATGCCAGACTCCTACAGCACTTTAGCTTGCTGAAATACTTTATGTGTGAAGTGTGCCTTTTTTCATGTTATTAACAGTGCAGATTTCAATAGACATTGGCGCTTTTATCAATTAACCTTGTTACACCTCCATGGCTGTCAATCAGACAACCAGTCCTGTTACTTCCTGGTTGGGTTAGCTAAGTGGAGATAAACTCAAGAGGCAACAATTGACCAGAGCACCTGCCTTGCAAAGACTTCTCATTGAGCTGCATTGGGAAGTCTGTTATTGGACAGCCACAGAAAGTATGGGCGGGGTTAGAAGGGGAGGGCTCGCAAAGGCTGCAGACAAGAGATCAGCAGCTACAGCAAGCTGTTTTTAGATATTGCCCTAATGGGAAAAAAAATCCATAATTAAATGCATGCATGTTTTCATTGAGGATCTACAAAACAGTGATTTAAAAAAAAGAATGTATTTACTGTTTGTATTTGGGCAATAGAGTGTCCTTTTAGGTTAACTGCTTCTCCCAGAAGATTGTTTTGATTTTTTTTTTTTTAAGGTGTGTTCAAAAATCTCCTTAGATCAGGGTCCGTTCAGCCTAAAGGGTAACATTGAATGTGTAACCTAACAGAAACAAGCTGGTACTTCGATTCTTGATACACTAAACCCCTGGCTGATTTCCAGCGTTTGTGTGCTAAGTCAATACAGCCAGATTGGGTGAGGCTCGGCAGAGGACACGGAAAGGAACCAGCTGTCTGTGGTTGTTCCACGTGTTTCTATGAACATGATGTGCTCACACACATTGGCAGCAAAGGCCGCAGCCTGCACCTTACTGGAAGGTGACTAATGAGTAGCTATTGGCTTAAAGCGTTGGCTGCATGTGTACTGCTTTTACTGATCACAAGGGGTTATTATTAAAGCAACAAACCACAACAAATTATATTGAGACAGGCAGGGATGTTTTGATTGTCTTCCTACATTGCAATATTTATTGAAAAATGAACACCTTCAAGAAATTCATCTGGCTTTTCCCTGGAGAACCTTTAAGGAGGTCCTCTGTCGCTCCCCCTTGCAGAATCTTTGAGGAGGTCCTCTGTCGCTCCCCCTGCAGAACCTTTAAGGAGGTCATCTGTCGCTCCCCCTGCAGAATCTTTGAGCAGGTCCTCTGTCGCTCCCCCTGCAGAATCTTTGAGGAGGTCCTCTGTCGCTCCCCCTGCAGAACCTTTTACCCCTTAAGGACCAAACTTCTGGAATAAAAAGGAATCATGACATGTCACACATGCCATGTGTCCTTAAGGGGTTAAGGAGGTCCTCTGTCGCTCCCCCTGCAGAACCTTTAAGGAGGTCCTCTGTCGCTCCCCCTGCAGAATCTTTGAGGAGGTCATCTGTCGCTCCCCTTGCAGAATCTTTGAGGAGGTCCCTTTGTCGCTCCCCCTGCAGAATGTTTAAGGAGGTCCTCTGTCGCTCCCCCTGCAGAATCTTTGAGGAGGTCCTCTGTCGCTCGCTCTGCAGAACCTTTAAGGAGGTCCTCTGTCGCTCCCCCTGCAGAATCTTTGAGGAGGTCCTCTGTCGCTCCCCCTGCAGAATCTTTGAGCAGGTTCTCTGTCGCTCCCCCTGCAGAATCTTTGAGGAGGTCCTCTGTCGCTCCCCCTGCAGAACCTTTAAGGAGGTCCTCTGTCGCTCCCCCTGCAGAATCTTTGAGGAGGTCCTCTGTCGCTCCCCCTGCAGAATCTTTGAGGAGGTCCTCTGTCGCTCCCCCTGCAGAATCTTTGAGCAGGTCCTCTGTCGCTCCCCCTGCAGAATCTTTGAGGAGGTCCTCTGTCGCTCCCCCTGCAGAATCTTTGAGGAGGTCCTCTGTCACTCCCCCTGCAGAACCTTTAAGGAGGTCCTCTGTCGCTCCCCCTGCAGAATCTTTGAGGAGGTCCTCTGTCGCTCCCCCTGCAGAATCTTTGAGCAGGTCCTCTGTCGCTCCCCCTGCAGAATCTTTGAGGAGGTCCTCTGTCACTCCCCCTGTAAAATCTTTGAGGAGGTCCTCTGTCGCTCCCCCTGCAGATCCTTTAACGAGGTCCCAAGTCGCTCCCCCTGCAGAACCTTTAAGGAGGTCCTCTGTCGCTCCCCCTGCACAACCTTTTAGCTGTTTATCATTAAAAGTATGTAACAATATGGAACATGAAAAAGAAAGTTTTTAAAAGGTTACTTCAACCACCATGACCACTTCAGTGATTTGAAGTGATCATGGTGCTTGTAGCGTGTATGTGCAGCGTATTACTATAACTCCATCTCTGGCAGTGTCATTGGGGCATCGTTACCCAGCCTGAACACTTCCAGCCAATGAATGGGGTCTGGATCATCTTCAGGTTTTTTCAGGAGCTGGTAGTGCGTCACCGGATGTAAAAGGAGCCCGTAAGGACCGAGATAAGAGGACAAACAGGGCCAGGGTACACCCATCAACATAACCACTACAGCGGGCTTGGAGTAACGTTTTAAGGAGAATATTATGGAAAGGTTTTTAACTCTGGGTTTACCAGATAACATGATTCCAAGGATATTCCAGGGTTTTTTAGTTAGTGTAGGAGTGGAGAGAGATTTTGTAATGGCAGCACTAACCCATTGCTAAAAAACATCATCATAGCAGCTTGAACCATTATTGTGAATAAACTTGGGAGCCATTGTATAATGTGAATGGTAGGTGAACCGCCAAAGACATCTGATCTGACAGCAGAGACAGACAAGCTAACGAAGATGTGACGTCATTATTGATTGCAAGGAATTAGACGTATTCAAAGCAGGGTTTGTTTGCTAATCCAAAATATTTTTGTCCCTACATTAGAAGTATGACAGTGTCAGTGAGTGTATGCATGTCAGTCTGTGTAGGGACGGGTCAGTGTTTAGGACAGTGTGTGCCTAAAGGGGTCACTGTCTGTGTGTCAATAAGTGTGTGTGTTTGCTGCTATTACTATTGTTTTTTCATTATTATTATTGATATATATATATATAGTGCCAGCAAATTGCGTAGTGCTGTACAATGGGTGGACTAACAGACACGTAATTGTAACCAGACAAGTTGGACACACAGAAACAGAGAGGTTGAGGACCCTGCTCTAGGTGTTTATATGCTAGAGGGAGTGGGGTATAGTGACACAAAGGGTAAAAGTAAAGGTATCAAATTAGGCTAAAAAAGTATTCACTGAGGACTTATTGGGTTATTTTTAACAGTTGCAGGAGAAGAGTGAGGGTGCGGTGTATGTGTCATTCTGTGTGTATGGTCAATGTGTGTCTCTTTATGGGTCAGTCTGTATTTTTGTGTATGAATGTATGTGTCAGAGGGTGAGTATGTCAGTCAGTGTGTGTCAGTGAGTGTGTGAAGGAGTGCATACATTCCTAAAAAAGTTCCTTTGAGGTATTTATAAAGTCAAGCTTTACTAAATGCATGTGATTTCCTGAAAAAATTGTCCCTGGAATCTTCTCAAATGTTGGCAACTGCGTTAAGCTTATGTCTTCACCTGTACGTCTAACATCTCCTGCAAGCATCAGCACTTACAGTGTCAAATCATTACCATGGTAACCCATGACAGTGCTCTGACGGTAAGTGTAAGTGCTAGAGCTCCAAAAGAGACACCTCTCACCTTGTTGTTTGCCCTCTACCCGGTGGGTAGCCAGCCCTCTGGACCACCAGGGATCTGAATGCCCCCTCCCTGCAAGGTAAGCACAGGGTGAGGGGAATATAGTTACATAGTTACATAGTGTTACATAGCTGAAAAGAGACTTGCGTCTATCAAGTTCAGCCTTCCTCACATTTATTTTTTGCTGTTGATCCAGAAGAAGGCAAAAAAAAACAGTATGAAGCGCTTCCAATTTTGCAACAAACTAGGAAAAAATTCCTTCTTGACCCCAAAATAGCAGTCAGATGTCTCCTTGGGGGGGACAGGGGCTGAGGAAAGGGATAAAAAAAAAAAAAAACTAAAGTGTATTCGCCCCCCCTCCCTGAGTCTTACCTTGGGCCAGAGAGGGGTGAGCAGCAGCCAGCAGGAGCAGCAACCAGCATACAGCATACAGCAGCAGCCAGTGGAGTCGGCCGGCCCTTCCTGATGATATCAGGAGCAGGGGGCGTGACTTAATCTGCTCTTCTCACGGGACCGCTGGGGAATCTGGGGGAAGAGCAGTGCAAGTCACGCCCCCTCCTCCTGACATCATCAGGAGGCGCCCGCCAACTTCACTGGCTGCAGGAAGAGAGGTAAAGCGCTACGGAATCTGTTGGCGCTATATAAATGGCGATAATAATAATAATAATATAAAAATCCGAGTCCCCAGTAAGAGGCAGAGAGGGGATTCGGGTTTTTCCTTTTTTTTTGCTGGATGCAGGCGGCCCTGGATTTAGGGCAGACTGGGGGGCAATTGCCTCCCTGCCCCCCGTCCCAGCCCGCCCCTGATTTCATCCTTGAACCCAGGCAGCACAGTGTCTTGGGCCGGCCCTGGAGTCAGGAGTACAAACATGTATTCCTGTCACTTTAGTTCATAAATCACAGTTTATGTTCCGAGCCCCCCTGAGATCTCATTGAAAAGGTGATTCTACTCACCTTTCCTCCCACACCGCTCCGGTCTTGCCATCGCTGACCCCGCCTGGTCCCGCCTCCTTGGCTGAGATAATCAGTTTGGATGATCTCAGCCGATTCCAATGCTTTCCCATAGGAAAACATTGGGAGGCTACTGCGCATGCACTGCAAAACGCTGCACTGCGCCAATTAGCATTTCCTCGTAGAGATGCATTTAATCAATGCAACTCTATGGGGAGCGTTCAGCACCGTGCAGCACTGACCCAGGTCGTACCTCTAGTGGCCATCTGAGTGACTGCTACTAGAGGTGTTCCTAGGTACAAATGTATTTTCTCTAAAAATGCAGCATATACAGTGCTCGGCCTACAGGGACAGGATATAGACACAATAAACCAACGCCTTACGCTGTAGTTGTTTTGGTGACTATAGTGTCCCTTTAAGTTTGCATAGGACATTTCGCCCATCTTGGTGTGGAGGAAATCCTGGATGACTTTTTCCCAGGACTTGACCCCCGTGGAATCTCATAGCTGTGTCCAGTGACCTGCCACCAATGGAAATCAGGGTAAAAGAGCTAGTTGTCTTTAATGAGTTTCTGGAGATCAAATGCACTAGCAGTTATTCAGTGGGAAGAAAAGCCTTGGTCTGTTCATCTTGCCATCTAGAGCTTAGCAACCATTGAGACCCACCCTCCAAGTGCAGGGCATGTGGATACTCAATGGATGTCGCAATCACAACCTAACCGTGCAGCTTTCAATTCATCTCTCTTTTTATTCCTATTAGATAGAAAATATAATAGTTCGCTGCCATCTAGTGGACAATGCATAATCAATTTTTATTTTTTTTCATAGTCCTCTCTCATTTACTTTGATCAGTAAAATGTTATTTCCAATTGTTTGAATTAGGGGATTGTCTAGAAGTTTCTTGACCCCCCCAACTATTTTACTAACATTCTAGGGATTACTCTGAACCAGGGGTTCCCAACTAGTTTTTCCCATGGAACCCTTTGACATAGTATATCAACATTGTGGAACCCCCCCCCAAAAGTTTGTGCTGTAGCACAATCCTTTTATTTTTATTTTTTGAATATATAATTTTCAATTATACAAACATTTGAGGACATACACAAAACTTCAAGCCATTTTATCCATTGACATCATTTGGATTAATATTAAAGACGAATAGGACATCACCGAACATAACAAACCAACAAACAAACAACAACAAAAAAAGGACACAGATCTAAGTTCCCTGCGGGGAGGAGGAGGTGGGAGAGAGGGCTGACCCAGTCATGTTCAAAGATAAAAACACAAGATGGAATTTTACCGCTTAACGTCATGGGAGGGTATCGCTAACCAATAATTTCTCAACCTGTTCCAACCACTTTTTATTCCCATCATATGACGTTCTACAAATGCCCACCTCCATTTTGATTTGGTAAATAATTAGAATTTTAACCTGATTCCAGCGAGGGGCTATGACCATCTCCCAGCTTCTGGCAATCAACATCTTAGCAGCTGCCAAGATGTGTATCACAATAGTTGAAGCAGGACCTATTATTTTTTGAGTGTTTAATTGTCATAATAGAAGTCTGGGGATTAAATTATTAGTTTTTAAAAGTAAGGTTTGAATTTTTATGTGTATCATATTCCAAATTAGTTGGATAGGTTGACATTCCCACCATTTATGCAGGAAATCTCCTCTGTGAGCTAGGCATCTCCATCATCTCTCTGAGACGTTGGGGTAAATCCTATGGAGACCACTTGGGACCAGGTACGATTTGTTTAAGAGTTTATAGTGGATCTCCGACAGATTTGCACAATTAATATTTTTATTGACCATTTTCAGTGATTCTGTCCGTTCCTCACAACTAATATCAATTTTTAGTTTTTGCTGCCATTTTTTTTTTTATCACAGGTAAAATAGGTTTGTTAGGGTCTCCCTTAATCAAATCCACACAGCCTGCCACTAGTTTATTTATTTTCACACTCAGTCATTTTTTCTAATTTAATATATTTGACAGGTCTATCCATAGTTAAATGTTCTTGAAGCTAACCTTTTATTCCAATATAATTAAAGATTTCTTTATTACGTAAACAAAAATCCTCATTTAACAAAGTGAAGTCCGTAACCCTGTCATTATCAAGTAGATTTTCGATTTTAGTAAGGCCAGACTTTATCCAATTGGAAAGATTTGGATCAGCAACATTGTACATCAGTTGAGTTAATGGAAGACCTGAAATAATTATATCTTGGAGCTAACAGACCCCTCTGAGTTTTTCCCATGTGGTCCAAAGATTATTTAAAAACTATACTTTTTGAACAGATCTCTATACGGTATTTCTTTTCTTTTTTTGCCCTTTGTCTGCCAAAATATTGATCCCGACTCTTTACTAATATCACTAGATTTTGTTAAACAAGTCTTCCAAGTCCCAACACAATTTTATACCAAATTTCCTCTTTGACATGATCAAATTGAGTATAAATAATATGTGATAACATACAAGCTTTCCATTAATCTTTTAGCTGGGGTAAGCCTTGATTGACTTTCAGGGCCAAGCGCCTGGCGTTGATACGGGGATGTTTGCCTATCCATGTAAATTTATTGAATATAGATTGAGCTAAAGCTAAATTGAGCTTTAGCACAATTTGATGAAAGCTCCATGCAGGAGCTGAAACGTTGACACGGAGGATGTACAATTAAACTGAAGATTTGAAATCTCCCAGAGTGTTGGTATTTCTTTATATATATATATATATATTTATATTACACATATATATACATTGTAACGGATCACCTGGCACCCCGACTGGGTACCTCCGTTAATGGATGCTCCTAGTGCTTCCTGAGGACTCCAAGCACTCTGGCAGACACCATAATCACCGAATCCGAGAAACCTTTAAATTCTCCCAAGCGTATGAATGCTGTAGACCATTGAATAGGAACCATACGAATAGGCCTGTACTCCTAGCAGTCAGCTGGAACAGCATACAATCAATCCTTCCCCCAATAATGAGACGACACATCACTTTGAGGTTAAAACAGGAACTCTGGACTGGCTCATCCAGCCTGGCTTTTATTCACAATCCACAAAACATAGTGCTGCTCAGAGGGTTTTGCAGAACAACCAATAAACACATTACAACACATACAATGCAAGTACAGCAGCCAATCAGACACAATGGGACAATAGAAACACACCCAGCATATTCCTCCCCTCTGCTTAGGAGATAATTGAGTCAATTACTGTATCTACTCAATTATCTCCAAACTGAAAAGTTACACTTTTTATACATTTTTATAACTTGGTGAGTTAACATCGTACATACATAAAACTTATATTATTTTAACCAGAATAACTTGGGGACAAACATATCCAAAATTCACTTGAATAGGTTCAGGGGTTTAACGGTTAGGTCGAAGTCCTTTGTTGTCACTTGCAAGCATGGCTTTTCCTTGTCCCTGGGACAACACCCTGCTGGAGAACAATGGATCCGGGGGAGGGGAAAAGGAATTGTCCAAAAAGTTTCAGTATGTCCATACACTGTTTTTAAAAGGCCAGCACAGTACAATAAAAGTCCATTCACTGTGCTTAAAGGGCCAGTAGCCGCACAATAAAATACAATATGCCCAAATATTGCATTCAAAAGTACAACTGTACCAGGGGCCATAGTCAGCAGGTAGGAGGCGGGCCGCCAGGCCTCTCCAATGCCCAGTGGCGAGGTGGGTTCCGCCACATTTCTCCCCTTTCCCATTGAGACTATCCAGACTCCAGACCTTCAATCGGTCTGGGGCTCTGATAGTCGGTCGGCTTTTCTCACCCGGTGTAGCTGTCCCGGTGTTCTCCTGCCACATGTGTCCAGATTGAAATCCATAGTCTGGTGGAAAGGTAACCAGGGTGCTCTCTCTCCTGGTTGGACAAAGCTGTTGCTGGGGAGAAGGGGTAACAGGCTCCTCTCCCTGTGACGACCTCTCTTGTAGTAGGGGAAAACAAACTGCCTTCTCTTCCAATACATTGTCCTGTTGTTGGGGGCCAGGACAGACTGTCCATATCTCCAGTGGTGCAGGTGCAGAGACTACTGTCCCATCTGCACCGTTGTGGGGCTTACTGTCTCCCCTTGGTGGGCTAGGCTGCCGCTGGGGAGGGGAAACAAGACTCTCCCCACCCGGTAAAATATTCTGCCGCTGGGGAGCAGGACTGACCATCCGTACTCCCTGTAGATTGGGCGCAGAGACCACGGTCCCATCTGCGCTGTTGTGGGGTTTACTGTCTCCCCTTGGTGGGCCAGGCTGCCGCTGGGGAGAGGGGGTAATAAACTCCTCTCCCTTACCCACTTCCAGCCGCTGGGGAGCCTGGCTGACCATCCGTACTCCCTGTAGCTTGGGCGCAGAGACCACGGTCCCATCTGCGCTGGTGTGGGGCTTACTGTCTCCCCTTGGTGTGCTAAGCTGCCGCTGGGGAGAGGGGGTAACCAACTCCTCTCCCTTACACACTTTCAGCCGCTGGGGAGCAGGGCTGACCCTATGTACTCCCTGTAGGCAGGGCGCAGAGACCACGGTCCCATCTGCGCTGGTGAGGGGCTTACCGTCTCCCCTTGGTGAGCTGCGCTGCCGCTGGGGAGAGGGAATAACAAACCCCTCTCCCTGAACCGTAGACTGCCGCTGGGGAGCAAGGACATCTCCTTCAGCTCCCTGTAGCTTGGGCACAGAGACCACGGTCCCATCTGTGCTGGTGTGGGGCTTACTGTCTCCCCTTGGTGTGTTAAGCTGCCGCTGGGGAGCAAGGATGGCACCTTCAGCCCCCTGTAATACACACTGCTGCTGGGGATCTGGGCCAACTGCCCAGCCTCCCTGTAGGGCCGGCAGAGAGACCACGGTCCCATCTCCACCTGCCATCTGTGGGTCTTCCCAGGACCAGTCGATAAGGTCCCCCATTTCTGGGGCTGGTTGGGCAGTAGGAGGTACTAAATGCAGGTCTCCTGCTGGCGGGCTTAGTTGTTGGGGAGGGGGAACAAAACTCACCGCTCCCAATGGCGTACAGTCCAGAAGCCCCATCAGGTTAGAGACAGGCGGTGTCACTGGATCATATAAGTCCGCATAATTCTGTTTGATCTCCCACTGCTCTGGTGGTACTTGTGGGGTATATGGTAACTGACTGGCGCTGAACAGGTGTTGGTAATCCTGCTCCAGCTCCCATTCCTGGACAGCCAGTTCAGTCAAGTCTGGCCTTAGGTCCTCGGCCATAGGGAGATCCAGCACGGCTTCTCTGTAGTCAAATATGTCCCAAAGCCGTGACTCTGCCGCACTCCCAAAGTCTGGTTCTGCAAATGTCCCCCATAATAAGCCAGGGCCATTATAATCCTCACCCTCGGGTTTGCCAAATTTGGCCATTCCAGGCACCCGCTGAACCGCGTACCAACGTAGCGCTTGGTATGCGTCCTCGAGACCCAGTTCTCTCCATGCCAGTGAATCAAGTTGCATCACCCATTCCTCCTGAGCCTGTTCTCCCAGCATAGGTATCCGTAGGGCCACTCTGGCTTGTAATCGCTGCTCCTTGCTGGGGAGACGCTCACCTCGCCAACGCTGGACACCCTCTAGGGTTTCTTCCCACATCCCCTGTCGGGCATCCTCTCTGCATGCCAACCTGGATGCCTCTGCTATCGGCTTATCCAGTGTGACCAAGATGCTCTGTAATCTCCAGTTAAACTCCTCTTCCACTTGGAGCACTGTCCAGGGACTCGCTGGTTCTATGCCGCTCCATAATAATTCCTGTGTCTCCAGGGTGTTGTTCCTCTCACACCAGGACGCCATCCCACCGCTTGCCACCAATGTAACTGATCACCTGGCACCCCGACTGGGTACCTCCGTTAATGGATGCTCCTAGTGCTTCCTGAGGACTCCAAGCACTCTGGCAGACACCATAATCACCGAATCCGAGAAACCTTTAAATTCTCCCAAGCGTCTGAATGCTGTAGACCATTGAATAGGAACCATACGAATAGGCCTGTACTCCTAGCAGTCAGCTGGAACAGCATACAATCAATCCTTCCCCCAATAATGAGACGACACATCACTTTGAGGTTAAAACAGGAACTCTGGACTGGCTCATCCAGCCTGGCTTTTATTCACAATCCACAAAACATAGTGCTGCTCAGAGGGTTTTGCAGAACAACCAATAAACACATTACAACACATACAATGCAAGTACAGCAGCCAATCAGACACAATGGGACAATAGAAACACACCCAGCATATTCCTCCCCTCTGCTTAGGAGATAATTGAGTCAATTACTGTATCTACTCAATTATCTCCAAACTGAAAAGTTACACTTTTTATACATTTTTATAACTTGGTGAGTTAACATCGTACATACATAAAACTTATATTATTTTAACCAGAATAACTTGGGGACAAACATATCCAAAATTCACTTGAATAGGTTCAGGGGTTTAACGGTTAGGTCGAAGTCCTTTGTTGTCACTTGCAAGCATGGCTTTTCCTTGTCCCTGGGACAACACCCTGCTGGAGAACAATGGATCCGGGGGAGGGGAAAAGGAATTGTCCAAAAAGTTTCAGTATGTCCATACACTGTTTTTAAAAGGCCAGCACAGTACAATAAAAGTCCATTCACTGTGCTTAAAGGGCCAGTAGCCGCACAATAAAATACAATATGCCCAAATATTGCATTCAAAAGTACAACTGTACCAGGGGCCATAGTCAGCAGGTAGGAGGCGGGCCGCCAGGCCTCTCCAATGCCCAGTGGCGAGGTGGGTTCCGCCACATACATATATACACATATACACACACACACACACACACACACACACATACACACACTACAATACCTTGCACTCAAGCTGCAAAAAATATATTCTTAGGCAGGTGCACTACCATTTACTTTTATTATAACATTTTAAAATCATGATCAACGTTTCAGTCCTCTCCAAGGACTTTCATCAGGATCATGGTCCTGATTAAAGTCCTTGGAGAGGACTGAAACGTTGATCCTGATTTAAAAATGTTATAATAAAAGTTAATTTTTATTTGGAAGACCGTGTGTGCAGCCATCTACTTTCTGCTATATATATATATATATATATATATATATATATACATACCCACATACATACACACACTAATTTCTACAGAAAGTAAACCAATTGTAGTACTGTGTGTAAAGCTGGTGTCATGTTTGTGTTTGCAGGGGTGTGTGAGCATGTTGTGTTGGGGTTTGTTGGGATGTCTGCACATACATACTTACACAGATGTACATACACTATCACACACATAGAAAACACTGGCAGATACACACAGACACACAATGGCACATACACACACCTTGACACAGAGGCACACACACACAGATACACACAGTGACACATACACACAGGTCATGATTTTATCTCCTGTTAGCTTTTTTTCTGCAGGAGGGTGGCTTGCATGGAGTACGGTTGGCAGAAGCTGGTGTGTGAGGTCTGCAGCAGCTCACTCTCCACTGCTGCCTCTCTTCCTCCAGCACAGTGTTCTCTATGCGAGTAAGCGACATGCTCTCTTCCTCCAAGCATCTGATACTACAGGGTCCAGACCCCTGTTCAGCGATGCCCTAAGTGCTTGTGCCACCTGATGGGCAAATCGTAGCCGAACCGCAGTTTTGTTCTTGCTCAACCCTAGGGTTCTTCTGAGTAGGTAATGGGTGGATATGATCAACGAGAATACCCCACTACTCAGAATGACAAATTCCTGTGCTTAAAACAAGGGTGGGCAAATTCGGATTTTCAGACACTGTGGCCTATACCGCAGATGGAGCTCTGCCAGACAAAATGATCATCTCGTTTACTTAGAACTAAGGAAGTCATCCTCGAATTTTACAAGCTCTCGAGAACAACTTGCACGATACAATCTGTGCCATTCTACAAAGCACAGAGTGCATCTTCCAAGATACTCTTAGGACAGAAAACGTCCCTAGGGACGGTGGACATCACAGGAGATTCAGATCATTGACATTTCCCATAGTTTGCATCCCTCATATGAATCTGGGTCACCATCCCAGTTTGTTAAAAGACATCCTAATACAAGGAGGGGATGCTTTCCATAAATGTTATGTAGTTGGAGATGGGTGCGTGTGTTTAGTCTTTTTGGGTTGTATAGACATGGGTCATTGGTTTCTGGAGGTGAAGGTCTTTGTAAATTTGTTCATGCTTTGTAAACACAAATGTAATCAGCTGATATATAAAAAGGCTTCAGAAGTATAACAACCAGTTCCGTCTAGGCCAACCTATATATGTATATTATTTTTTTTAATAAATCTTATTTTACAACACACGGGTTTCTGTTCAAAATTCTCCTTTGTTTTATTCAAAAATAATGATGGTGCATTTTAATCAGAAATCTTGAGATTAATAAAATTGTGTAAAAAGCAGTGAGGCTAGCATAATTTGAATTGGAAATCACAATACAAAAAACAAGCTCTGTGTTATGTTTATGGTCCAGTGGGGATATATTACTTCCGTCTACCTTTTAATGCATCCTAAAAATAGAAATAGGTTTAATAATTAACCGGTAATAGTAAGGGCCGAATAATTTAAGGAGCTCAACATTATCTACAGCCAATAAAATTCCCTCTCCGGTTTTGTTTACCTTTAACCCCTTAAGGACCAAACTTCTGGAACAAAAAGGGAATCATGACATGTCACACATGTCATGTGTCATTAAGGGGTTAAAGGGACACTATAGTCACCAAAAGAAGTTTAGTTCAATTAAGCAGTTTTTGTGTACAGATTGTGCTTCTGAAGTCTCACTGCTCAATTCTCTGCCATTTAGGAGTTAAATCACTTTTGTTTATGCAGCCCTAGCCACACCTCCCCTGGCTGTGACTGACACGGCCCCCATTAAAGAAAAATTGTCTCATTTTCAATCAGATGTAACACAGTTACATCTTGTTTAGTTAGTATCTCCTGCTCTAAAAAGATTGAACTATAATCACACACAGGAGGTTCCTGCAGGGTCAAGCAATCTATTATCAGAGCAGGAGATACAACATTCCAAATTATACAATGTGCAATAAAGGAAGTGAAAAATTAGATGACTCTTTACAGGAAGTGTTTAGGAAGGCTTTGCAAGTCACATGCTGGGAAGTGTGACTAGGGCTGCATAAACAGTGGTTTATACTAATTACACTGAAAAGTGATTTAACTGTTAAATGGCAGAGAATGGAGCAGTGAAACTGCAGGAACATGATCTATACACCAAAACTGCTTCATTAAGCCAACGTTGTTTTGGTGATTGTAGTGTCCCTTTAAGTTCCACAACTCTTAGGCTACCTTTGACCTAATGTAGGGTTAGCTGCAAATTTTTATATTTGAGGTTTCAGAATGAGCTGTTGGCTACAACTGTGCTTATTAAACCCACTTGGAAAAATATTGTTAAAATGTATCAAATTAGCATAGAACAAGTTACCCTTTTATACATAAAACGGTCAGAGCAAAAAGAGGAAAATATAGTGTACTTTAAAGTTTAACTAAAAGGTACACTTCATGGGCCACTCAACGTGTTCCCATTTTACAAAACAGTGAATATTTTAATAGAAATTGGCACTTGTTACACCCTTGGCTGTAGACCATAAAACCATTCCTGTTACTTCCTGGGTTGTTTAACTCCGTGAAGCTAAACTTAAGAGGCAGCAATTGCCCAGAGAATCTGCCTTGCAAAGACTTCTCATTGAGCTGCATTGGGAAGTCTGTGATTGGACAGCCACAGAAAGGCTGGGCGTGGTTAGAAGGGGAGGGCTTGCAAACAAGAGAGCTGCAGCTTGCACTAGCTGTTTTCAGCTCCCAATAAAAAAGACTTCCGTTTAAAAAGATTAATTTAAAAAATACTAAAAAAAATTTTAATCTAAAATAACATTTTCAGAAACTAAATAAATACACTATCAGGGCCACTGACCCCTCCACGTTTAGTGTACTACCGGTATTTTTAGATGTAGTTTGGGTTTTATAGTAGTTTAGAATTCCTAAATCTTACAGTGGCAAAATGAGAGAGCAGACTTAGACCCTGCTATCTAAACTAAATTTAGGGTCTCAGCATTAAAATCAACGATATGTTCAAATAGTTCCTACCCAAGTGGAGCTCCTCAGCCAAGGCTCCACTGGAGCTCCCAATTTAGGGAACAGTTTATTTTGTGCAGTGACTGAAACAGAGCTCGGGTTGGAGTTGCTTCTCACCATGGGCTAGAAAACGACTCTGTAGATATTCTTTCACTATTTGCCTTTTTCTTTTTCTTTAAATTGACAATTATTGGGCTCTATTTTGTTTATCTTGATTTTCTTCATGCAGATCACAAAACTTAAATAAAACAATTCACAAACTAACTGTTGTCATTTCATGTCATGTGGAAGCGCATTTAACTTTACAGTTTTGAAGTGGGTTTTTTTTTTTTTTTTTTGCCTTTTGGATGAACAGCAAAAAACAGGTGCGAGGAAGGCTGAACTTGATGGACGCAAGTCTCTTTTCAGCTATCTAACTATGTAACTACCTCAAGTATACCTTCTGCCCTCTCCCAAAGTCATACCAGCAACTCTTCCAAGCCAATACTGAGACTTTAAGAAAGAGGTGTGAATATAAAAGGCATAATGGAGGCGGACATTTTAGTTTTGACCAGGGAAGAAATATTAGAACACAGTGCACATTAAAAGCCGCAAAGAAGGACAAAGAGTGTATACAAAACATTCACTATAAGATCCACCATTTTTGATGGTTTAGAACATTGTATTACGGTGGACACAGTTCTGACTTAGTACAATTTCTCTCTCGGAGTATCTTTGGTCTAAAAGTATATGGCAGTTGCATAGAAGCTTTGGTACACCACGATAAACCTTGCATAGTCTTCCAAGTCACAACAACACTTAGACAGTCAGTCTCTCAGAACATCATAGCTCATGACCACTCGAGCCTGGTGGAGTATGGTACTGGTGTTCTGGTTTGTTAGATGGTACCATTTCCTAAAGGGTGGCTTTCCTTAGATATTTCTGCAGCAGGATTGACCAGCTCCTGACGGAGGGGCTGCAGACTGATTTTGAGATGCCTCATTAGACAGTACGACGGTGGAGTCCTTTGGAGTGCCTCCTTTGCTCTTTAAAACCTTCTGGTACACATCTAGAGATTAATAGAAATAAAGTGAGTGATGGAAACATGAGATTCTATACTCTCTCGTTGGGTAATTAGGGTATGTATTACGACCATTTTTTTAAAATAAAAAAAATTGAAAGGTTATCTTTTATTTATAATGCTTAAAAGCATTGTGGCACCATTTTTTTGCCAAATGTTTGGAGAATTATTGACATAATTTAAGAAATTCTCTCTCATTGGTTCCTTGGATTTAGGAACAATTCGGCCACTTTTTCCAACAGAAAAAACATAAATGTTGGTGTTTTCTGAAATGTCTCCCGCCCCAGACATCATTGGCTAAAAAAATTAAAAAGTTAAAATATAGGTTTTCGGTTTTCTAGCCAATATGATCCTTACCCCTCAGGATAGTTTCAAAGGCTACTTCCACATTGGTTGAATCAAGCGCTGATGTTTCGATAAACAGCAATCCATTGCCATCTGTTAAGAGAACAGAACAATACAATGTGATTATCGCCCTGTGATGGGTAGGCACATATTATTTATACTCAAACGTTACGAAAATCAACAGGTACTTGGAATGGTCCGCCATCAGAATATATCTTTACTTTGTAATAAGGCATCTTAATAAAAAATATAGTATCACAGTAATCACATGTACATGCGGTGTCCTTCAGTGCAGTGAAGTGAATTTAAAGCTTAGTGGTGTACTAAGGGGGGGCGGGGGGGGGGGGGGGGCCGTGACGGTCAGTGTTTTATGTGAAGGGGTCAGGGGTGTATTAACTTTATGTGAAGGAGGATATGAATTTGATGTGAAGGTTTTTTTGTTTTTTTTTAATGTGTATGGGGTGCAGGATTTTCATGTGAAGGTGGGGTGCAGTGTTTTTATGTGAAGGGGGTGCATTAATTTTATGGAAGGGGGTACTGGGTTTTTTTGGTGAAGGGTTTTGTATAGGGGACAGGGCAGGATTTTTGTAGAATGGGGAAGGGCAGGGATTTTGTATGAGGGGGCAGGGTTATTTGTGGAAGGGGGAAGGACAGGGGTTTTGTATGAGGGGGCAGGGTTATTTGTGGAAGGGGGGAGGACAGGGGTTTTGTATGAGGGGGCAGGGTTATTTGTGGAAGGGGGAATGACAGGGGTTTTGTATGAGGGGGCAGGGTTATTTGTGGAAGGGGGAATGACAGGGGTTTTGTATGAGGGGGCAGGGTTATTTGTGGAAGGGGGGAGGACAGGGGTTTTGTATAATGGGGGGAGGACAATGTGGTTTTTTTCTAAGTTAATAATTTATTTTTCAGAGTTCTAGTGTTTTCAAGTTGATATACAATTTACACATTTGTGCAATAAATATTCTTGAAAACATTTTAAAAAGTTTGTGGGTGTTTTTATACATTTTAAAGAGGGGGTGCCGAACACAGGATCCGCCCCGGGTGCCAAATGCTCTAGGTACGCCCCTGAAGCTTAGTATAGAATTATCTGGAGTAAATGTTTCACTTTTGCTTATTGCATCACATCTTTTATGCAACTCGTTAAAGGGACTCTAAATTTACCAGAACAACTACAGCTTATTGAATTTGTTCTGGTGAGTATTTTTCAGAGAAAATGCAGTGTTTACATTACAGCCTAGTGATAACTTCACTGGCCACTCCTTAGATGGCTGCTAGAGATCCTTTGTGGGTCATGGCTGCCTAAAATGCATCCAAACATTCAGTGTCTCCTCCCTCTGCATGCAGACACTGAACTTTCCTCATAGAGAGTCATTTATTCAATTAATCTCTATGATGAGATGCTGATTGGCCAGGGCTGTGTTTGAATCATGCTGGCTCTGCCCCTGATCTGCCTCCTGGTCAGTCTCAGCCAATCCTATGGGGAAGCATTGTGATTGGATCAGGCTACCACTTCTGATGATGTCAGCAGACTGCTTGTTTTTTTTGAGTCTAACAGCATGCAGAGTTACAGCTCCAGGCTTGAATACAGTAAGATTTTGCTATATTTATGGAGGCATGAGGGGACCAGGGTGGCTAGATGGTGGTTTTAACACTATAGGGTCAGGAATACATGTTTGTGTTCCTGACCCTATAGTGATCCTTTAAGCTCCACTCCATGCTCCAATTAGATCAGAATTTCACAAAGTATTAACGGAAAGATATTATAAGACAAAGCAGGGATTACTTTGTTTAATGGGTAAGTGCGAGATTGCCGAAACTGGTGGAAAAAAAGAACCAAGTCATGCTTTGTTCCAGAAGCTCTACTTGGGGTTCCACAGTCTTGCAGGATGTTTCATAGACCTACATTTTGAACTCTTAAACATGTATTCTGACAAACTAGTTTGCCCATTATGCAACTACCGGTCATCTTATTCTGTTCTGCTCGATATAGTGGGTGTTCCTTATTTTAAGAAAGATCAAGCCATTTTTTAAAGTATTATTGATATTAGATCACTTTTTAACCCATGTGCCTCTATAATTACATCTTGTGACAACAACTAAAATGGAGAATCAGATCTCCATAGCCCAGAGCCCATAAGGTTTTGTGTTAATTTAGTGTCTGTTCATTTATCCAGTAGGGAGCTAGCAGTGTCCAGGATCAAACAAACAGTGGTAATACTGCAATCAGATGTCCATCTAGTGTTTACCTGCATACATCTTGGCTTCCTCAGAAGGTACCTCCCGTGAGGCCTCTGCCAGATCACACTTGTTGCCGACCAACATTACCACGATGCTGGCATCGGCGTGGTCGTACAGCTCCTTCAGCCACCGCTCCACACTGTCATAGGTCTGGTGCTTGGTAATGTCATAGACCAGGAGAGCTCCGACTGCTCCCCGGTAATACCTGGAATGAGGAGTCAGGTTAACATAGACCACAAGTAAAACATAATGAAAGGAAAGGATGGAGTGCAGGCACAGTAAAAGTGGTGGATTTAGGGGGCCGTGGCTTCAAGAGGTGATGCTTTGGTGGAGCAGATAGAACGTATCGTGACCAAGGCAGCATTGTGGGAGTTTATATCGAAAATGTTTGGGTTCCATTGTTTTTTTTGTTTGTTTTTTTAAACACCTGATGCTTTTCAATTTGCGTCACAATACTCCTTACTGCACCTCTTCTGTCATTTTAGTTCCCCATTCTAGTTTTTCTCATGATACTAAAGGGAGGAGAAAAAGGTGCACATTTGCTTTTCAACAAATTTGTTAACCACCATGATGGGTTTTCTATGAAAGGTAAGGAGACATTCCACTTTAATATACAAAATTATTTCAAAAATTGTCAATGGGCCTTCTTTTCCTGGTAACATTAACAGTTTGTCACCATTTGAATTATAATAAAGTAACAACAACAAAAATGTATATATATTTATTAAAAGACTAAAAAAAAAAAAAAGTGTCAGTAATATGGATTATTTGGGCATGTTATAGAAATGAGGGGGGGGGAGGCACGGTCAGTATAAAGAAAAAGAAAATGGTGCAAATATTAAAGTGGATAAGACTCTTTAAACGTACAATCTAAATTTCTTGGCCCAGCCCTGCTGCTACTTAAGTTTTATAGGTCACAACGCTTTCAAAAAGGGACACTCCAGACACCTAAAACAGTTTAGCTTTCTAGAGAGTGTCCACTGTGTTCCTATTTTACAAAAAGTGCAGATTTCAGTAGAAATTCTATAAATTAAACTTTGTTACACCCCCTGGCTTTCAGTTAGACAACCAGCCCCTTTACTTCCTGGTTTAGTAAAGGCAGCAATTGCTCAGAGCACCTGCCTTGCAAAGACTTCTCATTGAGATGCATTGTGAAGTCTGTGATTGGACAGACACAAAGTCTGGGCGGGCTTAGAAGGGGAGGGCAGGCAAAGGCTGCAGACAAGACATATGCAGGTTTTGAGAGGTATTTTTAGATATACCTCCAATAAAAAATTCATAATTAAAACAATTTTTTTCATTGGGGGGTATACCTTCTTGACAATGCAAATGTTTGGAGTATGCTGGCAACTTGTTTTTTAAGCCAGTACACATTGACCCTTTTCCGGGTCTGTGTGTGGTTACATCCAGCGATTAATCAATACAGAAAATACTTACGCAGACGTGATAGCTCTGTACCGTTCCAGGCCCGCTGTGTCCCAAATCTGGGCCTTCACCAGATGTCCATCAACGGTCAACGTGCGAGTGGAGAATTCCACTCCAATGGTGGTACGACTGTCATGGTTAAACTCATTTCTTGTAAAGCGAGAGAGGAGGTTAGTTTTACCCACTCCAGATTCTCCAATAAGGACCACTGTGGGAAGACGTAAAATGAAAAGTCAATGACTTGCAGAAAAAGAAGCATTTTTAAAATCAGGCTTACAGAAACTATGACAATGACAAAAAATTCACCCGTCAGATGAAAAAACAAGTAAATCACTCTCCCCTATTTTTATTTTTGTATAAATCAGAATTGTTTAAAAGTCCGTTTTTTTCTTGTGTGTGTGTGTGTATGTGTGTTTTGTGCCATTCAGTTGGGGATCACATCAAATTATTTGCATAATAAAATAATCTGAGCGTCTCAGAATTCGTTAGAAAGCCCACCCTCTCTACCACTTCCTCCCAACTTGCAGTGTTTCCCTTTTCGCCCCCAAAATACAGCTATATATGAGAACATCACTTAGAATTCTGGGAGTTGCAGTTCACTAGTTTATTGCTTACTGCACTAGCAAGTTGACAATTGAACTAAATGCCATTTCCATAATGCACTGCTTATTGAAGAAGCCAAATAAAATCAAGTTATAGAATGATAAATACATTTCATATCACTTTCTGGTTTGATAAGAGCTCAGAACAGATTAGGCACAGCCTGGGATCTAGCAGCAATTTTGAAGGAAAAATCTGAAACAGCTAGTATAGGTATCTCATAGAGGGTTTTCTATTTATGAAATACTCAGAAGTGCATTTTAATCTGGGGTTCTATTCAGATTTGGTACAGACCATTATAAACTATTTTATTTAAGCAGATGCTTCCTGTAACTCAGTTTATCAGATTCTGGGGCCATTTCCTTTTTAGCATCATTGCATCACGCCTTGTGGACAAAAATTAGTCAACCTCGGAGAGCATTTTAACATCTGACACCGTGACCCATTTCTCTCCCCGTATGGCAAAAAAAAAAAATTTGCTAGTTAGCTTGTTTTTCCCCATTCTATTATTGTATAGATATTGTGGACAAAAACACACACTTAATACCTTGCAAACACAGAAAAGGTTTAAAAAAAAAAAAAGTCTTCATACAATCTTTTCTAGCGATAAAATAAAAATAAAAATGATAAATTATTATTATCGCCATTTATATAGCGCCAACAGATTCCGTAGCGCTTTACAATATTATGAGAGGGGGATTTAACTATAAATAGGACAATTACAAGAAACCTTACAGGAACGATAGGTTAAAGAGGACACATACATACATACATACATACATACATATATACACATACATATATATATATACATATATATATACATACATACATATATACATATATACATACATATACATACATACATATACACATATATACATACATACATATATACACATATATACATACATATACATACATACATACACATATATACATATATATATCAACTATCTTGTACCAAATATTGTGTTTATTTCAACCACGATTTACAGAGTACGCCAGTATCGTTGGGCCCCAAATTCTTAATTTTTCTCTGTGTGAGCTGTAGCTAGCCAGAGTCTTTGTTGGCATAAAATTGTTTATTTAATCATGTCGGTATCCTGTATTTGAATGTATGTGTTTATAAAAACCTATACAAAAGATAAACTATTGGACTTAATGGAACATTTTGAAAAATTGAAAAGGTCAGCAGACTTGAATTCATATTGTGGGAGGTTGGACTTTCCATTGAGGTTTGTAAGAATTTAGTAATCTTGCAGTAGTACATATGCATGGTTACTTTGAATCTGCTGATTTTCGGATTTATTAGGTATTACGGGTAAGGAGTACAGGAATTCATGATGGTGCGGGCTGCAACTCCGATCACTCTCATCCAGTCATTGCACACCATGCTGGCATTAAAGGGGTTAATGATCCGCAGCAAACAGAAGCCAGTTTGTTTGGGATGCAGCTAATCTCGCATCTCTGACCAGGCGGTAATCCGAGAGCCAACAATTCTCTGTGGAGATTGGACTTTGTCTTCAAGCGTCCGTCACGTTGTTACTTTGGCAATATTTACTCAATTTTAATGCAATTAGAAATACTCTGCTTTAATCTCAGGGTTTGCACACGGCTCCCCACCTTTCCAGCAGTGAACAGGTTAAAATATTTATGTTCTGCGACCAGTTCTCCCTGAAAGGGCTTTTTGTGTAGGAAAGGCGACAAACTGCAGGAAGACAAGGCAGCGTTTTGTTTTCATACATAGCCACAGACGCCGGCCGTCCTTTTGCCATTCATTCTGCGCCAGATGTCCTAGGCTACAGCCAGTGTGTGAAGTTGGCCTTGAGGAAAAGGATTCTGGGTAAGGGTTATGTACTCACCACAAGCATAATGTCTAGTATTTCATCATAGGAGCAGTTGTAAAACATCCGAGGATCTACCATTTTGGTCACCACTAGCCTATAGTATATGGGTAGGTGTCAAACTTTAGTATATTGCCAAATATTGGGAGCCTAGTACGTTTTAAATGCAAGTCTCCATTGTAATCAGTCACATTATTTTAGTTCGGTGCTGGTCAGTGTTTAAACTTAAAGGGTTGCTCTAACCACCATAACCACTACTGTTTGTTTTTTTAAGTGGCCAAGGTGATTGGAGTCTGTATATGCAGTGTTTCAGATTGAAGAAGGCTGGTTGCACCTTCAGTACACGTGACAGTGGCAGTCCAAATCCCTGTTGTGGACTGCCATTGTCAATTCTGTGCATATTTTGTTTATTAAGTTTGTCATTAGTGTGCGCTGTGACAGATGTAATGTTATCGCTGCCTGCAAGGAGACTCTGGTGTGTCCACTGCCTCCCCGCAGTCTTCCCCACCTCCTGATCACATACATTCAAATATTTTAAACTCCCTCGCCCCTTTTCTTGCCAGCTCACAGCACGCTCAGGCACACTGAGCTGGATAAATGGTCCAATCAAATGAGAAGTTTAAGATTGGGTGCACGTCGGCTGCCATGACTTTAGGTGGGGGTGCAGCGCGCTTTGCCCGGCTCAGGGTTCCAGGTAAAGTAAAACTTAGTTTAAAACTATATTTATAGTAATCGAGAGGCGGTGACATTCATTTTTTTTTTAAGGGTTGGAGTAACCCTTTAATCAATTAACGCTGTTAGGGTGTGCTATGCCAGGTACAAAAGGATAACTTGAATGTCATAGTACAGCAGAGTACACACTAGCAATCAGCTGTTTTGTTTTTGCAGTAAAAGCCAACAGTATCATGACATTCACAACTAAAATGCCATGCAAAACTTGAAAAAAACAAACAAACTTCTTAATGTCTCACTTTTTAAAATTTCATTCATATTAAAAGGGACACTCCTGGCACCCAGACCACTTCTGCCCATTGGAGGGGTCTGGGTGCCAACTCCCACTACCCTTAACCCTGCAAGAGTAATTATTGCAGTTTTCATAAACTGCAATAATTTACATTGCAGGGTTAACTCCTCCTCTAGTGGCTGTCTACTAGACAGTCACTAGAGGGCACTTCCGGGTTTATAGCACACGTTTATAGCACCTCCAGCGTCGCTGAAATCCCCATAGGAAAGCATTGAAAAATGCATTCAATGCTTTCCTATGGGGAGGTCTAATGCGCATGCACGGCAAAACCGCGCATGCGCATTAGGTCTCCCCCGCCGCCAGCCGCGCATGCTCAATAGGTCTCCTCCGCCAGATGACGTCGGCGGCGGAGGAGCGTGGGCGGACCCTGAACCAGCGCTGAGGGACATCCGCACTGGATACAGATAAGTCACTGAAGGGGTTTTAATCCCTTCAGCAACTTTGGATGGGGGGTGGGAGGGAGAAGGGACCTGCGGTGCCAGGAAAACCATTTGTTTTTCCTGGCACTGGAGAATCCCTTTAAATTAGGTTTCCTATATGAATATTTGATGTGAACTGGAAGCCCTCTATATCCTAAACAAAATGATATATAATAAGTGTGGGTGTACTTACATACACACATGGCTGAAAATAGACTTGCGTCCATCAAGTTCAGCCTTCCTCACATTTGTTTTTTGCTGTTGATCCAAAAGAAGGCAAAAAAAAACCCAGTTTGAAGCACTTCCAATTCTGCAACAAGCTAGGAAAACAATTCCTTCTTGACCCCAGAATGGCAGTCAGATTTATCCTTGGATCAAGCAGTTATTACCCTACATTGAAAGAATATATCCTTGAATATTCAGTTTTTGCAAGTATGCATCTAGTTGCTGCTTAAACATCTGTATGGACTCTGATAAAACCACTTCTTCAGGCAGAGAATTCCACATCCTGATTGTTCTTACAGTAAAAAAACCTTTCCTTTGCCTTAGACGAAATCTTCTTTCTTCCAGTCTAAACGCATGGCCTCGCGTCCTATGTAAAGTCCGGTTTGTGAATAGATTTCCACACAATGGTTTGTATTGGCCTCGAATATATTTGTATAATGTTATCATATCCCCTCTCAGGAGACGTTTTTCTTAACTAAATAGGTTTCAATTTGTTAACCTTTCTTCATAGCTGATATGTTCCATTCCTTTTATTAAATTTTGTAGCCCGCCTCTGCACTTTTTCTAGTGCCATAATATCCTTCTTTAGAACAGGTGCCCAAAATTGCACAGCATATTCAATTTGTGGTCCTACCAGTGATTTATAAAAAGGGAAAATTATATTCTCGTCCCGAGAATGAATGCCACTTTTCATGCATGACAATACCTTACTGGCCTTGGCCACTGCTGATTGACATTGTTGCATAGTTTGTTGTCTATAACAATTCCCAAGTCCTTTTTGTGTGTTGTTATCCCTAATTCGCTTCCATTAAGGGTATACGTTGCTTGTGTATTCTTTACGCCGAAGTGCATAACTTTGCATTTTTCAACATTAAATTTAATCTGCTATACTTAATATGAAAGAGCTAAATTATGGTTAAACAGACTTGTAGAGCAAATGCCATGTTTTGTTTTGGTCAGAACTTGTACAATCGCCTCCGTCCTTAAGAGGTTAAAGCATTTATTTCATAATTAAAACAGAGCTGTACATAATGTCCTGTTACACTTCAAGTGGAATCCAGAACTGGCTACCCCGACCCCTCTAAAACAAGTCAAAACAACCATTAAGCAAAAGTTAGGCTTAAAGACACATTGAAACAACCCAATACTGCTTTTATTTAAAAGGAAACTATGACCTCCTAGAACAGGGATGGGCAACCTTCGGCACTGCAGATGTTTTGGACTACATCTCCCATGATGCTCTGCCAACATTATGGCTGTAACAGAATTGTGGGAAAGGTAGTCCACAACATCTGGAGTGTTGAAACATAGAAACATAGAATGTGACGGCAGATAAGAACCATTCGGCCCATCTATTCTGCCCAATTTTCTAAAAGATTTCCTACCCCGGTCTTAGAACGTAGATAAAGCATTGAATACATAATATTGAATTAATAAAAATGCACACCTTCCAAGTGTCTGTCAGGAGCATTGCTCAGTAGGTCTTTCTGTAGGCCCTCAACCTCCACAAGGAGGAGACAATCCATTTACACACAGCCCTTTCTCTCTCTCCAGGAAGGAAGGAGCATTAACACCAAGTTTTGCATCTGATGTATACATATGTATTGCTGGTGGTGGCATTTGGTCGGCTCGTCAACCTCAGATCTCTATAGTTGGGGATATTAGTGCTGTGTGCAGTGTCCCAATGCCCTGAGCATAGTGCGAGTGCTAGGCTTTTTGGGACCGTTTAATAGTGTCTCCAATTAGCAGAAGGATAGGCGATGGTTGAGAGGCCTGATATTGTGCTCTGCCAGACTGGAGAACAGAACTTTGCACATCCCCGCTTTTATGGAGATTGTGGAAAGTGCCGAGAGATAGCGGTTTATGGATAGAGCGGAAGGGATCAATCATGACACATAGCCACCTCCCTGTTACAGTAAGGGCCATAACTTTTCCCCTTGGGCTGAAGCTCCAGGTATTTCTAGAACCTAGCGATGCCTTTGGGTGCGCACACACATAGGACAACATTTATTTTAGGCGGCCTGTATTATTACGCCTGCCTGATTGACAGCTCTGAGGGGCTGGCTTATAGCTATGTGCTTTTTTACAAAATGACTGCAATTCTAAGAATATCTCAGAGCGGAGGGCAGGCTCAGGGTGCAACAACAACCTTGAAATCATGGAAACCGAGATGCCGCTTAGAGATACTGTTTAGCAGCTAGACTGACCCTTAACGCCCCAGTTACTGATCCAGAATATCGTCTTTCCAACTACTCGCCCCTTGGGAGGAGATTATAAGTCAAGGAGTATTTGTACATAAACACGCGATGTAGTGCTGTCACAACAAACATCACACTTTATCACAATGAGATAATAGACAATGCAATAAGTATATCAGCTTGACCCTTTCAACCTACAGACAATGGTGCACCTTAGGAGGAGTAACAGTTGGTGAACGCAAAAGTGATTTATTCACAAAGGAATTATGGTTTGAGAAAGTGAACTGCGAATTTTAGGACAAAACAGGTAACTTAAAAAAAAAAAAAAAAAAAAAAAGGTATATATATATATATATATATATATTGCAATACCGTACACACACACACACACACTACTACTGTATTACGTACAAGTGACACCCCCTCCACAAAAAAACAAATCAATCACTTGTCATGACAGATAATGGAGTTTTGTGAGACTTTAAAAGAGAAGTCATTTATATTTAATAATCTTTAGAACCTCAGGATACGTACGTACCACACTGATGGTCACAATGAACCTATGACTACCCCACAATTTACTGCTTGCATGGTCCAGCATGAAGGGCCTTCGGGCAGCTCTCAGCAGTCAAAATAAATAAATAAAATGGCTTAACTAATTAAATATTAAATAAACCCATTTAATATTCAGCGGCGCTGTCATGCGAAGACCTCATGTGAAATAGATAGTTGCAGTGACATTTTGCGGCAAGTCTATGGAATACATTAAACGATGTGACACCCCACCTGTCGAGGACCATTTCAGGGCTTATTCACCGAACAGTTATTTGTGGGGAATTGAAAATAGAATTTAAATGGAGGGTTTTTCCCCAGTGCATCTTTTCAAGCATAGCTTTTGCAATTAGGTTTTCAATTTTAGTTCACTATGAATGAACCCTAAAGGCAAAGATAAAAAAAGGGAACATTAAAACTTTTTTTTTTTAATCCTGTACTATGAGTCTTGCAACAGTTTTCAAGACAACTTACAAAGATTCGAAAATGAGAAAATACGGTGAACTTTTAACTTGCTAAGTAAGGACACATGGTGCTGATGTTTTAGCTTAACGAGGTTAAATGCATTCTGGGAGATATCACGACAAAGTAAAAATTTGGGGTAACGTAAGTGTGTTAATAGAATATCCTAAGGGGGCGGAGCCTAACAGCGCACAGGAGCAGACGCCATTTTCTGCAGCTCCTGTGTGCCGAAATCAAATCGGCAAATATCAGCGACATCTCGCCAGCCACATCGTACCTGAAGGCGGCATACTACTCAGGGCATTGTCCGGAATCGATCGATGCCTTTCTTTCTGGCCCCGGGCAGAAAATACCGCAACCGAGGCTCCAAGGCCTACCGCGCAGACAGCCGGCCGCAAGTGTCCGCGGGTGAATACTGGGGAGACCTGGCCTTCACAAATCTGCTGCCACCCTACCTCCTGGGCAGTGAAATGGGGAGAAAGTCCCAAAGGACACCCGCAAATGCCGCGAAAACGCAGCGCGAATTGGACCAGATGTGGACGTCTCAGCCACCAGCAAGAGACTCCAGAGAATCCTCTCAAGAGAGAGACTCGACATCCCAGCATCCGGAGAGAGGGAATCCACCCCAAAGCTCACTCCAGACCACCCAAGTGACTGCCAGCACATCGGGGCCACTGGCTCCTGCCACTAAGCAAGATATACAGGAGATGCTCACAGGCCTCCAATCCAACCTCAAAGCGATGTGGAAAGCAGACCTGGCGACACTAACCACAGAGGTACAAACGGTTGCAGAACGCTCCCAAGCCACAGCAGCAGACGTACTGGCCCTGCAACAGGACTTCCAGGCACTAAGAGACAAGGTACTCCAAATACAAACAGCCCAGATTGAAACAAATAGACAAGTAAACACTCTAGACGATAGAGGCAGGAGGAAAAATATAAAGATTAGGGGAGTCCCAGAAAACATACCCCTGGAAGAACTGCCGCACTTCGTGAGACGGCTGGTGGCATCCCTGCTACCGGCAAAACAAGCTAAGTACTTTACGTTTGATGGGGTGTATAGGATAGCTAAGTCCCCTAAAGCTCCAGCCACAGCACCAAGAGACATCATCCTCAGGTGCCAAAATGTTGCCGACAAACTAGGCCTAACTGCAGCGCTTAAGGGGAAATCCCCATATGACTTTGAAAACAGCCATATCTCCTTCTTTCAGGACTTGAGCAGGGCTACCTTATTGTGGCGCAAGAGCATGCAACCCCTCACACGGGCATTACAAGGGGAAAACCTGACATACAGGTGGGCAACCCCAAACACCCTATGGGTCACTAAGGACGGACAATCCTTCAAAGCTACGGCCCCGACAGACGCACCAGCACTGCTGACAGCACTGGGCTTACCCGCCACTGGAACCCCAGCACCGGGAATATCTCACCCTCACCCCAGACCGGATGCCGAGTCATCTACGCCAGTGCCGAGGAGGAAGCAGGGCCCCACTACCTGAAGAGGCGCTGACAATCGCAGAGCCCCAAGATCATCATCACGCACTGTTTATTGTTGCAAGCCAAGGCTGCTGGGACTTATACGTTTAACTTCTTATACCAATGTTCATTTGACCGTTTAATTTCCCTCAGTTCTTTTATGTTTACGCCTGCTGACACGCTCCACTTATACAACCACAGTAGGGCGTCAGAACCTCCACTGACCCAGAACCCAGACACATGGGTTTGGTAAACCTGGCGGGATGCACTTTAATGCACCCTCCCCTCCCCCCGTTCCCTAGGTCACAGGGATAGTAATCACCGGGGCACACACGGGTCACCACTTACACGCCGACCTTAGAGACAAAGGTCACACCTCCATGGGAGACCAATAACCCCACACAACCCTAGCCACAGTCGTTCGACTCATTACTTGCTCCCCAAAAAGGAGACCACCGCAGTAGACACGTAGAGCGTCAGGAAGGAGCAACATCTCCATGACACACCACAAACAAATATAGCGGGCATATCCACAGACAAGCTTCACTCGGAACTCCCAACGGAGACACACTCACTATGGGGATACATTACAAACACATAGGTCACCCCGTTATAACCACACAGCCCAACCAAAACAAAATGTGCAATGTATTGAATGCCATGTTTATTGTATAACTTTGACAGTTTGACCACATGGAAGTGGCAACCACAAATGATCTGTATTATACAACATGCACCAAAAATAAAGAATTTAAAAAAAAAAAAAATAGAATATCCTAAAAAAGGACCACTGAGCCGGGCTTGAACGGTTTACACAACAGATAAAGATTTTTTACGCTCCACGAATGTTTGCCTGGTTTTCCAGGTGACAAGTTTACTATAGACAAAGCTTAAGTTCATTTGGCTATAGGTCACTGCGTATTGTCAACTTCCTTCTTAACATCGCAGGGCGTGCGTTTTGTGGTTGTGGATCAGCGGCACTGTGCAGTGCATGCTACCATAACTACTTTAAAAGATTTAAAATAGATTTTCGTCCACCCTGTTATAGTAACATTATCAGTATACATGTATGTGAATTTCATACCTACTCAGCACCGCATTCCACCTACGTGGCACCACAGCACAACACGCTCGGGGTTTAATTTACTAGACACTAAATTAAAATGGCAGCTTTCCATTTTATAATATGCAGAGAGAGGAACGAAAACGGTGTTATGATCTTGTTCCATCAGCTGTGTAACTATTACCTTGCAGTCAGTCTTCAGCTGCTATCAGACATATTGTAGGTTATATACAAACATTTTCGCACTGGTTTTGTGCGCATGCACCATTTTCTTATGTATAAAACAAATATTCTACAGTTAAGCAATGGGGACTTTTCCCTGCCTTTTCACGAATGCTCTAAAATAAAACTTTTTTTTTACCCTGAGATTTTGTGAGTACACTCACAAAATAAGACAAGTTATAACCTCTCTATATTTGTATCTGAAGGATATTTATTCATTAAGCAAAAAAGGAAGACCATGCAAGATAGGTACCGGTCTCAGAAAATCGGCACTCTGGCGTTCGTGGAAACATTTGTCTGAACGAAAAGGCGAACGCTTGTACCTCTTTTTGTTTATGCATTGTGAATGAAACCTGTTTGCACATACAAGGGAATATATGCAAACCGGAAAATCCCCATTTAAAATAAAATAAAAATAATAATTAAAAAAGTGAACATAACATTTGGTACATACCCCTATTTCTGAGGACATCGCACAGAATAAACCCGGTACTTGAATAGCTACCATGATCCTCAGCTACCTCTTGGTTGGCTAAGAATCTTGAGAATTGTAGTTAAATAACAGCTAGGAAAATGAGCTGTTACGGCTTTTAGAATCTCTTGCAACATTAACATGTGATTAAAGTGTCAGCCTGTGTTTAATTATTATATGTAACTGCGTACAACCCGCAGCTATGGGAAGGTCTCCTGAAACAGCATTGATTCATATAGCAGTATATGACGTGCAGCGAAGGTGTGGTGAAGGTACGTGGGAAATGTACAAAAGCGGATTTTTTTTCTCAATTCAGTCTTGATGTGTGATCTGATAAAGTTGCAATTGTTATACTTACTGAATAATGAACTCCTTGTTTTAGAATAGCAAGGCCTAGTTGCATTACTAAACAATGCATCAACTTATTGCAAATTGTAAACGGACCCTGGATCCACTTAAACACCAGAGTTCAGAACAGACGATCCATTATTTTTATGCATTATATAATGCATTAAAAATACATTTGAGAAAAAAAAAAAAAAGTTTGAAATTTGAAGTTCCAGCATTTGCTGCAGGACCTTTTTTTTCAGCTTCTACCGTAAGGGCTTACCAAACCCGGAAGTGACTCTGCCAATGATGCTACCCGTGTAACTTTATTTAGGACCATTAAAAGGTGAACTGCTACTCGTGTTTATTTTTTATGAGAACCCCTGGTGACCGGTCTACTTTCACGGTTGTGACCAGGGGGAGCGGGAGAGGACAATATAGTTATGTGTACCTCTCCGCTCTGCACCGCCACATTCTGTCTTCATCTCATAGAGGCATCTACCAGGAGATCACGTCATTGGTGTTTCCAAAGGTGATCTTGTGCTCGTGCAATGAGATGCTAGAGTGGTATAAAGCACCTGGTTTTGGCCCTACCGACGATGGCTGATGGGAAATGGCACAATGTGAAGGCGAAGGTTGCTTGATGCTTCACCCTTTTCCACATTTTGCCATAAGTCTGCATTTACATGAGATAAATTAGATCATACATAGCTAATTCACGCACATCTTACGACTGTGCTGGAATTTTATTGAAAAAAACAAACAAAAAAACTCGCTTATCTAATTGTTTTATGGCACATTAAAGATTTCTGGGAGTTGTAGTTCAGTTGTCAGCTTTCCACTTGTAGATAGTGAATCGCTGAATTATAACTCCCTAAGACCTAAGCCATGACATCCACAGTCTTACTGCTGCAAAGATGGGACGATAATTTAAACATAGAATGTGACGGCAGATAAGAACCATTCGGCCCATCTAGTCTGCCAAATTTTCTAAATACTTTCATTAGTCCCTGGCCTTATCTTATATCTAGGATAGCCTTATGCCTATCCCACACATGCTTAAACTCCCTCACTGTGTTAAACTCTACCACTTCAGTTGGAAGGCTATTCCATGCATCCACTACCCTCTCAGTAAAGTAATACTTCCGGATATTATTTTTAAACCTTTGCCCCTCTAATTTAAGGCTATGTCCTCTTGTTATGGTATTTTTTCTTCTTTTAAAATATACTCTCCTCCTAATTTGATAAGGAACGACAGAATGGGTGTGCGCTAAATCTTAATTATGCTGGGTGGGTTACTTATTATCCTTATTAACTCTTCACCTGCAAATAAAATGTGCGTGCCCCCTTAACTGCACACCTGGAACAGATTTCTTTGCAAGACCCACATAAAATATATTGCCAGAAGAAGACGTACCTTTGAACACAAAATTATATTCGTCATCTCCTGAATTCATGTCTCTCTGTGCACATTGATCCCTGGTTCGTGATCTCTTCTCTCCCTCTGTTGAAGAGCTAGGCAAAATATCTGGCTGCTGCGAGTGGTGTTCTCAGTTCCTGCTGTCCAGAGAGATTCTACGCATACTGTGGGCACTTGGGGCAGGGGGATAGGTGCGCGTTATTCAGGTAGAGAGGGGTGCAGTGACTCAGTGGGCGTTCTGGCACTTCCTTCTTTCCCAAGCTGCTTTGTTTGGATAGGTGTCGATTTTCAGGTTGAACAGGTAGCAGAGGGCAGGGCTACCTGAAAAATGTAATTACCTGGGTGTGGTAATGGACAGGTGAACTATTAACTAGTTTCTGGCCAGTGTGGCCTTAGACATTGTATCTGGTGTGATATGCCGAGACTGGCATCTATTGAAATATGAATTTGTAATAGCAAATTTAAAAAACAAACAAATCATTTGATGGTACTAATTTGGATGAAATAAAAAAAGACAATTAAATTAGAGTATATGTACTGTCTGGGGCCTGTGTTTGTATGCCATGTGTAATAAAGGTCCACTGAAGTGGTCCTGTCATTTGAACCCTGCAAAGTAAATCATTAGTTATGTAGAGCCTGTAATGTTTACTTTGTAGGGTTAAGGTGACACTATAGGCACCCAGACCACTTTATCTTGACAAAGTGTTCTGGTTCCAGTGTCACTGTACCTTTAGCCCTGCAGCTGAAACAATGTAGTTTTAGAGAAACTGTAATGTTTATATTGCAGGGTTAAGACTGCCTCTAGTGGCTGTCTCCTAGACGGCTACTAAAAGCGCTTCCTGCAGTTTCACAGAGTTTAACGATGCTGAATGTCCTTACTGAAGCCAGCCAGGGTTTTGGAAACCCCCCATAGGAAAGCATTGTTTCTATGCTTTTTTTTTTTTATGGAGAAGGCCTAATTCGCACGCGGTGCTCACCATGGATGCTGTGAAGAAAATAGCAGGTTATTTGAGACTTTTATTGCTATTCGGGACTTTTTATGTTTTATTGGTTCGGTAGCTGTAACTACTGAACACCAACCACTCCCTGGCTCATTATCTTCAAAGAAAACTGTCGATTAAGCGTTATCCCTGTGTGGCCGCCGTTCGTATAGCCAAACGCCACGTGCGGGACTTTGTCGTCGAGTGTCTGGAACTAAAATCGGACACTCGACTTTTCGAACACCGGTCAAATCATACGAACACCTGCTTCCTTTTCCCGAACAGCCAGGAGAACGCTGTTCGGTAGTTTGGTTCCCACGAACCAGGGGAACAATCGCCAGGGGGCTCCGTTCGTGCATTTATTAGTTTTTATGACTTTTCGAAATAGACCGACCGCACAGGCTAAACTCATGGAACTGTTTCTGGGCAGGAACCTTGTGTGCGGTCGGTCAAATGGGACTTCCATAAAATTTGAAATCCCCTAAACTGATCTGGGTGATTTTTGGATATGTTGGTCACCCAGATCCGGGCAATCAGGGGATGTGACTTTTGTGGGGATACTATGGGTTTTAGGGTACTTTCCAAGTTTTGGGGGAAAAAATGTTTTTACTGCCTGGAGATAATTGAGTTAAGTTAGCTGACTCAATTATCTCACAGGCAGAGAGGAGGGGATTGTCTGTTTGCACTGGGAGTGTTCATCTTTGTCACTGTAATATTATTGGATGTAACCTTTGTGTCCCTGTCCCCCACAAGGTCCATGGGGGAGTGCCCCTTGCATGGGGACTTGCAGTGTGGCACCATTAAAATTCATTCCTGTTGTACCCTTCATGAAGTCTAGGCTCATGTTTGGGTAACTGTCTACTTGCTGGGGAGAAACTACTTGGAAGCTGCATTCGTCTAAACCTATTTGTATGTACACCCGAACTACAGCTATAATCACTCAGGCTCAGCAGTTCGGGAGGAATAGGTGAAGAAGGTATCCACTATATCAGTGTTCGTAACAGATGCCCATTAGGTTTCCGGGTTCGCCATGACGTCAGCAGAGAGGAAGTCTGATCTAGTGCAGAGGAATCTCGTGTTGGAATCAGGCAAGTGATAAAAAAAAAAAAAAAAAGTGTTTTATTTGCCAATGTTGTGTAACTAGGCTCATTTCTAAAAGTGCCAATTTGTATTGAAATCTGCACTTTGTAAGATGGACAAAAATAATAAATAGACAAAACCCACACAGAAAGCCTGTCAGCAAGCTAAGGTGCTATAGGGGTCAAATGTACGGGAAAAAACCCAACAGGTTCTAGGAATGTATAACGTCTGCACCCATATACCAGCATTGCACTGATGCAGAGGAAAGGAAACGGCTGTTTAACCACTCTGATGATGTGACTGCCATGACCCCCTGCCCATAAGGAAGCTAGCTATACATAATCCGCAGCCCTAGCTGTCTCTTTCCAACTGCGCCGTTTGCCTGAGCGTACCATTGATGACAGAAAATGATAGCATCACCCTCTAACTATAAGTTTTAATGGGGTGTTCTGGGCACCAAGCCAACTTTAATACATCCAGTGGATTTTAGCCTCATTAATCTGCTGTAATTTTCTGCATGTTCAAATATTTATAGGTTTGTTTTTTGTTTTGGTGCAAAAATACACTTTTTTTTCCCAGAATACTGCACTATAAGTCTGCATCCTTAGCCCCACACTAATGCCAGTAAGACTTCAATATGGCCACAGTTTCAGCTCCAACAGCACGGAGATAACCGCTTTTAATTGACCAACTCTGAACAGGTAGTAATATCCTTGGTATACGGCTCTCTGCGTGCCCTCTAATGGAAGCTGCTTGTTTGTTCAGATCATTCAGTACAGTCAGGGGCCGAGCGGTGTACATACGTTTGATAAGGAAGTCTATTTGGTGTGAGGGGGCGTGGCTAAAGGGGCAGGTTTATGATGCAGCATTCACCAAAATACAAAACAAAACCACAAACTTTTTTGAATGCAAAAAAATTATAAATATTTGACGCAAAAAAAAAAAAAACCAACAACCAACATCTTCAGGAGCCTAAAATGCATTAAAGTAGTATTGGAGCCCAGACTTAACTTTGATGGCCCTTCAGAAAGGCCAAAGCCTTACCAACTCGGCAAGCATCTAAAATCACGTTGGAGAATTCAGTCCAGCTCTATGAAATGGCCAGATTCAAACAACTTTAAAAGCTTTAATTTGTTCTGTATAGTTTATTTCAGCCAAACGGAGTGTTTTTTTGATTACACATGATACTGTACACAATACCAGTATGAGGTTCTGTAGATATGATAATCGAAGAGTCAACTTGTGTTAATGTTTTGTGCTTCCTAATAAGAACTCACCACATGCACTGTTACACAATACAAACCTTTTATTTTTTATCTCTTCAACCACTTGCTGTCAGTGGGAATCAACAATGCGTGACAGCAAAGGAACAAAATCGAAAGATTCCATTCGTTATCTAAATGTAATTCAACATTTACAGAAGCCTATTTTGCCAATTTTACGAGCATACATTTCTTTAGGTAGAAATAAATAGAAGTGTGAATTTTATTCAGTCAAATAAGTATGAGATTCTTGCACAGATAAAAAAAAAGTTACACACACACACAAAAAGTTAGATTAAAAGGTTTTACTAAAAATCATTCAGATAAGTGGTCTCCTGGGTAAAATTATATCTTACCAAAATTAAACTGAATGGAGATATTCAACAGACATTGATGTCTTGGTGGTGTTTCTATGAATGTTTAATGGACATACGTTTACCAAATAATATTCCCAGTTCCAAAAGGAGTTGGATGACTGGGGTGGGTTCATTTTGTGAATAAGGCATTTATAAAATACAAGTCTGTGAGGCCGATAGATTTAGGAGGGAGAATGCTGCACTGGTAATATCCTAGTTTATTGGACAGCATACCGACTACCCAGCAGTTACATCTCAATGGAAGACAGAATAAGCGTGGTACCAAATGCAGGCCTCTCCTATAGTCCGTGACAATCACTAGTGCACGTTATCACAGTCCATCAATTCTATAATGTAATATTTATCACTCACGGAGGCCTTTTTCCATTACAAGATACATGTTTCAGCAGGAAGTAGCTTAAAGATGCAACAGGAAGTGCAGACTGTACATAATGTATCCTACTTCCTGTTGGAAATTACATGCAATGACAGATGCTGTACACTCTGTTATCTATCAAATCTTAGAGCCAGATCTTAGAGGGAGATTGCTTTTGTGAACCACATAAAGTAAGCTTCCCAACAAGAGGTACTTCCATGGGCTATAAAAATCAATCCAAGCTTACTATCCCAAAAACCGAGCTGGATGTCTCTGAAAAGGTTCACACAGACTCATACATCCTACTTTAGGGTTTTTTTATTTTTATTTTAATCTTTAGGAATTCTTGGCTTTCTACAGAGAGGTTCACACTAGGAAGTTAACCAAAGAGATCAAAAGCCAGTTACATGAATCACCAGCAACAAACACACAGAGCAATAGCAAGGAAGGGAGGGTGCAGATGGGTTTCACTCAGCAGCCGATCAGTTTTAGGAATGAAGTGCTGTAATGAGTGTCTCATCTGTCGACACCAGATTACTGCACTCTCCAGAGAACAGTTTGCGTTAACGCTTGTTCTTGGTTTTAAAGTTATTTAGTCGTTTTCCAGATGCTACGGCCGCTCCTAGGAAGCAGAGACCTGGTTCAGGGGTTCCTCCAGGTAATGCACTAAGGCTTGGGCCTAGGAACAAAGCAAAAAGTCCAGTGTTAAAGAGATGCTATTCTTCCCGTTATCACACGGCTTTATATCCTCCTAGAACAGTGGGAATTAAAAGGTCATGCAAAGTGGTGGGTCTGCACCTGAATCTGTTGAGTAGTTATAGACCTCTCCGAACATGCACAGCCGGAGAATTGACACATATTAAAACTTTGTATTTCTGCTGCCTGGTGTATACATATACATATTTTTTTTTCTCCAGTATAAAAATGACATCCCTTGTTTACTTATCTAGTAGTTTAACAGGAGTGTCAAGAAAAGCAAAGAACATGAATCTCTTAATCTGTGTTGTAAAGGACAGTTTATATCAGCATGATCTGAACTACCCATTTATCACCAGTCAACAGAACTTTACTAATGCTAGCTCAGCAAGACATTCTATGTCAGAGTAGATTGCCAACACATCCAAAAATTCTATAGGTCACCAAATAATAATGTCGTTACATTTTTAACATAAAACCAAATGTTTAAGAGTGTGTAAAAAACATGCAGAGCTTACAGCAGTGATGGACAGTACCCCTTTAACCCCTTAAAGGGACACTCCAGGCACCCAGACCACTTCTGCTCATTGGAGTGGTCTGGGTGCCAACTCCCACTACCCTTAACCCTGCAAGTGTAATTATTGCAGTTTTTTTTAAACTGCAATAATTACCTTGCAGGGTTAAGTCCTCCCCTAGTGGCTGTCTATTAGACAGCCACTAGAGGACACTTCCTGCTCTATAGCACAGGTTTTCTGTGCTAGAGTGTCGCTGGACGTCCTCACGCTGTGTGAGGACCTCCAGCGTCGCTCTATTCCCCATAGGGAAGCATTGAAATTCATTTTCAATGCTTTCCTATAGGGGTGCGCTAATGCGCATGCGCGGCATTGCCTCGCATGCGCATTAGGTCTCCTCGGCTGGCGGGCGAGATCAGTCTCGCCCACCGGCCGACGTAAGCAGAAGGAGGAGCGGCAGGGGAGGAGGAAGCAGCGACGTGGGACCTGTCGCTGCCTCTGGTAAGTCACTGAAGGGGTTTTCACCCCTTCAGCAACTGGGGATTGGGGGGTGGGAGGGAGAGGGACCCTCCAGTGCCAGGAAAACGGATCGTTTCCCTTTAAGGACACACGACATGTGTGACATGTCGTGATTCCCTTTTATTCCAGAAGCTTGGTCCTTAAGGGGTTAAAGAATTATTTCTTGATAGGTGGAATAGAAAGAATAGGGGAGCCTCTATATTTTGTTTAATGTGCGGCTCTCCCATCTCTGACCTTATAATTGGCAGACTAGGTAACCCCCAACTCTCCCTCCCCACCTCTCTACCCCTACCAAAAAAAAAACCCTTTGGAGTCTCCTTCTGCATCCTGCCCAGAAAAGAGTTAAACCATTTTTGAACAGTTTGTCACCTACCTTGAGGAGTCCACCAGCTGATTTCAGTCTGGCCTCCTTTTTAGAGATATCTATATAGAGGAAGTTCCCCTTTGGCAACAGATTTATTTTTCATCCATATTAAGATCACATATATTGGCTGAGAGCATTTGAAACCCTCAGCCTATGAATTCAATCAGAAGTGGAGGCCAGAGGCAGTGTCAATAGGATCACTTGACTCTTTCCTAAGGAATGGTGCCAGGAGACTCCTTGTGCCATCATCACTACAGTGATTTGTAGTGGCTATAGACTAGACTATCCCGTCGTGCACAGCTATTTTAATTAAACACCCTATTGCTACATTCTGTGCCCGCACCCTGGTATAGCTTACCTTGGCTTTCAACATTCCAAACCCAACAGACTCCTTGGCATACATGCACAGCAGCAAGTTAGACACCCTTGTGATTGCCACACGGCCTTCCTGAAAGGTGAGAGAAATGGTTAACCATAGAGAAAGCTTTATTCTGACAGTCCTGACCCTACCATACTACCTTGTAGACACCAAAACACCAGCCCAGACACCTGCAGGGACAGGTCTCCTGACACTCCACATAGCTTGCCTTTATAAGGACCTGTGGCATTAATGGGTTAAAACTCCAGGCTAAGTGTAGACACTTACCATGCAGTCCATAAGGATGAATTTAAGATTGTCCTCGTTGAATGCCTGATGTCCGTTTTTATCATAGGCAGCCCAAATGTTGCTAGCAATAGCAGCTGTAACTCTGGCATCTGTGTCACCATAACCAGAATATGCAAGTAGAGAGCCTTCATTGTTCAGCAGTCTAGAGGACAGGAAAATAAAACACATAAATAGAGTGCCAAGCAACTTGCCATCATACAAATAGTCTACACTACTGTACTGCAGCCCAACATGCCCACAGTATGCAATTTGGGGCATGAAAGTGGGAGTTCACCTTGAATCCAACTTAGGATTACTTTGTGTATTAACTCTTTTTTGGAATGACGGATTGCTAGATGTAAACAGATGATGGTAAAAATGCTCTGAGAAAGTATCACAACACCGAGATTATAATTACATGGTTAGCAAGTCATCAGCTGCCATACAGGTGTCAAATATACAGCAACAGATTGTTATCAAAACACATCATTTGTTTTAATATTTGGAGGCATGTTTATGAAAAAACACCCCCTCACCCCAGTGACAGTATACTCACAGAGTGCTCTGTACCCCCCCCCAGTGACAGTATACTCACAGAGTGCTCTGTACTCCCCCCGTGACAGTATACTCACAGAGTGCTCTGTACCCCCCCCCAGTGACAGTATACTCACAGAGTGCTCTGTACCCCCCCCCCCAGTGACAGTATACTCACAGAGTGCTCTGTACCCCCCCCAGTGACAGTATACTCACATAGTGCTCTGTACCCCCCAGTGACAGTATACTCACAGAGTGCTCTGTACTCCCCCCGTGACAGTATACTCACAGAGTGCTCTGTACCCCCCCCAGTGACAGTATACTCACAGAGTGCTCTGTACCCCCCCCCCAGTGACAGTATACTCACAGAGTGCTCTGTACCCCCCCCCAGTGACAGTATACTCACAGAGTGCTCTGTACCCCCCCCAGTGACAGTATACTCACATAGTGCTCTGTACCCCCCAGTGACAGTATACTCACAGAGTGCTCTGTACCCCCCCCAGTGACAGTATACTCACAGAGTGCTCTGTACCCCCCCCAGTGACAGTATACTCACAGAGTGCTCTGTACCCCCCCCCAGTGACAGTATACTCACAGAGTGCTCTGTACCCCCCCCAGTGACAGTATACTCACAGAGTGCTCTGTACCCCCCCCAGTGACAGTATACTCACATAGTGCTCTGTACCCCCCAGTGACAGTATACTCACAGAGTGCTCTGTACACCCCCAGTGACAGTATACTCACAGAGTGCTCTGTACTCCCCCAGTGACAGTATACTCAGAGTGCTCTGTACTCCCCCAGTGACAGTATACTCAGAGTGCTCTGTACTCCCCCAGTGACAGTATACTCACAGAGTGCTCTGTACTCCCCAGTGACAGTATACTCACAGAGTGCTCTGTACACCCCCAGTGTTGGCTTGGCTGAGGACCTGGGTCAGAGCTTTTGGTCGCAGCATCCTCCAGCTATGAGATCCCCACACACTGCCCTCCCCACCAACTGCTTATCATGTGATCCCACAAGCTGGCCTCACCGGAAGTGGGGTGGAGCATGCTGGGAGATGTAGTTCAGGCCAGCAGAATGGAGCTGTGATAGTTTCAGTGATTAGAAACACTCACACTTTATAACTGATTATAAATGGAACATTATAACATAGCCAGACACATAATAATCCAAAAACCAGAATAACTGGCACTTCCTGTCAGCATGCGTTTCAAGCCTCGCTTTGAGTGTCTGCCTAGTGAATCTCTCTCGGTGATTGGTTGGTTTTGCTGTCACGGTAACGGGTCTGGTTTGTGCGTTCCAAGTCTCAGTATGGAGCCGCGCTGTGATTGGCTGGCCGTGTCACCTGACGGCAGGGATGACGCTGCAGTTCCTGACTCCTCCCCGCGGGCAGGGGGCGCTGTGCCTCACTCCCGGCCCCGGATTGCCGCCTTCCTTCTCGGGGTGGGCGGATGCTGGGAAGATGGCGGAGAGCGGCGCTGACGTTGCGGGTAACACCGGGCAGGCGCTGGGGAAAGGCATGATCCGAATCACCGTGAAAACCCCCAAAGACAAGGAGGAGATCGAGATCGGGGACACGGCGTGCGTGAGAGAGGTGAGACCGCCAGTGCAGCGACATGGCGATATACTGCGATATATACAGCGATACCCGGCGATATACTGCGATACGGGGGGGAGCGAGAGACACAGATATACCTGGGGGTCGGGGGGGGGGGGGGGGGAGAGACACAGAGATACCTGGGGGTCGGGGGGGGGGGAGACACAGAGATACCTGGGGGTCGGGGGGGGGGGGGAGACACAGAGATACCTGGGGGTCGGGGGGGGGGGGGAGACACAGAGATACCTGGGGGTCGGGGGGGGGGAGACACAGAGATACCTGGGGGGGGGGTGGAGGGAGAGAAACTGAGAGATACCTGGGGGGGGGGGGAGACACAGAGATACCTGGGGGGGGGGTGGAGGGAGAGAAACTGAGAGATACCTGGGGGTCGGGGGGGGGGGGAGACACAGAGATACCTGGGGGGGGGGGTGGAGGGAGAGAAACTGAGAGATACCTGGGGGTCCAGGCTGGGGGGAGGGAAAGATACCTGGGGGTCCAGGCTGGGGGGGAGGGAGAGATACCTGGGGGTCCAGGCTGGGGGGGAGGGAGAGATACCTGGGGGTCCAGGCTGGGGGGGAGGGAGAGATACCTGGGGGTCCAGGCTGGGGGGGAGGGAGAGATACCTGGGGGTCCAGGCTGGGGGGGAGGGAGAGATACCTGGGGGTCCAGGCTGGGGGGGGAGGGAGAGATACCTGGGGGTCCAGGCTGGGGGGGGAGGGAGAGATACCTGGGGGTCCAGGCTGGGGGGGGAGGGAGAGATACCTGGGGGTCCAGGCTGGGGGGGGAGGGAGAGATACCTGGGGGTCCAGGCTGGGGGGGGAGGGAGAGATACCTGGGGGTCCAGGCTGGGGGGGAGGGAGAGATACCTGGGGGTCCAGGCTGGGGGGGGAGGGAGAGATACCTGGGGGTCCAGGCTGGGGGGGGAGGGAGAGATACCTGGGGGTCCAGGCTGGGGGGGGGAGGGAGAGATACCTGGGGGTCCAGGCTGGGGGGGGGAGGGAGAGATACCTGGGGGTCCAGGCTGGGGGGGGGAGGGAGAGATACCTGGGGGTCCAGGCTGGGGGGGGGAGGGAGAGATACCTGGGGGTCCAGGCTGGGGGGGGGAGGGAGAGATACCTGGGGGTCCAGGCTGGGGGGGGGAGGGAGAGATACCTGGGGGTCCAGGCTGGGGGGGGGAGGGAGAGATACCTGGGGGTCCAGGCTGGGGGGGGGGAGGGAGAGATACCTGGGGGTCCAGGCTGGGGGGGGGAGGGAGAGATACCTGGGGGTCCAGGCTGGGGGGGGGAGGGAGAGATACCTGGGGGTCCAGGCTGGGGGGGGGAGGGAGAGATACCTGGGGGTCCAGGCTGGGGGGGGGAGGGAGAGATACCTGGGGGTCCAGGCTGGGGGGGGGAGGGAGAGATACCTGGGGGTCCAGGCTGGGGGGGGGAGGGAGAGATACCTGGGGGTCCAGGCTGGGGGGGGGAGGGAGAGATACCTGGGGGTCCAGGCTGGGGGGGGGAGGGAGAGATACCTGGGGGTCCAGGCTGGGGGGGGGAGGGAGAGATACCTGGGGGTCCAGGCTGGGGGGGGGAGGGAGAGATACCTGGGGGTCCAGGCTGGGGGGGGGAGGGAGAGATACCTGGGGGTCCAGGCTGGGGGGGGGAGGGAGAGATACCTGGGGGTCCAGGCTGGGGGGGGGAGGGAGAGATACCTGGGGGTCCAGGCTGGGGGGGGGAGGGAGAGATACCTGGGGGTCCAGGCTGGGGGGGGGAGGGAGAGATACCTGGGGGTCCAGGCTGGGGGGGGGAGGGAGAGATACCTGGGGGTCCAGGCTGGGGGGGGGAGGGAGAGATACCTGGGGGTCCAGGCTGGGGGGGGGAGGGAGAGATACCTGGGGGTCCAGGCTGGGGGGGGGAGGGAGAGATACCTGGGGGTCCAGGCTGGGGGGGGGAGGGAGAGATACCTGGGGGTCCAGGCTGGGGGGGGGAGGGAGAGATACCTGGGGGTCCAGGCTGGGGGGGGGAGGGAGAGATACCTGGGGGTCCAGGCTGGGGGGGGGGAGGGAGAGATACCTGGGGGTCCAGGCTGGGGGGGGGGGAGGGAGAGATACCTGGGGGTCCAGGCTGGGGGGGGGGGAGGGAGAGATACCTGGGGGTCCAGGCTGGGGGGGGGGGAGGGAGAGACACTGAGAGATAGGCAGAGGTCATGGTGTTTGCAGTCACTATTTAATGGAACAATAGGGATAACTAGATTCTATAGAACAGCGTGGTAGCAGGAGATCATTAAGGGAAAGCAGGTGCAGTGTCCTGAATCACTCTCAGCAGGTTAGCATTGAGGAGAAATGCGACTCTGAGTCAGCCTCCGCTCACCAGAACAGTCATATAATTGCCAGAGTATTAACCCTGGGCTGCTGACGGATTGATTAGTAAATGTCATGTATTTCTCTCTTTATATTGTAGTGATTTTACCACTCACACCCCTGACTAATCTCTTTAACCCTTTCATATACGATATGCTAACATGGCCTGATATTTCGTATTCTCCATTCACATAGACCCTACCAGGAGTTTAAAAAGAAGCTCCCTACACCTTAAAGGGAAACTATACCTAATGTGCATGCGCTGGGGTGGCATTATGTCTTCCCCTATAGGAAAGCATTGTATAATGTTTACCTGTGGGGTTTTGGGTGATGCTGGCTGTCCTCGTGCCGGGCGGAAGGATGTCCAGCGTCAGTTACATCCTTACTCCTTGTGTAAGAATCCACCTGTCTTTCTCCATCTTTTGGGAAACCGTAGTGTGTCTGCGCACCGTACTTAAAGGGACACTCGAAGGCCCATAACCACTACATCCTCCTGCAGTGCTTATGGTGCAAGAATTTCTGTCAAAATATTTTCGAGTGGTTTTGTCCCAAACTGAGGAGAGCTAGTAGCCTGCTCTATCACTTAATACACTAGTTATATATCCACTCTAGCTATAAAATGTGTCCAAGCTGAGATGGCTTTCATTGTTGTTTTCATTATTTGCAGAATAAAGGTAAACCGTACGTCTGCTCTAAGAAGTGCCCCCCTTTTTATAATTCTGACTCACAGACCAGATCATTTATTCCCTGCTTTACTCTCTATGCGCTATGCAATGTCATAGAGCAGCAGTAGTTTTGGTGCTTTGTGAAAGCTAGTCTTTGACAGCGAGCCAGTCGCTTGGTTCCAGCAATGAATAACGTCCTGGACATATTGCTACTAATCTACTATCCCTTTCTGAACTTGTGGTATGAATCTGTAATCTCAGCATCTTCATTGTGCACTTCCTTTAGGATTCAATGCTGAATCGTATAGATTTAAAGAACAGTTATCGCAAGATCCCTTTCTTTAGGGCTTTCTAAATGGAGTTTATTATTGCGGGTACTTGGCATTGTGGGTTATTTTATATTGAAATAAACCAAAGTACTTCTCTTATATATTTAAAAAACAAAAACGTTTAAATCATGTCTTTTTGGCTGATCAAATACAACATCCGTTATTTTCTGATTGTCGACCCGGTCCCGGGCCAAAAAAAAAAAAATCTTGCTTCCGAAAAAGGTGTGTGTTTAGCTTTTACATACGAGAAACCTTTGTCACCTTCTCCCCGTTGCCTGACTTCGTCATGCTTGATTGCTTCATTCTAGAGTTCAGTAAACTCTGATGAAATCGTTTCTCTGTAGAATTTAGTGTATTGATAGGTCTCTTGGGAGGGATTAGGACTCAATCTATTGTCTGCTACAATTCAAGACAAGGCTGTACTGTAAGAAACGTTACTTCTTTGTCTTAAGATGATGGACAATACCTAACAACTCATTATACGAATCAGACTGTCCCAGCAGTAGTTAAAGAAAGAGTCTAAAAAATAAATAAATATCTCTGTAAATCACAATGACATGTAGTCCGGCATTGAGATAGACTCCTTCCTGCAGCCAGATCCCTTATTTTTGTCCAATTAAATGCTTTTCACAGACATTGTGCATGCATAGCCATTGGCACAATACACCAGATCAGCCCTGAGTGGCTGTTGCATAATCACAAATAGGAAGAATCTTATCAGAACCAGCCCAGCATCAAGTCCCTTTCAGATGATGGGATTTTGGTGCTTAGACTGTCTCTGTAAGTGACAGATGTCGCAATCGGACTCTGATTTTCTAGTATGGAGTGTTCCATGGTGCTGTGAGATAATTAATCTCCTGGTAATTTGAGGTTTAACCCTTGGGGTATCAGTCTTGCTTAGTCACCTCATTAATTATGTCTTGAGCTTTGAATATTATTAAGCAGGAAGGAAAGGAATGCTGTGCGTCCATAAATCCCGTTCCCAAAACGGTTGGTTTATTTTTGAGCTGCTGTTGTATGTGTTCTCTATTTCATGGTTGCCTCATTCTCTCTCTGTTAGAGTAGAGGGAGCTGTGCTAGAATATTACATTTTACACGGTCTTTCTTTGCAGTTCAAGGAGGAGATATCCCGACGGTTCAAGGCCAAACATGATCAGCTGGTTCTGATCTTTGCTGGGAAAATCTTGAAAGATGGCGACACACTAAACCAACACGGCATCAAAGATGGGCTTACCGTTCATCTGGTGATCAAGACCCCACAGAAGTAAGATTTTACCCTCCGTTATTGAAAGTTTGTGTTCGAGCCACTGACCGGTTGGATTGTTATATTAACTACTGATGTCTGATTTGGGTCATTTAGCAATTCACCTTTTAATCCTTAACCCCTTAAGGACACATGACATGTGTGACATGTCATGATTCCCTTTTATTCCAGAAGTTTGGTCCTTAAGGGGTTAAAGGAACACTCCAGACACCATAACCACTGCACCTCACTTTTAAACTTTTTTTTTTTTTATTATTACTTTCTGAATGTTTCTTCTTACTTGCGGTGCGCCAGACCCCTCCTCCGTTACAGATGACAGCAAGCCGGAACTTCTAAACAGAAAATTCCATTAGCTCACCTGGATGAAGCCTTGCAATGCAGAGACCACTTATTGTCTCAGCCTATTATCTAAGCCAGGGATTGGCAGCCTTCAGCACTCCAAATGTTGTGGACTACATCCCCCATTATGCTCTTACACCCATAATGCTGGCAAAACATCTGGAGTGCCAAAGGTTGCCTATGCCTGATGTTAGCCTTGCACTGCTTCTGACTATCCAGTACCAGTTGTAGAGGTAGGCAGCAAACTCCAGGTAAAAAGCCACTTAGTTTTAGAATGATTAGCCACCCTACAAGGAGGAGGCTCAAGGGCATGCCTGGTTTGAGTATATATATATATATGCTATATATTTTGATAACTACAAAAAATTCCGGACTGCCTTGCCTTTGCCAATACTGAGCTTTTACCTGCTTTGTATAGGTTCAGTTGAAGTCATTGCTGCCTAAACTGGCCATATGGGGCAGGGTTTTAATTTCTCTTTACGGTTAGTTACACTGCCATACTTTGAAGTAACACATATTGTGGTTTAATCTGAAGCTGTTGCCTGCAGATAGTATGGATGGCAAGTCACATTCAGATACTAATACAGTTAATCTATATATTTTGTATTGTTCTGTCTAAAATAAGTGGGCTTTGTTTGGACTTGTTATATTGGTTGGATTTGATCGATGACTAGTGCCGTCTCCTTGCAGATCGCAGGATCCACCAGCTGTGTCTCCTTCTGCTGGTACTGCTGCTTCCACATCTTCAACATCACCATCAAACCCTGCTGCTCCTTCCCAGCACCCTTCCTCCAGCAGCACTGCATCGGAGGCCAATGAGGGGAGTCCCAGAGGGGACGGGAATGGGAGCAGCGCAAATCCTGGGGACAGTTCTCCTCCAGGCGTAAACCTGCTCTGTGAGTACATTTGGCACACTAAGCTCAACGTTTGATTGAGTTCCCTGGGGATCTTGTGGGAAGGTTCGGGGAACAATCCATAATTTCCTTTTTCATTGTTTTTTTTTCAGCTGGGTTTGGTGGTTTGTCTGCTCTCGGTAACCTGGGCATGGGCTCTGCTAACTTTATGGAGCTGCAGCAGCAAATGCAACGGCAGCTCATGTCCAACCCTGAGATGCTTTCTCAAATCATGGAGAACCCCTTGCTCCAAAATATGATGGCCAACCCTGAACTCATGAGGCAGATGATCATCGCTAACCCCCAGATGCAGCAGCTGATGGAGAGGAACCCAGAGATCAGTCATATGCTCAATAACCCAGAACTCATGCGGCAGGTGTGTAAATCGAATGGTACTAATTCACCGTTCTGCGATATGCCTTCTTTTACAATAGCTTTATTGCAACTTATACAGCACCTTTAGATTGGGCTTCACTCTATAGCCTTTCATTAAGCAGGTTTATTTTGCATAATCAGTAAGTCTGTCTGTCTGTTTAAAAGCTCAGTGCTTTTGACAAACTGCGTTCTAACTTGTTCAATAAATATTCTGAGCACAATAACAACTTCATCTTAATGACATTTTTATTGTGCCTGGTCCTGGTTGCCATCTAACCTTCATTTATGAACGGTTTAACCCCAAAGTTGTGTATATAGCTCCCGTCCACTCTGCCAGCAAAATCCAATGGTTATATGAGGAAACATCGGACTGGGTGCCAGTGATAGGATGTGGATACACAGAGTGGGGACTGTAGATATACCTAAACTCCGTGCCATCATGTTACTTGTCACAGAAAAATGACTCTAAGAAAGACCAACATTAAATCCTCACTTATTTTTAAAATCAGCATTTATTGTATTCAGGAAAAACAATTCTTTACATAATTATGAAAATCAAAACGGATGTGTCAGAAATTCACTAGATTTATTTACTAAAGTGAGAATTAAAGGTACATTTTCAAATGTAAGAGCAAAATAGCCAAAGTGGAAAAATGAATTAACGCCTGCGTGAATTCACAACAATCCTCACTCAATAATCCTGAATGATGCTAGGAACAGATTGTAGAACAACAAAGATACATCGAATTCTGGTGTTTATCTCTCCTCAATAAAAGGGGAGTTGGCGATCAGGGTGAAGGTTACACTAAACCAAAAATGATAGAGAAACTGACACAGAGATTACAAGATTTGGGCCAAATTGGGGGGAAAATCTCTAATGCGGCTCTCTGCTAGTATGTTAATTTTAGCGTGAAATGTGTAAATTCTTCTTCTAATGAATGAAACTCACTGTCCTTAAGGCCTGCTGGATGAAAGAAGATAGAATATCCCCTCAAATCAGTTTATTTACTTTTTTTTTTTTTATTCTTTTTGTGCAGTTTGGATATTATTTGGCTATGTAAATTACCATAGCAGTATTATTTTATTTAAATTTGTTACTGAATTCTCAGTTTGTGCAGTCATTGACTTCTTGCTGTTTCAGACTATGGAACTGGCCCGTAACCCTGCCATGATGCAAGAGATGATGAGGTACCAGGACCGGGCCCTCAGCAATCTGGAAAGCATCCCTGGAGGATACAACGCCTTACGCCGGATGTACACAGATATCCAAGAGCCACTCTTCAGTGTAGCCAGAGAGCAGGTACTTGTGCATGCAGTACTGCATATTCCTCACTAGGGGGAGAACGTATAACCAATCATTCTAAAATGCTAAATAAATCTAGTGATCTTTGTTTTATCTTTGGGTGTATGTAAGCTGTGTTGATAAAAACTGTGGCTGTTCAAAGGGGTACTCTACGCTTTCTAAGCACTGCAACTCTTTGTGATGGTGCTATAAGTCTTAGGTTTTTTTGTTCTGGATATACACTGAATTGTAGTGAATTAAAATTCAACTGGCAAAACTAAGGCTAAAATAGCTGAGCTGAACAAATTCTCCAGCTCTGCTTTAGACACGGTATGACTATTTTAGCCTCAGTTTTCACATTTCAGAATTGTGTTTAAAGGGACACTGTGGGCATCCAGACCACTTCAGCTAATTGAAGTAGTCTGGGTGCTGTAACCCTTTTGTACTTAGTCCTGCAATGTTTACATTGCAGCTCTAAGTCTGCCCTCAGTGGCTGTCTACCAGACAGCCACTGGGGGCGCTTCCGGAATCCAAACTGACTTTTGGTCTGTTATCTGACGCTGGATGTCCTTAGTGACCTCCAGCGCCAGATCTTCCCCATAGGAAAGCATGGAATAATGCTTTCCTATGAGGAGGTCTAATGAGCGCATGCGGCCATTGCTACGCATGCGCATTAGGACTCCCCTGCCGACGACAGCGGAGCCTGACCCAGCGCCCAGGGACATTAGCGCTGGATTCAGGTAATTATTATTATTTTTTTTAACAATATTACACTATTTGTGGTTTCTTTCTGTATTCATCCACGTAATCTCATTGTCAAGCACTTTGCAAATGCTCAGATACTATTAATCTTCCCCTATGTGTACAGGTAAAGTCCAATGAAGTATATTCCAAACATTACATTTTCTTAATAAATTTCAACTTGCATTGCGAACCAACAAAGGGGGGAAAAAAAATTATATAATTTTTTTTTTTTTTGGTGAGATAAAAATGTGAGTTTGTTTTTCAAACCTCTCCAAAAAACTGCTACGGGCTTATTCAATAAACTCCAACCTGGTTTTAAAGGGATTCTATAACAAACCTGTTATCCTGGCACTATAGGCTCCTGGAGTAACCCCCTGCCGCAGGGCTGAAGGGGCTGTTTTTTTTTGTTTTGTTTTTTTTTATACTTTTCATTTGGAGATTATTTATTTTTATACGAAAAAGGGTAATTTTACCTTTGTGTTTGCTTATATCCACTCATGGTGCACATTTTAGGTCATAAATATTTTCTACATACTGTCGATGAATGCATTATTTTGTGCATGTACCTCTTCTAGTAAGGGTATTTTGTAGGAGACTGTACACCGTACTACTGACTTCCCACTTTTCACCTTTTCTCTTTTTGATTCCATAGTTTAGCAATAACCCGTTTTCCTCGGCTGGTGGCTCGGAAGGTTCCTCATCGCAACCTCTACGCACCGAGAACCGGGAACCCCTGCCAAACCCCTGGAGTCCATCGTCTGGCCCCGAGAATCGCACGCCCAGTAGCGAAAGCAACGCAGGGACCACCACTAGCCAAAGCACCCCGACTGTGTCAAACCCACTTGGCATCAATGCTGCCAATCTGGGAACAGGTAAAGATTTGTTTAGAAATGCTTTGTGCCAATCCTCGTTTATAAAGGCATCTGTCCCGGTAGACCTCTTTTTAGTCATCTTGGGTGCCCTCTGCCTTGTTATGCCAACCCACTAGACATGGCTGGAATGAGCTAGGAAATTGGATCAGCTACCAAGCCTTTCAAGTCAAACAGTAGGTAGGCTGTGTGAGTTCCTGGGTGATTCTGTGAGTAGTGTTTCTCCCAGTGTTTGTCGGTGCAGCCGGAGTACACCTTTTGGCTGCTAGATTGCTGCTCTGTGAATGCTGACCATTCCAGTGTCTGCTGGATCTAGAAGGAATGGCTTTATGATAACAAGATGCTGTCTGCACGTAGTATTTAGTATCCATTCCCTCCCCATGCCCAGAACCTCTACATTTTGTGTAGCTCTTAGAACCTCTTATTCTGTGTAGCTATTTGGGGCATTTTTTATGGTTTGACAGAAACCCTGTAGCGTTGGTGGTTATGGTGCTTGGAGTGTCCCTTTTAATGCTTTACTTGTCTGTGCTCTGTAGATGTTTCTCTTGTGTTGAAGATAATCTGATCAGATCAGCGCCGCAGGATGCACCCTCCATACAATTTTTATAGTTAAGGAGAGCCAAATAGTTGTAACAAACCTTCATCACTCGAGATGTTGTGGACTGCATCTCCCTTGATGCTTTGCCAGCGTTATCGGATGATGGGAGTTGTAGTGTGTATAGATATTTGTTATTTCTTCCCCAGGTATGTTCAGCAGTCCGGAGATGCAGGGCCTGTTGCAGCAGATCTCTGAGAACCCCCAGCTGATGCAGAGTATGATTTCTGCCCCGTACATGCGAAGCATGATGCAGACCCTCTCCCAGAATCCTGACTTTGCTGCTCAGGTACGCGAATCAGACTACGATACGGGTTAAACGTTTTACTGTGAGCGTAGTGTTTGCCCAGGAGCGATTTGTATTTTGTGCTGATTAAACATTTATTGCCAATTCTATTGACTTAATTTTTCTGAATTTCAGATGATGGTAAATAATCCAATATTCAGTGGAAATCCTCAACTGCAAGAGCAACTGCGGAGCCAGCTGCCAGTCTTTCTACAGCAGGTAAGGAGCGTGAGGCCTGGGATTGTTCACATGTCACCGGGAGATACCTGCTCGTGCACCCACAAGACTCCATCCCAGTTACAAGATCGCACAATATTATTTAAAGGATCACTATAGTGTCAGGAAAACAAAGCGGTTTTCCTGACACTATGGTGCCCCCACCCTCAGGGTCCACCTCCCGTGGCGCTTAAGGGGTTAAAACCCCTTCAGTTACTTACTTTAATCTAGCGCCGGGCTCCCTCGGCGCTGGTGACCTCTCCTCCCCACCAACATCACTGGGGCCGAATGCGCATGCGCGGCAAGTGCCGTGCGCGCATTCAGTGTGTCCATAGTAAAGCATTTCTCAATGCTTTCCTATGGAGGCGAAATTCGCCTCCAGCGTCGCAGATGCACCTCTAGTGGCTGTCCGGAAGACGACCACTAGAGGCTGGCTTAACCCCAAATGTCAACATAGCAGTTTCTCTGAAACTGCTATGTTTGCATCTGAAGGGTTAAAACATGAGGGACCTGGCACCCAGACCACTTCTTTGAGCTGAAGTGGTCCTGGTAACTATAGTGTCCCTTTAATTGGTTGTATCTTAGAAGACCTACAATAGGGGATTACCTAGCACGCTGGTTTGCACGTTCTTTTGCCTCCTGACAGTGGTAAAGGCCAATACAGACACGTTTGGTGGGGGAGTTTGCTATTCAATGCCCAGTAAGTCTGCATATCCTTCTGCTTTCCTGTTCAGGTTAAATACACCACTCTGTGGCAGCACATGCCTACCACTCTGTAGCACTGTGAAACCTCCATGTTCGTTAAACAGCATTTTGTCAGACAGTGCTTTCCTGTAGTCCTGTTTCTGTCTGCCTAGTGTCGATTGTGCTCTGTTGTGATGGAAGCGCGTGATTGTGAATTTAAAGGAGCACCAAGCATATTAACCACTTACTCCTTCCATCACCAGCACATCCATTACACAACCACGAAGTGTTTCTCCTGAGTGACTTGTAGAGCTGTCCTGCTAGCTTTCACAACAGCTACTCCTAGTTTCATTCATAAAAAATTACGATTGGAGCTACTTGGTTAGGTAAAAGAAACTGCGATTGATGCTATGTGAGAAGGGGTTGTTTTGAAGTTTATTCATTTAATAAAAAATAAAATCACGTGATAGCTTGATTACAGCAGGAGTTATGGATGATGCACTGTGCTCCTATTCAGAACAGTGGGAGGGCCATGATTGAGTGAGGGCTCTTAGCCACTTCCTTAAAATTCATTCTAGGTTCTATCTGAGTGTAACCCATGAACCAATCCCAAGCAGACCACCTCGCCAGTAACTGTCCCTGGGCAATATAACCATATATAGATCTGCCTAATTCAAATCATCATAGATTGTTAGTTTGTTTACTTCCAATACCTCCTTTCTATAATTGTACAGCGCAGCAGCATATGTTGGTGCTATATAAATGGTAATCATACATTAACCAGGTCATGTTTTGCAGATGCAGAATCCAGAATCTCTTTCCGTAATGACCAATCCCAGAGCAATGCAGGCTCTGCTTCAAATCCAACAAGGCCTTCAGACTCTGCAGACAGAGGCCCCTGGCCTGATAACTAGGTAAGATTAGTCCCTCTGTTTACAAACTTGCCTTTACTATTTGATCACGATTGTAATGTTCTGGTTTTCATTACTCCCCAGCCTTGGGTCCTATGGTGTCCCTGGGGCACCTCCAGCACCGAGTGGGACAACCTCAGAAATCCCCACTTCTTCTACACCTACACCTACAACTACTTCTCCAGCAGGGGGCAGCAGCAATCCCCAGCAACAAATGATGCAGCAGATGATCCAACTTTTAGCTGCAGGAAATTCTCAGGTATTATTGTGCAGAGTATCTGCTCTTTGAGCCTTTTGATTAGCAATTTATAACCCTTTCTCAAAGTAGTGCAAACGTATGGTACCTGTTTTAAAGGGTCTCTCTAATCACCATAACCACTTTTGAAAATCAATTTGAATGTGTATGTTCTGGTGTTAAAGGAACTCACTGGCATTAGGAATTCATGTTTGTATTACGAATTTACGAATTTACGAATGCTACAGTGTCCTAATGCATATTTAGGTTCCGCCCCTCCTGCCACCAGCTGATTGGGGGGGGAGAAGGGGTGGAGGGAAAAGAAAGAGAGAAAAGTTCACGACAACGTCTCTGAAGATTTGCTTCCATGAGGTTTGTCCAACCCATTGCTCCACATAAAGGAACATTCGGGAAGAGAGGCGTGCCAATCAACTGCTTCTCATAGGGAAGCGTTGAATCCAATGCTTCCCTGTGAGCTGTATTTGGCGACGTTCACTGCTCTCATGGACGTTGCATGTCACATGATCAAGTAAAAATGTTGTTGCTCGGGGAGTGCCTCTTTGGTTGTCAGTATGACAGCCACTTCAGGTGTATTTAACCCTACAATGGTAACATTGCAGTTTCTATAAAACAGCAATGTTTTGCATTACCACCACACCCTTACCACTTCATTGAGATGCATTGGTCTGGTGCTTCTAGTGGTCCTGTAACGCGCTGTAACTACTTCTTGTTTTATTTCAATTTATGCAGGGCCAGAATCCAGAAGCCCGCTTCCAGCCACAACTGGACCAACTCAGTGCAATGGGCTTCATCAACCGTGAGGCCAACCTGCAGGCACTCATAGCGACTGGAGGAGACATCAATGCAGCCATTGAGAGACTGCTGGGTTCACAGCCATCCTAAGGAAAAGATTGCCTTGCCTCCCTACCCCTTGAACCCCCACAGGAACTCTCACCGTACAGGTGTTGTATACACCCCACTGCCTGAGCATCTTAGGAAAGGGTAGAAATCTCCCATGACGAGCCTGGGAATCCACACTGGACTGTTACTGTTTTTACGGATGAGGGTGCTCTATGATGTGAACTCTACCAAATCTTCCCCACCGAGGGGGCGATCGATCATTATTTCCCGCCCCCCCCTCTATGCACTGCTTTTATCCACCGGACAGCATCATGCTGTGTATTGAAAAGTACAAACTCGTAATGCCTGCTGCATTAGCACTCTGCTCATAACCTTAACACCTGCTCTATTTAACTCGCTAATCTACAGAGCCAGTTTGTTGGTTTATTTTTTCCCCTCCCATATATTTTTTTTTTCCAATTGATGGACGTTAAGAAAAAAAATGTAGTATTTTTTTTTCTTTTCTTTACAATAACCCACACACTTACACACAGACTTTAGTTGAATTTAAAGATGTCGGAGAGCCTGGGAATCATCGAGCTGTTTCGGGACTGTAGGTCTTTGGACTAGTACACTGAACTGTTACTGAAATGTGAAACCGTGTGGGAAAGTAGGGCAAATAGTTGGTAACTGGAAGGGTTTGCATCTGTTTTCTTGCAAATTCTGCGCATAAGCTCGGTCACTAAAGCAACCATTGTGGCAAAAAAAAAAAGAATCTTTCTCTCTGTTTTAATGTTGGATTTTATTTAAAAACACACACAAAAAAAACAGGGCAGGGACTTGGCAGTAGTCCCGTGGCAAATGTAATGATCTGACTTAACATGGGATACAATGATTGGCTGCTAGCACTCCCTCATGGCCACTAGGGGCTAGATTAACTATGGAGGGTATGGATTATTGCCTATAGTCTGCTCAATGTAATATACAGAATTCCATTGAATTGTTCTCCTCATTATAAGTTCAACCCTTAGAGATTATTTCTATAGCGTGCCCTACTGTACACACAATGTTGTACCCAAATTGTAGTGCTGGGTGTATCTCTAGCCTCTTAACCCCTTAAGGACCAAACTTCTGGAATAAAAGGGAATCATCACATGTCACACATGTCATGTGTCCTTAAGGGGTTAAAGAGCTTCTGTCATTTACGGAAAAAAACTGTGCCATTTAAAAGATCATAATATTTTTAGACATAAATGTTCAATAGCCTTATATTGCATCGGGAATAGTCTATGGCAGGAATCCCAGATGTTAATGGCCTACAACATTATTCTTTGCCTGTAGTAGATGGCCAGAGAATCATGGGAGTTGTAGTTCAGGAACATCTGAGGGGTGGAGTTTGAGATGACTGGTCTCAGGGATTTCTATTCTGTCGGCTGTGTAGAGGACGCGTGTCTAAAAGCATTGCAATCTGGGATGTGGATACCTTGAGGTCCTGCAAGCAAACACCAGGTAATTCTAGTTTTTTCATCTCTAGATTTCTCTGCAGGTGCCCCTTAAATCTTTTTAATGCATTTTTTGCCAGAAAAATGCCAACAGAGAAATCCTTAAAGATTGTCACTGAAAGCGAACTAACACCCAGGATCTGCAGTGAGCTCAAAGTTTCTCAAATTTCTCAGCTAAACCTGTCCTTCCTATTCTGTTATTTGGTCATATGGTGCATCTCCCATAACCCCTCCTGCACACGGGTAATTTACGGTCTCTGTGTCTGTGTGATAGAGCCATATAGCAGACTCTGCTGCTGGTAATTGCTTCCCACTAGAGGGCAGCACCTCCTTTAAAGAGCTGATGCATAATTGTTAGTAAGATTTTCGTAGAAAGCATTTCTGATCATCTTGCTCCCACCTACATCCAGCTATTAGGAGAGTTTTCATTTATGTCATAAATGGAGGGGAATCTTGCAGCCTTACTCCAGAATTAGGGGTCTGTCTCTGAATAGTTTAATAGATCATGTCCTATATCCTCCGCCGGCTAATGGCATTGGCTGATGGATGTGTGCTGACCGCCTGTGATGCCCAGGGCCTATCTTATATTAAAAACAAGGCTTCCCACCTCAGTCCTCAAAGCGCGCCAACAGTCCAGGCTTCTGTCATTTATATACCATTACAAAATCAGCAATATTGCTGACATAACTTTCTGAATGTCTAAAGACACTTTCATTTTGGTTCTACATATTGTAAATTATATAACAAAATATATACATCAATGTTAAACTTGGGTGGTTGGGTGATAGTTATTGTTTCTAAAGCGCCAACAGATGTCGCAGAGCTGTACAATGGGGATAGTATTAAGCTTACTTTTTTCTAAGCAAAAATGTTGGGGTTATGTGTTTCTTGTTTGTTAAAGAGAGAACCTAGAGTTCGTAGAAAGCAAATGTCTCTCAAACCCATCCTCCAGTGTGTCACCTTTTTAAGGCCCTATCGCTCTTACTTTAGTCACCGTTTGCGTTGTACCTTTATACACAAGCTTGGTATACACAGATTAGAACAATCCTCCATAAACGTCTGACAAGCTGACACCTATTCTACATTACAGCAAATTCACTGATTACAGACGTTGTTCACATATAAATGGATCCGATTTATCTAGATTTCTGTTCAATTTCCCTGTAACTTTTTTTCAATGAAGTTTAAATGGAAGTCAGTGCTCCGTGCTGACAGGTGATCATAGTGTCAGCAGTTACCACGTATAATCTGCGCGGGACGTTTGGAACACACAGAAAGGAGTCCAAGTTTATTGAACAGTACAGATAATTCCCCAGGGCTGTTTGCGCTTGTGATGCATTGAATATTTTATGTCAGCCCACACGCTCACATTAAATAAACCATTTACCAAACATTGCAGATTTCAGTAAAGGAGGGCTGTCAGATCCGGTATTTACAGAGAGTAATAAGTTTTATTCCACAAGACCACCCTTCCTGTCTCTCCAAATTAATGTTACATGTTCCTTTTTACTCCACGAGTCTTGCTACAATAAGATGGCATGGCTGCTAAGTGTCTTCTGTAAAAGGCAAACTACAATTCACAGACGGCTACGATGCGCTCATAATGAAACGTTTGTGGAATATTTGCAGGCAGTAAAATAAACATCATGATTGTTTGATTCACTTCCTGGTTTGGGACGAAATCTGTTAAATTTGCCAAGCATGGAGGATTTAAAGTAAATGCAGGCAAGTCAAGTTAGGTGGTTTTTTTGTTTGTGTTTTCGGTTTGTTTTTGTAAGGTGGCCGATCACTGCTGTCAAATATGACATTGCTAATGCAGAAGCATCTATTTCGAGTTAGTAATTCGGTAAGTGGAAGTTGATTCTAAACCTCTAAAAACAAGTTTTACATGGCGCAAGTAACAAGCTAGCGCTACAGCCGTTATTATTATTTTTTTATTCTTACATTTCGCTCTGAAAGATTCTTTGAGAAGATGTCCCTGGCCTCTCTCCTACCTCTATATTAAAGGAACACTATAGTCACCTAAATTACTTTAGCTAAATAAAGCAGTTTTAGTGTATAGATCATTCCCCTGCAATTTCACTGCTCAATTCTCTGTCATTTAGGAGTTAAATCACTTTGTTTCTGTTTATGCAGCCCTAGCCACACCTCCCCTGGCTATGATTGACAGAGCCTGCATGAAAAAAAAACTGGTTTAACTTTCAAACAGATGTAATTTACCTTAAATAATTGTATCTCAATCTCTAAATTGAACTTTAATCACATACAGGAGGCTCTTGCAGGGTCTAGCAAGCTATTAACATAGCAGGGGATAATACAACCTTAATTAAACAGAACTTGCAATAAATAAAGACTAAATAGGGCTCTCTTTACAGGAAGTGTTTATGGAAGGCTGTGCAAGTCACATGCAGGGAGGTGTGACTAGGGTTCATAAACAAAGGGATTTAACTCCTAAATGGCAGAGGATTGAGCAGTGAGGCTGCAGGAGCATGTTCTATACACCAAAACTGCTTCATTAAGCTAAAGTTGTTCAGGTGACTATAGTGTCCCTTTAAGCTTGGTTGTTTCTACCCTTTATTTAAGCTATGCAGGTGCGATCTTTGCTGCACAGTCCACCATTTTCTCTGATGGAAGATCATAAGTAAATGACAGATCTTCTTCAAGTTTACAGTTACTGACAGTGGATCTTTCCAAATGGAAACAGTTAAGTTTGAGACAAAAATTTACCAAATTAATGGAAGAAGGTTCAATCTGTAGCAGCCTTCGAGCAGATTTTCTGGATTATGAAGTTGGTGTTCCTGGCGCAGTATGGAGACTGTGCATTGCTGTCTGTGTGTTTACATTACAAACAACAAAATCACTAGTCTTCCAAACCGAGCCAGAACATTTCCACGAGGAAATCCAGGCTAGAGAGGCCACGGTCAATGAGCCAGAACATGTCCACATAGAAATACAGACCAGAGAAGGCACCTTCAACTAGAAACTATGTCCACGTGGAGTTCCAGGCCACGTTCACCAAGTCAGAACGTATCCACGAAGAAATCAAGGCCAGAGATGCCATGTCCATGTGGAAATCCAGGCCACATCCACTGAGCCAGAAGATGTCCATGTGGAAATCCAGGCCAGAGACGCCAAGTTCACAGAGCCGGAACATGTCCACAGGGAAATCCAGGCCTGAGAGGCCACATTCTAGCCTCTGGTACAAGCCTCTAGCTGTTACACTGGAACACAAGAATATTGGTATTTGTATGGACTACGTCTAATGACAATTTATTATTTCTTTAATTTCCCGTAATGCCCCTCTAAGCAGTTTCAGGGATTCTACCCTACAACAAGTGATTGTCTTAATTTAATGATGTACTCTTTGGGTTTGTTCTGCGTTCTAGAAAATATATACGTGTAACGAGCTGTTTAGATTCTAATTTACTTACTTCGACTCGCATCTCCTGGCTGTAGTCCGTGTTCTTTACTCCATGAACGCTCACCGTGAATGCTGGCTCTGGCAGGCCCTATGATACGAGAAATATTGGTTACAATGTGACTGAAGTGTGGATTGTCAGGAAGTCGGAGACCATTTAACATTTTTCAAGTTTACTTTTGTGGCCTGAGAGTTAAAATATATTGAAATGTATTTCTGAAATTTAACAGTTTAGCGAATAAACCGGTGTTTTGCATTATTATTTTAAATCATATGTTGTGCTTATCCAGAACTGGGTCTCCTCCATTGGTTAATTCTTCAGTGTTCAATACACCCAACCAGGACGATATCCAATGTCCCCAAATCACTAAGTGTTTAGGACGTATGGTGGCACAGACTAGGTTAAAACCGCACTGTCATGTTTGTTTTTTTATTTGTTTTTTAATACTTATTATCTTTCTATCTTAAAGGAACACTCCAGATCCCTATAACATGTTAGCTTGTTGAATTGATTTATCTGTAAAAAGTGTGTGTGCTCTTATTTCATCTCATTGAGCTGCATTGGGAAGTCTGTGATTGGACAACCGCAGAAAGTCTGGGCGGGGTTAGAAGGGGAGGGCTTGCTATTGCAAGCCAAGCTTTCATCTGTCTTAAAAGAAAAAAACATGCAAAACAAACTAGATGTATATTTTCTTTGAAGGTATGTTTACTAAATAGTTTTATTTATTTTAATGCAGTGTTCCTTTAATGATTACACTCCACCTATTGTGACTTGTTTTTATTTATATTGATTCTTCTCCCTTGAACCGGATCCAAATACGTGGGCGCCTGTCTGTTATATCTGCAGTTTTCTCTTCTGTTGGGTTCTCTTCACTTATTAATTATGGGCAAATCAACTTAGCAGCTGTAAAGGAACCGAACGTAAACTCTGCCCATTGCCAAAGAAGGCGCTCCCCATGATAAGTTGTCCCCGACGCTTTTTATGTATAACAAATGCACAGTAAATTCACCCTTTTGTGATGTGGAGTATTTATTTTGCCAAAAATCCAAATCCACCTGTTTCCATGTATAGCTGCTCTGCATGCAGGATTCTATATTACAGGAGGGCAGTTCAGATGGGATCAATCGTCCCCTGTTACATAGAGGAGGACTATGAATGGTGTAACTTGGCTAATTACCTCCTTGGTCACTATCACCCAGAGATTGCAGGATTGGTCACACAGCACTAGTTGTACTGCAGGCGTGAGGCAGCAGGCAGGGATTGTGGTGGATCTTTGTTAGCCCAGCACTGTAGGGATTAGTACTATGCTTTATGGCCCACAATCTCACAGCTCTTCAGCCCTGGACTCGATAATTCCAGGAGACAATCTGTTTGGGGCTGACCAAATAGGCCACCAGCCTATGATGGGTATACATGATGTTTGAGTGTCTGTGGAATACATCGGCCAATCGTCAAAGGAGGCAGTGGGATTTTGGGAGACGTCTGCATTTTTTTAGGCACGCTCTGATCTCTGTGGCTGCTGGGTGATGTTGCGCAGGTCATACTTGTAGACATTGTAGATATGATGGCAATAAATGCCAGTAACAAATAAATATAACTTTTTTTTGTTTTGAGGCTGAAAAAGCAAAGCAATATTATCAGGAGTGATGTAACTATTTAAAGGTACACGATAGTGTAATAAGTGATATACCCAAAGAACTGTCATAAGGTAAATATATTCTTATGGAGTAACTCTGATCACCTTATCTTTCTGAGGAATGTCAAGAGCTTAACGTCACCTTTTTAAAAAAGGAAATCAATTCGGGGTTTATTAATTTAATGGTACATTGAAAACTGAATTATAAAATGCAGGCCACAGTCAAGCTGGGAACCGTGCAGGTTTGGAGAACACGTACAATTCTGCTAAATTTGTCTGACGTTTGCAAATGTGTTTTCCATTCAATGTTTAGTGAATACACTCCTTAACTCAGAAAGACAAAATTAAATAAAGAATACTAGAGTGATTTGTTTGTCAAGGTCCTGCCACATTCAAAATGGCATCCCTCATTTCAATTCTAAAATGTCCCCTGTTTTTATTCTTCAGATAATGGATCGGAGACACTTAAAACCTTGCAATCGCATGGACCGGAAAATAAAATGCATTTAAATGACATTAATAATAAGAGCCTCTTGTTCAGGGCTTGTCTTTTTGTTTCTGTCAGAAATAAATGAGTACCCAGAATACATCATGATATACAAGTAGTGATGTCCCGGACAGTTCGCCGGGAACCGTTCGCTGGCGAACATAGCGTGGTCGCGAACACGCGCGATGTTCGGTCCGCCCCCTATTCGTCATGGAGGTGGGAGGGAGGGTCTGCTGCTGATTGGCTGGAATGTGTCTGCTGACTGTGAGGTACAGGGTCAAAGTTTACTCAATGATGACGAATAGGGGGCGGACCGAACATCGCACGTGTTCGCGACGACAAACGGTTCCCAGCGAACTGTTCGTGACATTACTATATACAAGTTCTCCCAAATAATACAACTGATTGTGTACCTTTTATATTTTTTTTAAAGCAAGACTTTTTGCCCAAGAAAATGATGCAGGCATCAAAAAGATGCGAATAGTCATTTGTTTTCACAATGATCAAAAAAGCTACATAGTGTTATGGGCTGAAAAAGACATGCGTCTGTTAGGTTCAGCCTTTCTCTCATCAGTTTTTGCTGTTGAATTAAATAAATAATTATATCCCTAAATATGGATGAATTCTTGCGAAAATATAATATCCAGGGATATAATTTTTAATCCATGGGGTAATAGCTTTTTGATCTGAGGAGTTATCTGATTCCCATTTTTGGGCAGCGAAGGATCTTTTCCCCGAGTTTGATGCAAAATTGGAAGCGCTTCAAACTATGTTTTTTTTGCCTTCTTTTGGAACATCTGGAAAAAACAAATGTGAGGAAGGCTGAACTTGCTAGACCAAGTTTTTTTTTAATTATTTTCTTTCCCAGCTGATGAATCATGAATATTATGCTTTTTTAAACTTAAAATATTTAAAATGTGTTAACCTTTCTTCATAACTAAAATCTTCCATTCCCCATATTAATTTTGTAGCCTGCCTCTGCACTTTTTCTAGTGTCATGATATCCTTCTTTAGAACGGGTGCCCAAAATTGCACAGCATATTCAATATGTGGTCTTACCAGCGATTTATAAAGAGACAAAATTATATTCTCATCCTGAGAATTAACCCCTTAATGACACAACTTCTGGAATAAAAGGGAATCATGACGGAATATATCCATCGTCTGTCCTTAAGGGGTTAATGCTCCTATTTATACATAACAAAACCTTACTGGCCTTAGCCACTGCTGATTAACATTGCACATTTTTTATATAACAATTCCAAAATCCTTCCTGTGTGTTGTTATCCATTTAAGTTGCTTTGTGCATTCTTTACTCAAAGTGCATAACTTTGCATTTATCTACATTAAACTTTACTCTGCTATTTGAGGGCCCAGTCCTCAAATCAATCTCTTTGGGGCATAGTAATGTCCTGCTCAAATTGTATTACTTTACAGAGAGTTTTGTGTCATCTGCTACAGGGCCGGTGCAAGGAGTTTTGCTGCCGTGGGCAAAGATCCATTTCGCCGCCCCCTCATGAAAGCAAATACAATCTCATAGAGGTTTATTCACTAAACTATGTGTGACAGATCTCCCTGTACCTGGATTATACAGGCGTTTGTTCCCTTCGCCTGTTTGTTTGGTAAATTGCGTTCACCTCGTATATTAACGAATATATATCACCGAATGACAGACCACCCAGATGCGGAGTGTGCCGCTTGTTGACCACATTAACCTCTGCTAACACCAACGATCTAAGCGGTTGGCTGGGTGGTCGGCGTTCGTATGTGTAAATACGTGGTGGCCCTCAGACAGCGCCATCGAGTGCATTGGCCATCGAGTGCATGGAAATAAAATCAGACACTCAATAGCACGAACACCGCTGGGACTTCCACCTCCAACTATGTTCGGTTGGATTCATACGAACTGAATGGCGTTCGGTGAGAGCATACTCTCGAACCAGATACGCCGGGAGTGCACGCACGAACCGTTTATTTGTATATAATGTTGTATGTAGTACTCCCGAAAGAGACCGACCGCACAGCCTGATTTTATGGAACTATTTTGGCAGGCTACCCAGGGATACAGAACTTGAAGGGGTACTCCATTGTTAAGTATGTATTTTGGGATGCATGTCCTCAACCTCAGAGGTGTCTCAGAGAGATGCTGGAGATGCCTAGTTCAAAGAGGAGATTTCCTGCATAAATGGTGGTAATGTCAACCTATCCAACTAATTTGGAATATGATACACATAAAAATTCAAACCTTACTTTCAAAAACTAATCATTTCAACCCCAGACTTCTATTATGACAATTAAACACTCAAAAAATTTTGGTCCCTCTTCTCAACTATTGTGATACACATCTTGGCAGCTGCTAAGATGTTGATTGCCAGAAGCTGGGAGATGGTCACAGCCCCTCGCTGGAATCAGGTTAAAATTCTAATTATTTACCAAATCAAAATGGAGGTGGGCATTTGTAGAACATCATATGATGGGAATAAAAAGTGGTTGAAACAGGTTGAGACATTATTGGTTAGCGAAACCCTCCCATGACGTTAAGCGGTAAAATTCCATCTTGTGTTTTCATCTTTCAATGCGACTGGGTCAGCCCTCTCTCCCACCTCCTCCTCCCCGCAGGGAACTTAGATCTGTGTCCTTTTTTTGTTTGTTATGTTCGGTGATGTCCTATTTGTCTTTAATATTAATCAAAATGATGTCAATGAATAAATTGGCTTAAAGTTTTGATAATTGAAAATTAATAAAAAATTATATATGTTACAAAAAAAAAAGGAGTACAGTAACAAAATCAAACCGGGAATCTCTTTGGACAGATAAACCGTGTCGAAGTGCACATTACCCAGAGGTCTGTTTATATCTCATTCCAGGACAGATTAGAAATTTGAGCAATTGTGTCAGACCTGCAGTACATTATAACAGGGTATACAATGCGCAGGTATACAGTTGCAGTCAAGGCCTGGAATGTGGGTTTTTAATCTAGGTATATATGTAGGCTCCCTGTCATGACACGGACTCGCTGGATTTCATATTGCCATCTGGCGTGATAATAACCATTATGCTGGCCGAGTATACATGTAAGGCAGGGTTCTCAATTCTAGGAAAAGTTAAACAACACAAGCAAGAGAAAATGATATGGCGGGCATTAATATATTACAATATGCTACATAAAGCAACTAGGAGCCTTATCATTAACCCAATAGCCCCTGGGCAAGGAGATGGGGGGGGGAGGGGGCGGGTGGAAGGATCACCATTTATATTCACAGAAGGACACCATGCTAAGGGCAGAGGGCAGCGCTCATATTGAGTACATTAACCACCTGATGTCAGGTGTACCAGTAAGAGCCTGTCAGCTGGCTATAGAGTGTAAAAACACGGCTGAAACCATGGTAAAACAGTATGGATATATTTCAGGGGTGGGGAACGTCCAGCCCGCGGGTCTTGTCTTATCTTTTTGTCTGGCTCTGCCATGGCAACCGCAGCCGGGATTCGAAATTCAATAGCCCTGATGACATTTAAATAATTTTTTCCCCTCTCACTAAGTGAGTCCGAGGGAATGAAGGAGGAAGGAGCTGGGGGTCAGAGGGAGCACTGTAGGGAAGAAGCTTTCTGTGCCTCTCCTGCTCTACCCTGCACTCAAGCTCTGACCCTGCACTAAAGCTCCCCCTCGCACTAAAGCTCCACCCCCACACTAAAGCTCCACCTCTCCAGACTCAAGCAGCTGACCTGCTGGAAAGTGGTAACTTTACCTCCCAGTGCTCCCACGGCATTCAGTGCCAGATAGCCTTACTCAGCAACCCATGACTGAGAGTGAGCTTGCGTGTGTATGTGCCTGCTAGTGAGTGAGCTTGTCTGTCGTGAGCATGTGAGACACTGTGCTTGTCTGTAGGGAGCATGTGTGTCAGTGAGCCTATTAGTGAGCATGTGTGTGTCAGTGAGCTTGTCTGTAGTGAGCATGTGTGTTAGTGAGCTTGTCTGTAATGAGCATGTGTGTCAGTGAATTTGTTATTAGTGAGCATGTGTGTGTCAGTGAGCTTGTCTGTAGGGAGCATGTGTGTTTCAGTGAGCTTGTCTGTAGGGAGCATGGGTGTCAGTGAGCTTGTTATTAGTAAGCATGTGTTTGACAGGGAGCTTGTTATTAGTGAGCATGTGTGTGTCAGTGAGCTTGTCTGTAGTGAGCATGTGTGTGTGTGTTAGTGAGCTTGTCTGTACTAAGCATGTGTGTGTCAGTGAGCTTGTCTGTAGTGAACGTGTGTGTGTCAGTGAGCTTGTCTGTAGTGAGCATGTGTGTGTGTCAGTGAGCTTGTCTATAGTGAGCATGTGTGTCAGTGAACTTGTCTGTAGTAAACGTGTGTGTGTGGGTGAGCTTGTCTGTAGGGAGCATGAGTGTCCCAAGGAGACAAACTCTGTTAGGGCATCTCTGGAGCCCGGAGTTAACTGTTTGTTTGTTTTTTTTACTGTACTTCACTATATGATTTATTTGTATCCCTTTACAGATGTATTGCTGAATCCCAAATAGTGTGTGTATCTTGTTGAAATACACAGATATCTGCCACTCACCAGCTGTTTCTAGCTGGTTTTATTTACTAATCTCCGAGTCTAGCACTGGCTCAAATCGTGAGTCTGGGTAAAAAAAGGGTTAAGGACATTAATAATTTTGTATGACCTCTGGTTTCAAGGTAACAGAATAATTATATCGGCACAGATAACGAATCCTTACAGCCTTACTGCCACCAGTGCCCTCCCCATACCACCCTCCGTTCAGCTTCAGATAAAGCTTTTGATAATTGGCATTGCTCCAGCCTTACCCCCTCTAGACTAAGTAACGGGTACAAAGTATGGAAGATTGAAATGCAAATATTCTGTATGAGGGATGGAATGGGACGCACATTAAACAGATCACTACAAAAGGACAGCAATATCATTTGGGACCCTTTGTGTGTGCCAGAACAAAGCAGTAAAAATGTCATCCGTCTCCCACTGTCTCCTGATACCAGCCGCACCAATCTGGCCCAAACGGACAAAAATATTCCGTGCGGCCACAAAAATAAAAGGCCGACATAAAATAATGGTCATTCTTTCAGCGTACATCAACAGTTTTTGAAAGCCGTTTGTAGAAGCGGTGCGGTGGAGGGATGAGGGATCATGGTGAAAGACTCAAAGATTGGAGATTTTACAAAGCAGAGATTCTTCTACGTAAACGTCACAAAGTGACAGTTCTTTTTCTATCAAGCTTTACAGAACTTGCAAAGACATTTAGAATTACGATTTACAATCACAATAAGTACAAAAAGATATGATATAAATATTCTATACATTAAGCCCACTAAGTCCAAACAATATAAAGAAAATCTTCTTAAATTTGAATCCCCGGATAAACTAAGTCAATGATTGAGTGTTAGAAGCCCATATTTTAGAGACTTGGCACAATTAAACACATTGCACCCTTCCTTTGGTTACATTTAAACCTAACAAAAACCCTTCACTTAGAAGATATCGGAGGAACGTGCAAAACCATTTTCACATTATTTCGAAATATTTTTCAAAAAATTACCTGTTTACTATGGTCTTGTTTTAAATATAATGCAATATAAAGGCTGCTTTTACTAATTGTGGATACATTTCATAAACATGTTTTGAAGAAACCTGCACTCCCTGAGCAGTACGCTCTCTCTGACTCTCTATAACCCGCACTCCCTGAGCAGTACGCTCTCTCTGACTCTCTATAACCCGCACTCCCTGAGCAGTACGCTCTCTCCGACGCTCTATAACCTGCACTCCCTGAGCAGTACGCTCTCTCTGGCTCTCTATAACCTGCACTCCCTGAGCAGTACGCTCTCTCTGACTCTCTATAACCTGCACTCCCTGAGCAGTACGCTCTCTCTGGCTCTCATATAACCTGCACTCCCTGAGCAGTATGCTCTCTATAACCTGCACTCCCTGAGCAGTACGCTCTCTCCTGCTCTCTATAACCTGCACTCCCTGAGCAGCACGCTCTCTCCGGCTCTCTATAACCTGCACTCCCTGAGCAGCACGCTCTCTCTGGCTCTCTATAACCTACACTCCCTGAGCAGTACGCTCTCTCCGGCTCTCTATAACCTACACTCCCTGAGCAGTACGCTCTCTCTGACTCTCTATAACCTGCACTCCCTGAGCAGTATGCTCTCTCTGACTCTCTATAACCTGCACTCCCTGAGCAGTACGCTCTCTCTGACTCTCTATAACCTGCACTCCCTGAGCAGTACGCTCTCTCCGGCTCTCTATAACCTGCACTCCCTGAGCAGTACGCTCTCTCCGGCTCTCTATAACCTACACTCCCTGAGCAGTACGCTCTCTCTGACTCTCTATAACCTGCACTCCCTGAGCAGTATGCTCTCTCTGACTCTCTATAACCTGCACTCCCTGAGCAGTACGCTCTCTCTGACTCTCTATAACCTGCACTCCCTGAGCAGTACGCTCTCTCCGGCTCTCTATAACCTGCACTCCCTGAGCAGTACGCTCTCTCCGGCTCTCTATATCCTGCACTCCCTGAGCAGTACGCTCTCTCCGGATCTCTATAACCTGCACTCCCTGAGCAGTACGCTCTCTCTGACTCTCTATAACCTGCACTCCCTGAGCAGCACGCTCTCTCTGACTCTCTATAACCCGCACTCCCTGAGCAGTACGCTCTCTCTGACTCTCTATAACCCGCACTCCCTGAGCAGTACGCTCTCTCTGACTCTCTATAACCCGCACTCCCTGAGCAGTACGCTCTCTCCGACGCTCTATAACCTGCACTCCCTGAGCAGCACGCTCTCTCTGGCTCTCTATAACCTACACTCCCTGAGCAGTACGCTCTCTCCGGCTCTCTATAACCTACACTCCCTGAGCAGTACGCTCTCTCTGACTCTCTATAACCTGCACTCCCTGAGCAGTATGCTCTCTCTGACTCTCTATAACCTGCACTCCCTGAGCAGTACGCTCTCTCTGACTCTCTATAACCTGCACTCCCTGAGCAGTACGCTCTCTCTGACTCTCTATAACCTGCACTCCCTGAGCAGTATGCTCTCTCCGGCTCTCTATATCCTACACTCCCTGAGCAGCACGCTCTCTCTGGCTCTCTATAACCTACACTCCCTGAGCAGTACGCTCTCTCTGACTCTCTATAACCTGCACTCCCTGAGCAGTATGCTCTCTCCGGCTCTCTATAACCTGCACTCCCTGAGCAGTACGCTCTCTCCGGCTCTCTATAACCTACACTCCCTGAGCAGTACGCTCTCTCTGACTCTCTATAACCTGCACTCCCTGAGCAGTACGCTCTCTCTGACTCTCTATAACCTGCACTCCCTGAGCAGTACACTCTCTCTGACTCTCTATAACCTGCACTCCCTGAGCAGTACGCTCTCTCCTGCTCTCTATAACCTGCACTCCCTGAGCAGTACGCTCTCTCCGGCTCTCTATAACCTGCACTCCCTGAGCAGTATGCTCTCTCTGACTCTCTATAACCTGCACTCCCTGAGCAGTACGCTCTCTCTGACTCTCTATAACCTGCACTCCCTGAGCAGTACACTCTCTCTGACTCTCTATAACCTGCACTCCCTGAGCAGTACGCTCTCTCCTGCTCTCTATAACCTGCACTCCCTGAGCAGTATGCTCTCTCCGGCTCTCTATAACCTGCACTCCCTGAGCAGTACGCTCTCTCCGGCTCTCTATAACCTACACTCCCTGAGCAGTATGCTCTCTCTGACTCTCTATAACCTGCACTCCCTGAGCAGTACGCTCTCTCTGACTCTCTATAACCTGCACTCCCTGAGCAGTACACTCTCTCTGACTCTCTATAACCTGCACTCCCTGAGCAGTACGCTCTCTCCTGCTCTCTATAACCTGCACTCCCTGAGCAGTATGCTCTCTCCGGCTCTCTATATCCTACACTCCCTGAGCAGTACGCTCTCTCTGACTCTCTATAACCTGCACTCCCTGAGCAGTATGCTCTCTCCTGCTCTCTATAACCTGCACTCCCTGAGCAGTATGCTCTCTCCGGCTCTCTATATCCTACACTCCCTGAGCAGTACGCTCTCTCTGACTCTCTATAACCTGCACTCCCTGAGCAGTACGCTCTCTCCGGCTCTCTATAACCTGCACTCCCTGAGCAGTACGCTCTCTCCTGCTCTCTATAACCTCCACTCCCTGAGCAGTACGCTCTCTCTGACTCTCTATAACCTGCACTCCCTGAGCAGTACGCTCTCTCCAGCTCTCTCTAACCTGCACTCCCTGAGCAGTACGCTCTCTCCGGCTCTCTCTAACCTGCACTCCCTGAGCAGTACGCTCTCTCCGGCTGTCTATAACCTGCACTCCCTGAGCAGTATGCTCTCTCTGACTCTCTATAACCTGCACTCCCTGAGCAGTACGCTCTCTCTGACTCTCTATAACCTGCACTCCCTGAGCAGTACGCTCTCTCCGGCTCTCTATAACCTGCACTCCCTGAGCAGTACGCTCTCTCTGACTCTCTATAACCTGCACTCCCTGAGCAGTACGCTCTCTCCGGCTCTCTATAGCCTGCACTCCCTGAGCAGTACGCTCTCTCTGACTCTCTATAACCTGCACTCCCTGAGCAGTACGCTCTCTCTGACTCTCTATAACCTGCACTCCCTGAGCAGTACGCTCTCTCTGACTCTCTATAACCTGCACTCCCTGAGCAGTACGCTCTCTCTGACTCTCTATAACCTGCACTCCCTGAGCAGTACGCTCTCTCCGGCTCTCTATAACCTGCACTCCCTGAGCAGTACGCTCTCTCCGGCTCTCTATAACCTGCACTCCCTGAGCAGTACGCTCTCTCTGACTCTCTATAACCTGCACTCCCTGAGCAGTACGCTCTCTCTGACTCTCTATAACCTACACTCCCTGAGCAGTACGCTCTCTCCGGCTGTCTATAACCTGCACTCCCTGAGCAGTACGCTCTCTCTGACTCTCTATAACCTGCACTCCCTGAGCAGTATGCTCTCTCCGGCTGTCTATAACCTGCACTCCCTGAGCAGTACGCTCTCTCCGGCTCTCTATAACCTGCACTCCCTGAGCAGTATGCTCTCTCCGGCTCTCTATAACCTGCACTCCCTGAGCAGTACGCTCTCTCTGGCTCTCCTATAACCTGCACTCCCTGAGCAGTACGCTCTCTCCTGCTCTCTATAACCTGCACTCCCTGAGCAGTACGCTCTCTCTGGCTCTCCTATAACCTGCACTCCCTGAGCAGTACGCTCTCTCTGACTCTCTATAACCCGCACTCCCTGAGCAGTACGCTCTCTCCGACGCTCTATAACCTGCACTCCCTGAGCAGTATGCTCTCTCCGGCTCTCTATAACCTGCACTCCCTGAGCAGTACACTCTCTCCTGCTCTCTATAACCTGCACTCCCTGAGCAGTACGCTCTCTCTGGCTCTCCTATAACCTGCACTCCCTGAGCAGTACGCTCTCTCTGACTCTCTATAACCCGCACTCCCTGAGCAGTACGCTCTCTCCGACGCTCTATAACCTGCACTCCCTGAGCAGTACGCTCTCTATAACCTGCACTCCCTGAGCAGTACGCTCTCTACGGCTCTCTATAACCTGCACTCCCTGAGCAGTACGCTCTCTCTGGCTCTCCTATAACCTGCACTCCCTGAGCAGTACGCTCTCTCTGACTCTCTATAACCCGCACTCCCTGAGCAGTATGCTCTCTCCGGCTCTCTATAACCTGCACTCCCTGAGCAGTACACTCTCTCCTGCTCTCTATAACCTGCACTCCCTGAGCAGTACGCTCTCTCTGGCTCTCCTATAACCTGCACTCCCTGAGCAGTACGCTCTCTCTGACTCTCTATAACCCGCACTCCCTGAGCAGTACGCTCTCTCCGACGCTCTATAACCTGCACTCCCTGAGCAGTACGCTCTCTATAACCTGCACTCCCTGAGCAGTACGCTCTCTACGGCTCTCTATAACCTGCACTCCCTGAGCAGTACGCTCTCTCTGGCTCTCCTATAACCTGCACTCCCTGAGCAGTACGCTCTCTCTGACTCTCTATAACCCGCACTCCCTGAGCAGTACGCTCTCTCCGACGCTCTATAACCTGCACTCCCTGAGCAGTACGCTCTCTATAACCTGCACTCCCTGAGCAGTACGCTCTCTACGGCTCTCTATAACCTGCACTCCCTGAGCAGTACGCTCTCTCTGGCTCTCCTATAACCTGCACTCCCTGAGCAGTACGCTCTCTCTGACTCTCTATAACCTACACTCCCTGAGCAGTACGCTCTCTCCGGCTGTCTATAACCTGCACTCCCTGAGCAGTACGCTCTCTCTGACTCTCTATAACCTGCACTCCCTGAGCAGTACGCTCTCTCTGGCTCTCATATAACCTGCACTCCCCTTCGCACTATGCTCTCTCTGACTCTCTATAACCTGCACTCCCTGAGCAGTACGCTCTCTCCGGCTCTCTATAACCTACACTCCCTGAGCAGTACGCTCTCTCCGGCTGTCTATAACCTGCACTCCCTGAGCAGTACGCTCTCTCTGACTCTCTATAACCTGCACTCCCTGAGCAGTACGCTCTCTCTGGCTCTCATATAACCTGCACTCCCCTTCGCACTATGCTCTCTCTGACTCTCTATAACCTGCACTCCCTGAGCAGTACGCTCTCTCCGGCTCTCTATAACCTCCACTCCCTGAGCAGTACGCTCTCTCCGGCTCTCTATAACCTGCACTCCCTGAGCAGTACGCTCTCTCTGACTCTCTATAACCTGCACTCCCTGAGCAGTATGCTCTCTCCGGCTCTCTATAACCTCCACTCCCTGAGCAGTACGCTCTCTCCGGCTCTCTATAACCTGCACTCCCTGAGCAGTACGCTCTCTCTGGCTCTCTATAACCTGCACTCCCTGAGCAGTACGCTCTCTCCGGCTCTCTATAACCTGCACTCCCTGAGCAGTACGCTCTCTCTGGCTCTCTATAACCTGCACTCCCTGAGCAGTACGCTCTCTCCGGCTCTCTATAACCTGCACTCCCTGAGCAGTACGCTCTCTCTGGCTCTCTATAACCTGCACTCCCTGAGCAGTACGCTCTCTCCGGCTCTCTATAACCTGCACTCCCTGAGCAGTACGCTCTCTCTGGCTCTCTATAACCTACACTCCCTGAGCAGTACGCTCTCTCCTGCTCTCTATAACCTGCACTCCCTGAGCAGTACGCTCTCTCCGGATCTCTATAACCTGCACTCCCTGAGCAGTACGCTCTCTCTGGCTCTCCATAACCCACACTCCCTGAGCAGTACGCTCTCTCCGGCTGTCTATAACCTGCTGATCCCTCATAAGAAAAGGTAGAATAATAACCATAGCGTTATTGTACATTAGTTGAGCTATTTCCCAGCTCAAAGAAATGTGTGTCAAGTTTAACAGGTCTTCAAAGCAGCAGTTTTACAATAGATTGGCAGCTGCCCAGAGAAATGAAATAAAATATATAATTTAATTAAACATTGTACACCTAGATTGCTTGTAAGTGCATGATTTTTTTCTGTAAAATATGATGTTTTTGCAGTTGAAACGGCTGAGCGTTTGGCCCCTATATTCTACGTTTTGGCTATTGCAATCAGTAAGTCCACCTGCGTCAGCCCGCACCCACAGAGCTCGGAGTGATTATACAAAGCTAATCTTTTTGCCACATGTCAAGCTGCACTAACAATGCTTGGAGAAAACAGGAAATGTTAGGCAAGTAATGTAATTAATCTATACCAATATGTTCCTCTAATGTATAGATTACATTTTATATTTACCTGATGAAAATACTGTTATCTGTGAATTACCAGTCCATATAAACACGAGATTACATTTTCATTTTTATTTGAGTATCATCTATAGTATTACAATCATTGATTAAAACAAATTATATAGAAATATATATTTTTTAAATATTACGAAAAAACACTGAGGGATGCATGTGTTTGAGATCTGCATGCCCCATGTGTCTTCCAGTTATCCCTTGTCTGCATGAGGATTGGCCGGTATATGTCAGCCAATCACAATTCAGCAATAGTATTCCACGCAATAGGTGTTCTAAGAGATATCTGCTATTGGCTACAATGTATCAGAGATCAGAGATCTGCCTCCCCGGTCCACAGGCACCGTGCTGACAGCCAGCGGGGGGAGGGAGTGAGAGAGGACCCGGGTGCTCTTACCAGCAGCTCCTCCGGGTCCTCCTCTCGCGAGCATGGAGCATTGCCGCGGTTACCACAGCAATGCTCCAAATCTCACGAGAGTGAACTCTAGCCCTGGAGCGCGGGCTAGAGTTCACTCCACACTGGAACCACCAATGAATCCCACTGGGACCACCAGGGATCCAGAAATGTCCCCCCTCCTCCCAGTAAAGGTAAGAAGGGAGGGAGGACATAAAGTATATTTATTTTATAAAATAAAATAAAAAAACTCTCCCTACCCTCCTTCCCCCCCCATACACACACTGCCCCCCATACATACACTACACACACTGCCCCAGAAACACTGCCCCCATACATACACTATACACACTGCCCCACAAACACTGCCCCCATACATATACTATACACACTGCCCCACAAACACTGCCCCATACACACACTACCCCACAAACACTGCCCCCCATACATACACTACACACACTGCCCCAAAAACACTGCCCCCCATACATACACTATACACACTGCCCCACAAACACTGCCCCTCATACATACACTATACACACTGCCCCACAAACACTCCCCCCCATACATATACTATACACACTGCCCCACAAACACTGCCCCATACACACACTACCCCACAAACACTGCCCCCCATACATACACTATACACACCGCCCCACAAACACTGCCCCCATACACACACTACACACACTGCCCCACACACACACTACACACACTGCCCCACAAACACTGCCCCCATACACACACTGCCCCACAAACACTGCCCCCATACACACACTGTCCCACAAACACTGCCCCCATACACACACTGTCCCACAAACACTGCCCCCATACACACACTGTCCCACAAACACTGCCCCCATACACACACTGCCCCAAACACACACACACTGCCACCCTCACATACACACTGCACCGCTCACACACACACACACTGCCCCACACATACACTGCCCCCTAACACCCACTGCCCCACAAACACTGCCCCCATACACACACTGTCCCACAAACACTGCCCCCCATACACACAATGTCCCACAAACACTGCCCCCATACACACACTGCCCCAAACACACACACACTGCCCCACACATACACTGCCCCTTAACACACACTGCCCCACAAACACTGCCCCCATACACACACTGTCCCACAAACACTGCCCCCATACACACACTGTCCCACAAACACTGCCCCCATACACACACTGCCCCAAACACACACACACTGCCACCCTCACATACACACTGCACCGCTCACACACACACACACACACACACACACACTGCCCCACACATACACTGCCCCCTAACACACACTGCCCCACAAACACTGCCCCCATACACACACTGTCCCACAAACACTGCCCCCAATACACACACTGCCCCAAACACACACACTGCCACCCTCACATACACACTGCACCGCTCACACACACACACACACACACTGCCCCACACATACACTGCCCCCTAACACACACACTTCACCACTCACACACACGCACACTGCACACCTAACACATACCACTGCTCCTATGTCCTATATCCCAGCAGACCCCAGGTAAGTTGTCAAACTGTTCTTAAACGGTTTGACTACTTACTCTGGGATGGGATCCTGGCACTACTGGCGCCATAACTACTACACTGAGCTGTAGTGGTTATTGTGCCTGGATTATTTATTTAACCCCTTAAGGACACATGACATGTGTGACATGTCATGATTCCCCTTTATTCCAGAAGTTTGATCCTTAAGGGGTTAAATAATCTACAAGTGCCCCTCCCTAGATCCCGCCACTGTTCCCAATGCAGCTCAATGAGAAGACTGCAAGGCAGGTGCTCGGAGCAATTTCTGCCTCTTGAGTTTAGCTTCACTGAGCTAAACAACCAGGAAGTAACAGGACCGGGTATCTGATTGACAGCCAGGGGGTGTAATTTATAAGTGTCAATTTCTATTAAAAAAAACTGCACTTTTCGTAAACTGACAAAAAAAAGAGGACACACTTCACACAAAAAGCTGGTGCTATAGTCAAAAGGGAAGGGGAGCATGCGCTCTATGTTATAATTCAGGGGATTGCATTCTGTCATCCATTAGCTTTCAATTGTTTTGTAGGTGAAGATATTATTTATTCCTTTGCAGAACGCCATTCAAACCTCTATTCCATTTTTTTATTTATCGTTTTTCCTCTGCAAAGGTCAGAGACCACAGATTGTGATTACATAGTAAAACACACCATTTAAATTTAGTTGAGGACAATAGTTTTAAGGAAAACTAAATCTGCATCCTCCCCTTCGAAACGACACACAATGTGTTAAGGCAATAAAATATGTTTAATAATAATTTATAATATATAATAAAAATAGTTCTAATGGTTTAACTGTTCACGGCAGGGAACCTGCATTTATCCTAATCACACCTAGAAGTGCAGGTAATTCAGGTGATATTTTAAAAAGGTATAATTTTTAAATGTAAAGATAAACAGTAAACAATAGAAGAAAATGATAAAACAGTTAACAATCTACTTGAGTAATGGGGATACTATCCCAAAAAGCTTACAATTCAATTAGTCCCAAAAAGCTTGGAATCCAGTGGCAAAGTATAAAAATCCAATTTATGGCTCGATCTTGGAGGTTTGCGGTCTAGTGTATAACTAGAGACCCATTTTCTTGGGCACACAATGCAGTTATATTATGGGTAACAAACTACCAAAAAACAAACATTCGCACTCAGCTGACAAAGCGTTCATCACTGTCAGGTTAATGTAAATTGCGTATACAAAAAGAAAAAGAAATATCTTACAATGAAATTGTATCATATCCTGATGGGATTTAATATCTAGTGGTGTAGTGGGAGACAATCTCTCGATGAGCTCACAATCTGCACATATCATTACGTTGGTCTCCCAATGAGAGAATAGTATTTTATTATAATAGAAACAGTATCTACGGTAATCAATTTACATGAATTTATTAAAATAACGACAAATCTGTCAGCACTCCGGGAGATAAAACCATCTTAGACAAAACAAGCGTTTTACGGGAGATGTGCAATGATCAGATAGACAAACTATTTAGGGTTAAGTGAGCCGTACATTTTCTGCTATTTAAAGGTAACCGGTTCTCCGGTGGGACTTATCGAAGAGAAATAAAGTGGTGGTTTAACGCTGAGTGGCACAAGGGAGTCATTAATTTGGGGGAGTCGATGAACGCAGCAAGTTATGACCTCATCTTCTGACAAATGGAAGGGTTGGGCAAAGTACTTGGAAACATTGAGTTACTTGGACGTACTCCAATCAGGCAAAGGCTAATAACGGACAGTATTAGAATCACTCGAATGTATAATTATAGGATGAATGATCCAAGCAGAGTTCTATTCTTGGTCGTAGACTGAATCTTGCTTTAGTCCTCCACCGGTCTGTCACATTGGGGCACAATATGTTAATTACCATTCAAAAAACAGAAATAGTGAAGGTGGGCTAAGGAAGGGCTGTCCACGAATGGTCCCCTATTGGTGCCTCTACTACAACTCCCATAATTCCAACTGCTTGACCTCACCAGTAAGTGATGGATACACTTCTGAGCTTTATGGGAAATGTAGTTCTCACACATGGGAAGAGTCAGAATGCAGCTATCGATGTTTTTCTAGAAAGTAGAGATGATAAAAGAAATGGTTTCTGGTTAGAGGAATCTATGGTCCCTCACGACTTGGGACATCTCCTCAGAGAATAGCCCTGGCACACTTACAGTGTGTTTTATTTAATGAAATCCTGTAACAGGTAGCACTGGGAGGAGATCAAGGGAGATGTACTCGAGGAAAGAGAAGGGCCAGATTAAGAGCCCATTGGGCCTGGTGCTGACAATTATGATGAGCCTAATTACAGAATCTTATCGACCGAAAACACTAAAACAGTTATACCTCCCAAGAGTCGTGTATCTAAAGGAAATGG